>NW_018127897.1:1272101-1284854 GCF_001952655.1 Monopterus albus | reverse complement strand
TCACAACCCATGAGTAGTGGCTTTCAGAGCCGTGGCAGATCACGAGCACGTGGTCGAGGATCCAGGGGTTACAGGAGAAATTTTGTGAGAGATGACAGATGTCTTATTTGTCACAAAAGAGGACACTAGGCACGTAACTGCCCAGTGCCTTATCAGCAGGCACAAGGGCTAGCCCAACCGAGGGGATATAATGTATAGGCCTGGTGGGTTCAGGGTCTTTCATCTTACATCTGCCTGCATGCAGTTTGGAGGTGCAAGATACCTGAGCGTGTAATGTTAATTTTACCTGTGATCCTTTGAATAAATCAGCACTGTTTTGAAGTTACTTGGACTGTCTCATCTCTCAGAGTTAGCAATGGTAACAAGAACCATATCTTACAAGTGCATACAGCATGGGTGACTTGCAGGCATATGTTGGGATTTTAGAAAGACATGCCATCATCAAGGTGTCTTTTCACACACACACACATTTTATTTTCTATTTTCAGTTTATGATAAAAAAAAACAAAAATTCAATTCAGCTTAATTTTGATACGGACTACAGTTGGTTTAAAAAAAAACTAATGAGAGCCACAATTGCTATGCTCTATGATTCAGTAGTAATTACTGTAGCTTTTCAAAGCCAAAGTCAATTATTTTATGAATATTTTGTATCCCATCACCCCAATATGGACTAAACTCCAGCACTAACAAACGAATCCAACAGACCTACTACACTACAGTTATCTAAACATCAAACAACTATGAGCAGGTGAATAATTTAGCTCGGTACACATTCAGTTTCATTTTAAAAGCCCTGTGTCCTGTACAATATTTGGCTTATCCAGTACTAATATTGATACAGAGAGGCTGTACTCCACTACTGGTAATATAATGTTACAGTATTAACACAGCAAAGTTCTATATCCCCTCACTCTAGAACATATGGACCAATTCTGCTTTAAAAAAAACAGACAATACTGTAACATGCTTCCAAATTACTGCAGTTTTAAGTAAAAAAAATTGTGTACTTTCACGTCTCTCTCTCTCTTTAAATTAATTAACCATAACTGACAGTTATGTCTAAGGAAACATCAATGGTTGGAACACAGAGCACTGAATTAAAACCTGGTGTTGAATCAGAATCTCAGAATCAGAATCTGCTTTATTGGCCAGGTGTGTTGGACACACGAGGAAATTGACTCTGGTACATTGGCTCTCAATGTGCATGTACATAGCAGCTGGTCCTGTGGTGTAGCCGCAACAACCTGGAGCTGAACACACTCAAAACAGTGGACATGACAGTATACTTCAGGAAGTACCCCCCACCTTACCCCCCCTCACCATACTTGGCAGAACCGTATCAGCCTTAAAGTCGTACAAGTTCCTGAGCTCCACTATCTCCCAGGATCTGAAGTGGACGTCCAACATCAGGACCATGACCAAGAAGGCACCACAGATGATGTACTTCCTGTGCCAGCTCAGGAAGTTCAACCTGCCCCAGGAGCTGCTGATACAGTTCTACAGAGGAATCATCGAGTCTGTTCTCTGCACCTCCATCACTGTCTGGTTTGGCTCAGCAACCAAACAGGACAAGTACAGACTTCAGCAGACAGTCAGGACTGCAGAAAAGGTCATTGGTGTGAGCCTGCCCTCCATGGAGGACCTGTACACCTCACGGGTGAAAAGGAGGGCGGAGAGGATCACTACAAACCCCTCACACCCGGGACACAAACTGTTTGAACTCCTCCCCTCTGGATGGCATTACAGGCCACTGTGCACTAAGACAACCAGGCACAGGGACAGTTTCTTCCCCCAGGCTGTTGCTCTAATGAACACTTAACCCAGGACTGTATGACTGGACAATAACCCTCAGTGCAATACCCGTAAATATACATTGTACAGATTATACAGACTAGTACAGTTCTCTAGTTTTAAGTACTCTATTTTTATTCCAATTTATCTCATTTCAGTGGGCATTCCTTTGTTACTACCTGTTTATACTGCTTATTTTGTTATATTATACAGCCTTATGCTGGTTTACTGTTTACTTGCCCCTTGCATGGGGATATGTACATACACATTGAGAGCCAATGTACCAGAGTCAAATTCCTCATGTGTCCGACACATCTGGCCAATAAAGCTGATTCTGATTCTGATTCTGATTTTGATATTCCCTCATGTGGTGTTTTGATGATGGTAGTGGAAATGCTGTCTTGACATGTTGCTCCAAAACCTCACATTGGTGTCCAGCCGAGTTGAAATCTGGTGACTTAAGGCCATAGCATATTATTCACATCATTTTCATTTTCAAACCATTCAGTGACCCATTGTGCACTATGGATGGGGCACTGTGATCCTGGAAGAGACCACTCATTTATTCAGGTTTTTCCTTTAATTGCCACCCAGTGTTAACCAGGCAGAGAGACTAATGTAAGACACTAGGCAAAATGTAGGATAGATCATTTTTAGTGAATACAGAAAACAGTCAGAATATTTCAGCCTCTATTTGTTACAATCACGGGATCCATGTCTAGACAGAGGAATCCAAAGGCAGACTCAGATAGGAGAAATCAAATAAGAACTTTATTTCTGATGGATAGAACAAGAAGCTGGTACTTCGGCCGGAAATCAGACAGGACTTCCCAAGGGTCCCGGGTGACTAAGCTTGTCTGTACTGTGTCAGTATATTTCTGAGTCCTAAAGTCCTTTCACTATCTTGAGGTGCAGCTTGAGTGATTCATTACTGTTCAACAATACCTCCTACTACATTTCTACTGTAGATGTGTCCTCAAGAGACCTTTGGCACCTAACCACTGTGTTGAGAATAAAGCCTATGAGAACTGTTGTAGGTAATACCATGCAAATCTCCAGTTTGTAACCTAGACTGTACTGTCACTGGTGGAGGGGTGATTTCCCTATTGTATCTCCCTTCACAACTGTAAAAGATTCAAATACACCTGTGCCAAGCAAGAACTGACTGTCCATTTGCACAGAATTGTTCCCTAGATCAGTTCTGCTTTAAGATTGTTAAAGGAACTTTATTCTGAGTTAAAGAAAGTATGTATCTGTGCCTCTTCTTCCTTTCTTTTCCTTTTCATTGAACCTGCTGAAAATAGTGACATATAGCAGAATGCTTGGCATAATTTAACAAAGAAACAAACACACTCATGTATATACACACTGTTTGCACAAAGAACATCCCACAACTTTACATGCTACATGAAGGATGATAGATTGCTGACCACTTTCTTTTAGTTGATTGAAACACAGAGTCAATCTGGCAGTTTTAGCATTAGCATAGAGAAGATAGCTTTGCCTGATGAGGGCACACAGATGCAACACTACAGTTTTTTGCTGGCAGTTGTTGTTATCATCCAGTCCCTTCATACGAGGGGACATAATGATATCTGCCTGCCCTTAATAAATCAAAGACATGAGTCAGATCACATTCCCTACAAAGAACATGTTTCATAAATCCAAAAAATTAAATGGAAAGCACATAGTTGTAAGCACTTTGTGATGTGACTGTAATTGTGTGGAAAAAGCCACTTAACCACAATAAATATTACAAAGCAAAAAATTAAAAAGGAAATGAAGCACTACTAATAAAACTGCTTTTATTACTACATCACTACTATAAGTATTACAGCACTACAATTTATAATCTTGTAGTAGTAAACTATACTACTACTAGTAGTCATGGGCAGAGCCAGGGGGGTGGCCAGGGGTGGCCATCCCCAGAATCTGATTGACCACTAGTGGTGAATGAAAAATAAAAAACAATGACAGACTGTCACCGTAAATACAACTAATATTTTTCTGGTGCTTTATAGTTATATATTGGTCAAATTATTCATTTTTTGTATCATGTATGCAGCTTGATATTTGATTAATTTCTCCAATTATGTTCTTGTGGAGGACTTGCCATGAGTCAGCTCAGTGGGGGAGGAACCACTGTGCAGCAGTGATGTCCCCGGCTGAGAGTAACCAAGGAGCACAGCCAAAGTTTGCATGATGTGTAGATACTTTTTACAGAAAAAATAATTTATTCTTAATAATGTATGGTTTATTATTTCATAGAACTAGGGGTTCATTAACTTTGTACATGTATTTCAAATGTGCCACAACTCTCTGAGCCCCAACCTGGCCACCCTGTCCAAAATTTTCTAGATCCACCCCTGCTGGTTGTACAAAACTAACACATAATAGTAGCAAAACAAACACTTTATATAAAAAATGCAACTACATGAAATTTTACCATAAACTGGCTTCTGCTGTACTACAGCATTAATACGTATTAATTAAAACTTTTATACCACTACTACAGTACCAAAGGAGAAGCCAGACTAGATTCATTCACTGCATTTTGCATACAAATAAAACTAATAAATGAGGATCAATATACATGACAGGGGTCAAAATCTGTGTCCTTGTGAGTCAATGATCAGGCCCAGACAGGAACAGAATGGCTGCAGGCAGCTGCCAAGTCATCTCAGACACATGGAGTGAAAAGAGTGTGATCCAGGTGAGAGAATAGATGCATGTGTCCCATGATACTGATGGTAGCTGCCCAGACACAGTCCACGTAGAACTATATCGAGGCGTCTGGTGTCTGCTGTTTGTGCTGCCAGTGATGATGAATGTTTGGCATGATATTGTCATGACAAAAGAAAACAAAATAGTCCACTCAAATAGTTTTTCTTATAGCTTTTTGCTGACCAAATCTCAACACATGCCCTGCCTACCCCTAACCCCAATTTGCTCTTGAGTGTCACTGCTTTAGACTGTGAAATATACTAAGAGTTGATTGATTTACTTTAATTTGTTTTGCATAATTCATATAATGATTAAGGTAAATCAAAATCAGAATCAGAATCTACTTTATTGGGCAGATGTGTCGGACACACGAGGAATTTAACTCTGGTACATCGGCTCTCAGTGTGCATGTACATATCCCCATGCAAGGGGCAAGTAAACAGTAAACCAGCATAAGCCTGTGTAATATAACAAATTATACAGTATAAACAGGTACATACTGATATATTCTTGCGTACACGTAGGTGGTGTGAACTCATAGTTTGTTAATTGATTCTTGATAATTGATTTTTGATAATTAAGTTTGGTAAGTATTAATGGTAATTGATAATGGTAGCTTAAATTCTCATTGTTGTGTAGGGTTCATGATTACGATAGGATGCAAGGGAATCTTTGTTTTCTTCTGTGTATTAGTTACCCCCTAATGTTATGATTAACCAATGAAAATTTGCTACACATGATGTTTATGCATTTCCACAATTCTGTCTTCGTCTCTCAGAGTTAACGGTGAAAAGAACTGGGTCCAACAAATATATGTAGGAAATCATCTTACTGAATGATGTGTGTATGGAGTTGTAGAGGATCTGTTTATTTTAATGTCATGTCTTTTCTCTAGAAGTGTTGCCAATTTATTATGCTCAGTACATTTATTGTGCTAAACACCATCTTGTGTTTGAGTGAGATTTCCCTGTGATGAGTAATGAATTTTATCAGCTACAGTACATGAATCCACACATGCCTCAGAGGTTACAATGGTGTTGGGGAGGAGACGGGTTGCATAGTCGTAGGCATGAAAGACAAGTGGGATGAACTGAAATGATATTTAAAGAACAGCAGCTAGTGACTGATTGGCTCGAGCAACACATGCAGAAAAATCACTGGTCAGATAAGATGACATCAGGATAAAAGGTGGAGGGAGATTTGACAGTGTGGGAAAGCGGATGATGGAGAGAAATTGATCCCAAATTAACAGCCCATGTCAACCCACTGTGGACAAGCAGAATGTGAGGGAAGAGATCTTCCTTATTGGACTTTCACTTAAGGTTCATTTTAATCCAACAGCAGATTCTATGGGCAGAATCTAGGCAGGGGTTACATTTCTCATTATATATGCCCTGACCAAAATGTCATGCTCATTCATGCTGTCATGATGGACAAAGCACATGCAGAGAATGAGAGGTAGGCCTGGGAGTGGACCACAGGGAACACCCTGCCATCATCAGTTTAAACAGAGGACCCACATCACAAAAAACACTCTTATTCTGCTCTCTACCAAGATGTGCCATTAGGTTTGTGCAGGATTACACATTTCAGTGTAATAGTTTTATAAGCAAAACCACTGTGGGTATTGATATCGCATCAGGCTCATTCAGAGTGCTGAGGACCTGTCACTGTTGCTGGCAAGCCTCATTGTGCACTCAATAATAGCCCATTAAATCAATTCTTCCTGCTTTTCTTATCTCTGAAAGACCAGTCCTTGGCCAAGGTAATGGGTCAGTGAGCGTGTGGCTGATTAGCTGAGTTACCTTATTTAAATATTTTTGTATGGATTTACTGGATGGAAACGAGAGTGTCTCACTCCTTCTCAGCACCCACAGGGCACCCGCATGGCTGAGTTCTGTCAAAACACCTGAGTCTTTAACTGACGTATCATTTTGCTTCTCCCTAAGTGCAGCACATGGCCACTTGTGTGGACAAAGCCTTAAATCTTAATCTTAACAATTCAAGATACCAATGTTAATAGAAATAGATGTTTTGCCACTTGGTAGTAAATAAAGACAGGTGGTGTAGCACTGTTTCTTACATCTTAAGTTGTTTGATTGCTCATCTAGCCATAAAATATCCTCCTCTTTGATAATCCATGCCCCTCTCAGTAACAGCCTAATCTCTTGTCCCACAAACTCATCCACACTGAAAGCAACATTTACTGGATCGGCCAGTTGAGACAGTTATGTTGTAGGCATCAGGCACAATGATAGGAAGCCCTCAGAGCTTAGTCATTAGTGCACCACCTTGAATCTGATTTAACAGGATGACTAATCTCATCCAAGTCACTGGTTCGTCAACAGGGGACCACTCCGATGAGGAGAATATCCGGTCACAGTCTTATTTTTATCCCAATGAAAACTGACAAGAAGAAGCAGACAAGAGGGAGATGGGGATGGGGGAGGATGCCACATTAACAATCTGTTCTGTGTGTGTGTGTGTGTGTGTGTGTGTGCGATAGAGAGAGAGAGAGAGGGAGAGAGAGATGGATATCTGCACACCATGTTGAACATTATTATGCTTGACAGTATTATCACTGGCACATAGCCACCATAGCCAAAATCTCCCTGTTTGTAAACAACATTCTGCCAACATGGCAGCTATAATAACACCCTCAGATCTGGAGTGTTTGGAGAGGAAATGGAAGTAATCAGAGCTAATGTATGACAGCTGTGATAAAAAGGACAAGGAGGGGACTGCAAAAGCTGGTGGGGGTGATCAGGGCATAGCTTTAGTTATGCAAAAGGATACTGATGAAGTTAATGTATTGGGTTTAGAGCTTTTGAAGAAATGAAGATATGTTTGCAGTAACATATGTCACTTCACTTCAGTTTGTGAGCATGTTAATAATAGTGAAGATATACTGAAAACTGCAGAAATCAAAGAACTATGGATTAATGTAAATGTTACACCCTAGCCACATCTATCAAGTCCGTGTATTACTGTAGTATACAAAAGAGGTGAGTGGCAGGTACTGTAATTCAGAGGAAATACAGTGCAATTCTTAAGATGCCATTACTTTTTCTTTCAACTGTACTTGCCAACATGTCTAGGCTGCCAACACTGTACTAGGGCAATTTATGTTGGTTTTTCATTTAATCTCTCACCCATCTGTACTTTTGGTCTCTGTTTTGCCCGGTTTGTTATGCATTACATTTCCATCTCTTCAGCACATGTGATATTGTTCTATTCCTTTGTCTTCTCCTGAATTCCCAAAAAGCATTACTCACTGAAGCGAGTACACAAGGAAAGATTCCAATATTAAAATTTGTTCCCAACAGTATCACTCAATGAGGCATTAAACCACGCAGTGCAGTTCACTGAGGTGTATTCAAGACTTCCTGGAAGAAGTGTCCTCTGTGTGACTTCCTACTGAGGAAGCAACAAAATGAATTTGTGCTGGATTTTTTATAGCTTGCAGATACTTGTAAAATATTAGTAAAATAAATGATTTTGCCAATTTGGAGGACATTCTGTCTGCAGCTTCTGCAATGTCAAGGACGTGTATCTTATTGTGGTACCATATTTAGAGTGATCAGCAATGCTGAGTGCCATTCAGGGATGTTCTGGGGCTAAAAATGGCACAGTGTGCAAAAATTGCACAAAGATTTTGTTAAAACTAGCTGAATTAACTTTTATTATTGTTTGATTTTTGTAGGTTATTACAACCAGAATTATTTACAGATTGCAAATTAAGAACAATAAAATATTGGTAGGACAGTATGAAAGTATGACCACAGAACTGCTGTGTGGATGATGCAGATGAACAGGTCAAAGTAAGGTCAGTGTGAAGTGTTACCAAAATATAAAATGGTGATCAGATACATTCATGTTTTCTGAAGCGTTGCTGTCAATAGGAAAGTCAAAAAGTCAGTCAGGTGGTGAGATCTGGGCGACAAGTTATTCTGCAGTGACAGATGACATTTCTGTGAGGTTGCATCTGGAGTTCTCTGGCGCTGAGGCGAAGCTGGCCTTTCCCTCTGTCTGCCTAACTAGCATTCATCAGCAAACCCTTACAGACACACACACACACACACACACACACCACCTACACAGGCATAAAAGATGTAAATGGCAGCTGGCTCCATGAAAGTAATGCCCCTTCTCTTTGTTGTACTGTTTCAGTGATTTTTAGATGCTGCAGTCATCGCTGTCCTGCAGTGTCCTTGCAAGTTTTTTTAATGATATGAATATGAATTGTTGTTCTTTGGTTTCCTCCCATGCTTCTGTCATGCTTTACTCCTGAACCATAGTACTGATCGGTGGTGCTGGTCAATTGCAACCAAATAGTCCATGTTTATAAGCTAGTACAGCAGGTGCTTTCTTTCTCTCTTTTTTCCCTTTTATTTTTTCCTCCTCTATCTTCTACTTCTTTTATTACTTTGCTGCACAGCTCATTGTCAGCATGTCCATTCTATTCAAATGAAGGTTGGCATGAAATACAAGTACCACTACCTTCATAGTGGGCTCAAACGTACAGCAGTAGGCATGCATGAAGGCACAGGGTGGCAAAAGGATTCTCCCCCAGTGATTCATTTGAACTTTTCCTCACTTTGAAATGGCATCACAGAGGCCCTGCATGATTAATGCCACCACACTTATAAACACTATTCTGCCCAGAGTGCCAGTTGAACCAGGAACTTTTCTGAATGCCCATGGGGAGTTCTGTGAATATTGTGATTTGATTGGAAATCAGTTTGCTATTCAGCCTTTCAAATTGTTTGTCTAATGGTATGAACTCAGGTGAACACATCCATCAACTAACTGAACAGTATTGTCAATGTTGTGCAAGAAAGGGTAAAAATGGCTATAGCACAATGTTAGCATGTATTCCTGTGGCTCCGATGTCAAGTCAGTGTTTAATTAGGGCAAAAGCTCACACTATGAGAAAATGACCATCAGCTTTATTTAGTCATTGTTCCACAGTTTGCTTGTGCTTGTCTGTATGAACCAAAATTATGTGTACTTACAGTATATATGTTATATAAATAAAATTAAAGGAGACCACTGAATGATGCCAAACATAAAGACACATATTAAGAGACTCTGAGTAACATTGTTTTGTTAATTGTGTTGTTTTGGTGAAGACAAACAACAGGCAATCAGCTGTCATATTGAAGAAGATTGTTAGGAAGAAATTACGGCAAAATACAGTTTTTATTTTTTTGCATTAATTTTCCTGGAGCAGGTCTACTCTCTGTGCTTTTATAGATTTGGTTATGCAACACCACTGGAATAGCTTTTTATTTCTTGATGTAGTGTTAAATAGAAACATTTCTGTGAAAGGGTAAAACGTATCTGGACATGAAAGTCACTGCTGAACAATATACACACTTGGGGACCAGTTACATTTCAACGTGCCATGCAACATTTTCCAATAAATCCCTCTCAAGTATAGTGTGACACAGCCAATAGATTATTAACTGCTTACATCGAGTGTAAGACTGAGTCTGGAGGTACATAAACTAGTAACAAAAAGGGCTGCTTTGATCTGACACCAACAACAGAAAGCAGTGTTGTAATATACAGTAGCATCTGTATTAGAAACATGCACACTGAATCTGTCAAGGTACTATTCTTTGAGACACTAAGCCCTGAACTAAAGCCTTAACCTTGCACTGCCATCACCTCCGAGAAAGCTTATAGGGCGCTCTGGTTATTTTTTGGGAGGGTAAGTGGAATGACAAACAGCAGTTTATTATGAAGTGCTGAGCCTCTGAGAAGCAATCCTACACATGGGTTGCATTTATTAAATTAGCCAGCATTTCCCTTTATTTTACAACCGCACAACACTGCATGACTACACATTTGTCCACTCCTCTCAGTCTGAAAACATAACCTTGTATAACTTCACAACCAACCAGTGGGGCTCTGACTGTCCTATATTATCCTACAGTGGAGTCTCCACACTGAGACTCTGGTGCTTCACTTTGCACCTTTTTCCTCTGAGACAAAACAACAAGATCCATCCAATGAAAGTGATGAGTACTTTTCTAATTATTGCCCCATTTTTAATCATGCTTGTATTGCTGCCATGCCTCTCTTAGCTCTGTGGTCCCATTGCTAGCTGGATGGGTACACAGAGACAAAATAGTAATCAGCATCCCAGTAATCAGAAACACAATTGATCCATATTTCATTCCCAGGGGAATGGGGATAGGACAGAGCTCTGGAAACATTTTTGCAGTAGCTTCCCAGGTTGGGAATATCATTTGGATTATAATTGAATTTAGAAAGTGAAGTCCTATATGTTTCACTGACTTAATAGTATACTAGTATGATCATTGTTCATCAAGATTTTCTTGATTATTTTCCTCTTTGTGTGAATCTACTTGTTTGCATCCAGGGGATTCAGTTTACCATGACAACTCAAAATAGGGCACAATTTACACATCATACAGGTAAGTGGGCATTCAGCACAGCAGTAATTTGTAGTTATACAGCAAATGCACTGAGGTCTAGTTTCCTACCTCTTCCCATTGGTGGATGTAGCGAATAAGTCTAGAGAGGCGCAGGAGACGCAGCAGGCTGAGGATCTTGGTGAAGCGAACAATTCGCAAGGCGCGAGCCGTCTTGTAGAAATCTGAGTCAATACGTGTCTCCACAATGAGAAATATGTAGTCCACAGGGATTGAAGAGATGAAGTCCACCACAAACCAGCTCCGCAAGTACTTGATCTTGATCTGTTGTGGATCCAGGATAATCTCTGTGTTGTCCTCCTTGACAATACCAGTCCTGAAGTTAAGGACCAGGTCCATGAGGAAGAAGGTGTCGGATACTACATTGAACACAATCCAGGGGGGGGTGTGCTCGTCCTTGAAAAATGTGATGCCCACAGGGATGATGATGAGGTTGCCCACCATTAGCAGCAGCATGGTCAAGTCCCAGTAAAACCTTGTTGGAGAAAAAAATGGAGAAAGGTGGAGAAGGACTGGTCAAAGAGAGAACAGTAAAGTACTGTTAGCAGCATTTTGCACAGTTAGAGGATGACAGATTTTGTTCTATGCATTTCTATAGTTTGACATGAAAACTCTGAGTTTGGACTGCAAGTCACAACTCAAAGGTCACTGAGGGTTAACTGTTAATTATAAATTGTGACCTCTTTCAAGTTTGGATATAAATTGCACTTTCTGCTGGCTTGGTTATTGAATCCAGATTGGGTGGGGATTTGTGTTAAGGGGTGATATATCCTGGATACTTCATAGCCTGCACAATGAGGGGCTTCTGCACTGTGCACTGGCTCAGTGAGCTTTGGGTGATTTACCCACATAGATCTGTCTCTGTGCAAAAACAATTTCAGGAGCAGGACCATAGGAAATACAGAACAAAAGATTCTACATATATAACCAGGATAGGAGCTGCATGTTAGAATGCCACAGCTCTTTTATTTCCTTGTTGCAGCTGATGTCTATTGATTTCATAGTTCATTCATAGTGTGTTGAAGTAAATGAATCACCAACAAACTGGTGAATCATAAGCATAAACATTTGGTCCCAGTCCAGTCAAGCTGAGTAAACCTCAGCCACACAAAGCAAAAATATGCATATACGAATAATCCGGCTAATGTCAAGTATCTTCCATTGATTTTTACTCATGAGATTACCTTGGGGGTCTTGTTTTTGCTTTGTTTTGTTTGTTTCCTTTGTGTTTGCTAGGTTGGATAATGTACAGTGAGAAATATCAAAATGTTTTTGAAGTCATAAAGTAGTCTGCCTTCATACTTTAGACTATATAGAGGCTATTACAAACACTAATCCGTGTTGCAGCAAATATTTAGATTTTTTTTCATGGATCTACTTTTCTTTTCTTTTTTTTTTGGTGACCATCACTAAAAAAATCCCATTATTGACAGAAGCAAAATAACACACATTGATGATGGCTAGCATGGCTACCTTGAGTCTATTCATATACTTTAATAAATGAGGCTTGCTCACACAGGTGGCAGATGTAGGTCTGTTCTACCAGAATGATGTCCAAAGGTCTTAAACAACATTCTTGTTACTCTTTCTGAAACAATGTTGAAAAGCTCTCTTCTGCCACTACTTTTTAATTTTCTTTCGATCTGTTTCTTCATTCATACAGCATGACCTAACTGCTGGCTGAGTGAGGTTTTTGTAGGGTTAGATTTTTTTTGTTTATTTATTTATTTACTAGTAAGGTGATTTGTCAAGCTGCCTTTATATATATATA
>NW_018127897.1:1269150-1272049 GCF_001952655.1 Monopterus albus | reverse complement strand
AATAAAAATATATTGTAATCACTGCATCCATGCTATTGCTACAGCTACATTTGTTATAAAATACAAAAAACAGACACAACGTAGCCTATATCCCTGGTGGTAGTAACGACCTTTGAACAATTTGAAGAAACTGTAAATTGTAAATTATAACTTATTATAGCTTATACAAATGCACAGGCTGTCTTGCATTTGTAACATTATGAAACATGGCAATTTGAAAAACACATCACCTACACACATTACCTATATTTGTTTTTTCTATATATTGAGTTTTCCTGTCGACTTGGGCTTTCACGCTTAACATGAGCAAACATTGTGGTAGCAAGGTCTGTTTAAATATGACCCCACTTGCCAACAAGATGGAATGGTTGATACCCTTGTACTATGAAGAATTCCAATTACACTGCTGTCTGTGTGTGCATTAGTAGTCTGTTTATACTGTGTATTTATGCAAGTATAAGTGCAAAATGCACTCTTAAAGTACAGTCTATATACATTACAATGCAAGCAATTTTATTCAAGGTGATTTAAAGGAATGTGAGGAGTGGTAAGATTACTGTAACATCAACTGCTCTATGCTCACTGTGCAAATGCATCTCCAAATATTAAAAGATGATGCATGTTCGAACACTATTAAGATAAAGACCACAATCAGCAAGGAAAGATCACGATATATTTGTTTGTTTGTTTAATAATCGTAGTAGTTGTACAATTCCATTTGACCTGGTCATGTTTTAAAGGACTGCGCTGAGGAGCTAAAGGATGTCCTCACAGACATCTTTAACATCTCTCTGAGCCAAGCAGTTGTTCCCACGTCTTTCAAGGCCGCCACAATAATTCCAGTTCCAAAGAAGCCCCACCCAACCAGTTACAATGACTATTGGTGTTATGGTTAGTCCCCCTCACCAGGAGGGTGAGGGAGAACTGAGGTTGGACTCAAGATGGCTGACCCAGGTGCTAGTAAAAATGGTGGTTTAATGGTGGGGATACAAAAGAGTCAATGAATACATACAACAGGGCTGAGCAAAGATGGCTGAGGAGAATGGGACAACCAAGGGAGTAGACAGGGTAACGGCAGGAACCGGGAGAGGAGGAGGATCAGAACGAACAAGGGAACAGACAAGCTAACCAGGAGGGTAGGCAAGCGAAAACGGAAATCCACAGCACAGGAGCTGTCAGCGTGGAGAACAAAAAGAACGTCTAGCTAACCACATGGGAAAAAAAACGAGCTCAGAGATCCACAGCACAGGAACTGTCAGCGTGGACGTATAACATTAAACATATAACCAACGTACAAAATGCGATCCACAGCACAGGAACTGTCAGTGTGGAAAACAAAATGACGTATAATACATACCACGACACTATGTCTGTTACGGGGTATGTGAGTTAGGTAAGGTAATGCAAGTTCAGTTAAATAAGGTAAGTAACGTAATGCTCCGGCGACGACGAAGCGTCTGCCAGAGGTATAAATAAGGAGGACAGGTAATCGTCGGGATGCACCCCAGCTGTGCGCACCGACAAACAAGTCGCTAATTACTGGAATGCAACACAGCTGAGGTGCAGAGCCCACAGGATAGAGAGAGCAGAGGAGAGAAAGGTGGAAGAGAGGCAGGTCGCGCCGAGTGGACCTGACAATCAGCCTGTAACACTGACTTCAATTATTATGAAGTGCTTCGAGCAGCTGGTCATGCAGAACGCCAGGTCCATCTTTCCTCCCTCTCATGACCCATTTCAGTTTGCATACAGGTCAAACAGGTCCATAGAGGATGCCATTTCTGCTGCTCTCCATCCAGCCCTCACCCACCTAGATAACGAAAAACTCTTACATGCAAATGCTGTTCCTAGACTTCAGTTCAGAATTACACAAAAACTTTGACACCTGGGACTCAAAACCTCTCTGCAACTGGGTGCTGGACTTTCTAACAGGGAGGCCACAAAATGTGTGGGCCGGCAGCAACATCTCCAAAACCGGGTCCAGTGGTGTAAGAACAACAACCTCTTCCTCAATGTGGGGAAGACTAAAGAGATCATTGTGGACTTCAGGAGAAAACCTCTAAAGCATCCACCACTGACCATCGACGGTGCTGTAGTGGAGAGTGAGCAGTACCAAGTTCCTGGGGGTGCACATCTCTGAGGACCTCTCCTGGACCAACAACACCACATCACTGGCCAAGAAAGCTCAAACACGCTCTACTTCCTCTGCAAACTGAGGAGCACCAGTGCCCCACCCCCCATCATGTGCTCCTTCTACCAGGGCACCATTGAGAGCGTCATCACTGGCTGCATAACTGTTTGGTACGGAGGTTGTACTGCCTCCTACAGAAGGACCCTACAACGCTTAGTGAAAACAGCCAGCAAGATCATCGGTGCCCCTCTGCCTTCCCTCACGGACATCTTCAACACCCGCCTCACCCACAGAGCCATCAGCATTGCTGATGACACCTCCCACCTCCCCAGCGCCTCCCACTTCAGACTCCTGCCATTAGGGAGAATGTATCAGAGTCTTCAGGCCCACTCCACCAAACTATTTTTTGTCTGGATATCTGCTGCTCTTGGTCATTTGCAATACTGTCCATTTATACCCCATATGCTATTTGCACCTCATCACCAATGCCGTGTTGATGCTGAACCATCTGACAATCTCCTATTGTTGTTTTGCACTACTCTCACTGACTGTACACGGTTTTGAGTCACAGCTTATTGGCTGTATCGTTTAGATTTATCTTAATTACGTCAATCCAGTTTTTATTCTATTCTGTTTTTATTCTATTTTATTCTATTTTAGTTCCTAAATGTTATGGCACCCAATACTAGGTGAGAGAGAAATGGTATTTCGATTTTCTGTATGTCCTGCACATATGGTGAATTGACAATAAATCCTTGAACTATGAACCTT
>NW_018127897.1:1266747-1269131 GCF_001952655.1 Monopterus albus | reverse complement strand
GCACACAGTGTGTGTGTGTGTGTGTGTGTGTGTGTGTGTGTGTGTGTGTGTGTGTGTGTGTGTGTGTGTAGAGTTATGCTCATGATTTCTCCTGATTCATCTTGTGGTTGCTTCCTGATGGAGGTCAGGTCTCCAAAACAGAGCAGGGACCTATTTATTGTGTTTTATTATGCAATGGGACTCTGACACAGAATAATATTGTTTCGATAAATATGGCAATACAGCTGGATGAGTACAGGATGTTAGGTGGGCATTTCAGATACATTAAACAATACCATATTGTGTGCATCCCAAAACACAGACTTAGGCTATGTGGTGGTTCACCACCTGTCATGATATAAAATGAAAGCAAAATGTAGTGACATAGCAGTGGTGATATGAATGGGATATTCACAGGTCCCTGGGTTTAGTTTTATTGTGTTTTATTTCATAGCAAACTTTTTATGGGGATAGTAAACAAAGATGTCATATTAGTTAAAATCCAATTTAAAAGTATATAAATAAGTATAATATGTGTATATGAAGTCAATTAAAGACAAGATAATGATTGCATAATAGTTTTTCGATAATAGATAATTACATAAAAGGTGTTAATGTATAATGTCATGATTTTATGAGTTTTTATACTTCATCTACACACTCAAAGCAACCCTTTGGCTTAGACATGGTTGTGACATATAGTACAAAATAACAGTGGTGGAAGAAGTACTCAGATCCTTTACTTAAGTAAAAGTACCAAAACAACAGTGTAAAAATACTCTGTTACAAGTAAAGGTCCTGTATTCACAATGTTACTTAAGTAAAAGTACAAAAGCATCAAAACATACGGTACAACAAGTGAAAGTACTCATTATGTATAATGGCACATTTCACATTTCTGTATATCATATTATTGTATTATAATAACTGATGCATTATTGTGTACATCACATTTAATGTTGCAGCTGGTAAAGGGGAAGCTAGTTTAACTATCTTATGAGCATTTAATCTGAGTTACTGCTGGGTAGCTTGTGAATCTTCCACTATAGATCAATGAGGTCTTATAATTAGACTGTATTTTTGTATTAGTCTTGTTCTGAAAAATAACTAGCAACTAAAGATATAAAATAAATGTAGTGGAATAAAAAAGTATAATATAGTAGAGTAAAAAGTACAATATTTGCCTATAAAATGTAGTGAAGTCAAAGTATGATGTAATAATACATGAACATACCCAAGTAAAGTACAGATACCTCAAAACTGTACTTAAGTCCACTACTTGAGTAAATGTACTTAGTTACTTTTCACCACTGGTTAGAATCGAGTACCATAAAACATGCAGACAGACTTTCCACCACTGGAAAATAACCCCTCTGTCACAAGGTGCTTTGCAGGAAACTAAAGATATGATATCACCAAAGACTAAAAATCTGTGTGCATTTCATGTAAAAACACGTCGCTTTCAAGGATCTATTAACAGGTTAACGTACATCTTTTCTGCAGCAAAGGAAAAAATCGATGAAATTCCTACTTACAGCAAATGCTATCTATTTAATGACAGTGGTGGAAAAGACTGTTACTATGCCCTCTGAAGCATTATTTACAGAAAAGGCCATTGACAAAGGAAATCAGACCTCCTCAGAATTTTATTCTATAGCAGGGTATATTAAAGAAAAAAAAAAAACTCCAGGGGTGTAAAAAATAAAAACAAGATAGTTGGAGGTCTAGAGTGAACGCAAAGCAACCTAAAAGTGCAGTACATTTTATGGGAACATCTGCAACAGTACCATCTATCCGAACAAAATTTCTTTTCAGCTGTAGGAAGTGGAAAGTGTGTTTGGCTGCTGAACTGTACCAAAAACAATTGGAACTAGAATTATCACTTTCCAGTTGTATGCCCCCGCCAACCAGTCATATTCACGAAAATGGGACAAACATGAGGTCACTGACCTTTGACCTTTGACCACCAAAACCTAATCAGTTCATCCTTGAGTCCAAGTAGACACTTTTACTATATTTGACGAAATTCCCTCAAGGTGTTCCTGAGAGATTGTGTTCACAAAAATGTACTGGCCATATGGACAACCCGAAAACAATGCCTCCAGCCATGGCTGGAGGTGACCCCAGTGTGTAAAAAAAATAAAAAATAAAAAAATACATACAGTGTACTATATATACATATATATATACACACATACAGTATACATATCTTTTATTTGTAGAACATCAAAAGACCTGTCTGTATGACAAGACAAGGAAGTAAATAACAGACAAGGAACTAGTTTAACTAAGTGAAAAGCAAAGTCGGACACACTGGAGAGTTTGGATGAAATGTGCTGTTTGAAACAAACATTTCATCATTCCATGGTGTTGGGAGTTCACTTTACTGATGAAGGGAAATTTTG
>NW_018127897.1:1228812-1266676 GCF_001952655.1 Monopterus albus | reverse complement strand
GTTTACACGATAAGCCTCTCTTATTCTCTGCACCCTGCCAGACAGGCTACCTGAAAGGGATTGCGAGAGCCACTACAAACAACAAACAATTACCTTTCAGAGTAGTCTGCATTTAAATTGAACAGACACAGAATCAAGAATGTAGCATCTATACCCCTGTGTTTACAGCTGATATATACAGAGTATTTGTTTCTGTATATACATGCATGCATGTATACATGTACTTGTTTAAATTTCCCTTGTTGAGATGCCAGTCTTTTGGCTCCCATGGTGGGAGAGTGATGGCATAACATGCAAGCAGATAATCTGTCATGTCAGGTTCAAGTGGCAAACAGTACTCCAGTCTCCCTCTATTATATTTTTACGCTGACTGAATGGGAGCAGAAAGACAGAGGTTGTACCGAGACTCCACTTTCATGAGGGCCCCAGCCAGCACTGTGCACACACTGAATGTGGTTTGGACTGATTAAATGATTGAAATTGGTGCAACCCCTTGCAGAGGAAGTGCTGTATGCATGCCACATTGTGATGAGTTGATGTGAGTGGCTTCATTCACATTTTCAGTCTGCAAATTTTCACTGTGTTTTGGTGAGCCAACCTGCTAACGTAGCCTACTCTACCTTTGCACCAATTTCTACAAGCAGTGTGTGTCAGCACTGATTAATAAAAACACTGTTTAACAACCAGTACCCTAACTAACACAAACGTATGATGTGTTGTTATGGTGCATTAACTATGGCCCAAGTTCGACAGTTAATAGCAGTGAATGTTCATGCTAACAAGGTAAACAAAACAGTCTTCTTCCCATTGTAATTCACATTCTGGCCATCCCCTGTAAGCAATTGGTTGATGCAATGCCTGTTCCAGATGATGTCACCATCCAGTGTGGCAGAAGTTGAACCAGATCCAACCTTTTTGCCCTGTAGAAATAACGGAGAGGGCTGCATTTTCACACCTTTGAAACTCATACCGCATTCCCACCAAAAGTATCGTGTATACATGGGTTTTTTATACCGGGCTAAACCATTAATTAGCTGACCCAGCTCAGCTCTCCGGCAGACAAGCTTGTTTCCCCTCTGGTATGTCATATTTGACATCATCACTCTGGAGATGTCAAATAGCTGCACAGAGTTGTAAACAAAGCATCATGGAAGCTAATGAGACAGTCAGCTTTATTTCTTTGTATTTACTTCTGTTCATCTTTCAAAGTATAGAAACTTGATGTAGACTGAACCATGTTAGAGCATTGATTGAATGAAGATGGATAGAATTTATGCCTGAGACACTGATGACGTGCAAATCATTACGTACATTTGCAAATTTAGCCAGGTCTTGCTTTCCCATTGTTTCCAAGCCGAGGTGAGCCGAGATAAAGTGGATAATAACCTGTGTTGATTGCATTTGTCCCAGTAGTTGCATTCCCACTGCCGTCAAAAGCTGAGGTGTGGCAAGTTTATACGTGTTTTTTGGGCAGTGGGAAAGGGGCTTTAGTCTGAATATGGGCTCAAACCACAAGCATTAGCATTACAAGCAGGGTATGTAAACATACTCACTAGTTTAGAGGTAAAACGAGGGAGGTTATGCGGGATGAAGAATGGGGTATACCGCTAGTTAAACACAGCTAAAGTTTGCTTCAGTTTTGTTACTGAGCAGTGATTATTATGGATGACAAATGTCAGGGATATAAAATACTGATTACTAAAATTAATCACTTTGCATGACCATTGCCCCCAGAGTGCCTTTGGTGAAGGCAATATTGTTGACATCCATTTTGTTTGTTAAAACTGGTTTCTTTTCCCACAAAGCTGAGCAATGGCATAACTGTTTTTTTCCTCTGTTTTAGTGACAGTGTCTACTGGTAAATTATAAAGCATTAATGTATAGTATGTACTGTATTTTGCCTTTGTAAAATACGTTTCTTCAGTCTTTTTGATATATGTATAGTTAATGTAGTATTCAATATTGTCATTTAAATTGTATCATGTATGGTATCAAATATATCATCTACAGTACTTTAATAGCATTTAAAGTCAGGGTGAGAATAATGTACTCTACTATTGTATTATATGTTGTTAAAATAATTTATATTCAAAACATAAAACATGTAAAACAAAGAAGAAAATAATTTTTGATTTTATAGTTTGCAGGGACAAACAATGGTACAGCATGGATAATGTTGACAGAGAATTTGCTTTCCCTTTGAAACAACTGTTAGTGTTAATTTCCAGTATAGTTGCATTTTATCTGCTATATCACAAGTTTAACTGAACTAGTTCTAAACTGCATTTAAACTCAAATGAAAACTGAAACAGCCTCATGAAGTCCATTGCTAATTATGAATTAATAAATGTGGTGGATTGAGTAAAAGTTAAGCATGAAAGGCTCATGTGAGAAAAAATTCACACTTAACAGGAGAAGAACATCTGTAATAACAAAAATAAACAGCCTGTGTGTTGTCAATAAAAGAGCATCCCTTCAGTCTTAAACAAGCAAGGAGGAAAGAAAAACAATTCAGGTTAAAAGGGTTAATCCTGTTTTTGTTGTCACCCGCTCCAGTGAACTGTTATAACGGCACTGTCTTTGCTAAGCACAGCCAGCAGGTACACAGCAAACATATCACTAACAACAGGGCTGTGCAGTTGCAGGTGGCTATATTTAGGTGAGGCATACTGTTTTATGAAACCCACGCTAAGACGATTTCATTAGAGATAGAGGCAAATCTCCCCAACCTTCGGCTATGAGAAAACAAAGGGATTTGCTAAATACCTACAGAGGTTAGAGGAGAAGCAGAATCAACTGAAAGGAGTCCACCTTATCTAACATAAAAAAAGAGTCAGAAATCGGATTACAAGTAGTTCTACAGGCAGGACAAGCAAGGGTCATTTGTGTCATTTGTGACTGAAAGCAAAATTCCATCTGGGTCTGTTATTTAACATAGCCAAGAGAAAGACAATGCTACAGCCATCCACTGTAGCAGAACACCTTCTCCAACAGAAAAAGGTCTGACCCTGCAGGTAAGCAGTGACGAATGTAAAAGAAGGAGATTCACATCTGTCAAAATGCAAAACACAGGAGTGGAATACTATCACTTGATTGATAATTGACTGACAGGTCTAGCAGTGCACAAACTAACACTAAACCACCAGTTAAATCTAAATTATTTGATAATTTTTTTGTAATTAGATAAAATTTCAAAATTTTCAGTTGTGATCATCTGACAGAAACAACTTTTTAGTTATGCTTGTGAATAGATTTCATATGCATGTGGCATAATTTGCTTCTGTCTGTCCTCACCCCTATTTGTCTGTATGCATGTTGCTTTATTGTGTCTTTTAGTGTTTTGTGTATCTGGGTCTCCTTAAATAATGTCATTGCTTACTATATTGTTCAGTTAGCACTGCATTTAACTGATCTAAAATATACAGGCATACTACTGCTGCAAGTCAACTCATTCTTTAAATACCAATTCTCTGCCAATGCTTTAACAAGAATTTAAACCATTCAGAAGTGAAATAATGCCTGTTTCTTTTCACTTTAACTTCAATCAAAATTGATGATATGGGCAGCAATTCAGACATCTGGAACTAGTATCATCAGTCTCAGACACTCAAGAACATGCCCCAGATCCGCTGATTGAAAAAAGTCCAGCCTAAACTTGCTCTAATGTTTGAATAACTCAGAAGTGGGCACTTACTGTAAGAGCTCTGACTTAATCATGAAATCAACAGAACCACTTTGCAAACTGACCAGATCTAATCAGGGAGTCCACTGAGATGAATGAACTCAGTTAGCCAAGTACAGTAGGTGTTTCTTGTCCCGTGCTCAGACCAGTAGATCTTCCCTTCATTTTCTGGCTGTTTCTGGTGGAGAGACTCTGTCCGTAGTGGCTAGCCCCTGCCCATGTCTTTGTAGCCCTGCAGAGTCCTTCACAGTTTCTCAGAGCACAGCCTGTTATCTATTTTCTCCAAGGAACAAAAGTTGCGCAAGGGTAAATAAAGATGCCTCCTGAGGTTAGACAGTGGCAGGCACAGAGAGCTCTCTAGCCAGTGCTGTCAGTGCACTTATCCTACTAGCGTATGCCAGTATCTGCACTCCAGCTTTGTGGACTGTCATCTTTGGCCACTAATTGCATCTGTGTTTTATCATGATGCCTTGTTATCTCGTACAGGGTCTTTAGGGTCATGTCAAAGGGGTTCCCTGTCAGCCAGCCACAAAGTGTGACAGAGGAGACATTGGCCAGCGCCTCCCAAGTGAACACAAAACAACCTCTTCCCCCAACAAGCACGCTGAACAGGAAAGAGCCAGAGAGAGAAGGTCTTTCTCTTAACATCGATAACGTGCTAAGATAATGTACCGTATTAGGTGCTGGTCACAATGCACACCATCAGCTCATGCCCTTGTTCTGATCTGCAGTAGCACAAGGTCATTATCTTCACTGTTTCAGGTGCTGCAATCAGCAAATGGAGCAGCCACAATGAAAGCTTTTTCTGTCCATTGCCAGAACAGTGATCAGAGGTTAAAGGGCGACAGGAAGAGTAAGGGCAGAAAAGAAATTAAGGGGAGAGAAATGCGGAAACAGTAAGAGAAAATACGTTAATAATGAAGGGCAGAGACAACCAACTATGAAACCAAACATATTTTTCTGCAATAATAATCTCTTAAAGAAGGAGATGAGGAAAAACAAAAGTAGAGGTAATACAAACAAAATGTAACACAGCAGAAGCTGATTGAAAACCCTCACTAAGAAGACACTGAGCATGAAATGAAATCAAACTGGAGATGATGATGCAGTTTGTCTGATTTTTTTGCTGGCCTGCCTGAGTAAGCAAAAACAAAGATTTATCAAAGTGTTAAATCAAACAGGGCAGGATTTATCATGTTCATCTGTTAGCTCTAATGTTTCTCGATTGTCCATGCTAAGTAGGGACACAAATTTGATTTAAACACATTGACTTTGCTGCTGTGTCTCATTTCAGTCCAACACTAGGTAACATGGTATGACCAAAGCTGGTGTGACAAAAAGGGTACTAAGGAGATAGTGAAGATAAATCAGGTGTCACCCCACACCCATCACATAGTGGAAACAATCTGTCTCACCACTACATGTCTTATAATCCAGCCATTTGTCCGGGTCTTCTAGACACTCAGTGTGTGGGCCAGGGCCAGGCCAAACACATTGATCCAGAGAAGTACTTCCTGTGAGCCACGCCAGCCGCACACCGAGTTCTTTATTCAGTGTTCTGGATTTTGGTCCTCTCTGAGTGGAAACCCCACTGTGTCCAAAGACCTTCAACCTTCTGTGCATTCTAACAGCAATTCTAACAACCCTATGCAATCACAGCATATGGCAATCGCAGATGAATTACAAGCGGCTTGTTTGAATGATCATTTAAACTGCAATGAAGATATAGAAGAATTCTTACTTTTCCTGATATGATATTATTGTTACATTACATTACAGACTTATTGATAATTTTAATTTTATTTTATCTTATCTTATTTTTTTCCATTGCTACCTGTTTTAGGCCCCAAGTTACATATGAAATTGCACTGAGCAGATATAAAGTAAGCAAAATAAGGTGTAGATGCACAACTGTGGCAAGAAAATATGGTTATAATCAATTTGACAATATTAACAAGAACATTTTCCATTAGCAATATATACAGATGGGTGGCAAATGAAAGGAAAAACCAACATGTGCCTTAGTAAAGTGCTGGGCCAACACTTGCCACAAGAACAGCTTGACATTGACACTACATATTTCTTCCAACAGATATTCCTTCATTTGGATGATGGTGGTGGAGACGCTTTCTAACACGTCGCTCAAAAATACCTAGTAGGTGTTCAGCTGGGTTGAGATCTGGGGACTGTAAAGGCTATAGGGTATGATTCACATCATTTTCATACTCAAACCCTTCAGTGACACCTCATGCCCTATGGAAGGGGGAAACTGTTATCCTGGTAGAGACCGCTCCCATCAGGACAGAAGTGATTCTTCCCTGCAGGGGTCAAGCAATCAAGTTTTTCTTTGCCACCATTCTCTATATAGGTCTATGTAATATAATATAGCCAATGACTTGTACACAGTAATAAAAATGACCTGAACATGAAAGTCAATTTTCAACCTTGGGAAATGTAATTTGTCAAAATAAGCCAAAGTTCAAACTTTTTTTTAAATAACATTTCAGCCGCACCTCATGGTTTCCATTCCATTCCAAGAGCATTTGCTTGGTGGTCATGAAACTAGTGGTAACTGAAACTAATTTTTTAGCAAACTCCATTTGAAAACTGATACAATTTAAGTTGTGCTTGAGTTAAAGTTTAGTCAAATATTGATCAACAAATTATTGATTAAGTCAACATAATGATCTCTTTTACAATTACAGTATTTTAAAAAACTTGATTTTTAAAACTACCCCAGATTTCTTAATTTTGTAATTTGTGTTTGATATGATCTGATATTGTTCCACAGAGAGTCCATAGACGACTAGCCCCAGCTCATAGTTGTAAAAGCCGCGCATAGTGTTTAGATATGTAAACCTCCCACAAGCAAGACAAAGCAACATAAGTTCTTGTTCTTTACATTTCAAGTATTTTAACAGTTAAAAGGTAGGAAAGACGAACAAGACTGGGATGTAAAATAATGAAATGCAATGACAGTGTCTGCATAATGTAACTGTCACTTTCATACTGTATGACATTATTTTCCGCCTGAGTCGCCTACGAGTGTTTCTGGCATATTGTGCTAATTGGCTTTGAACTTCATGGACATCACTTGTGAAGCTGACTGTAATGGTGAGTGTCTTACATTACATTTAGTGGTTTCTAACATAGCGGTCCCCATATTGTGTCCACCCCATGGAGCAGCATATCAGTGCCAGTCTCACATCTTGGCCATTTCCTAGCTAGGCTGATAAGAAAGAAAGAAATCCAATTTCAGAGAGACAAGGATTCCCCACCTGGGACACAGATAGGGCTGAAAAGGTCAAACTGCATGTACTAGATATAGCTGAATCTGCATGAGGAGGAGTGAGTGGGCTGGGGCTGCAGCGTGCATGCTGGGGTAAACACATAGGGTGCTGCAGTTTGGTTAGTGTAAACTGTGCTTAAAAAACATGGTATTTTTGGGACAGAATTAAACAAGCAATCTGTCAGCTGAAGGACAAATCAGGGCCAAAACACAGTTTGCAATTGCTGTAATACTTGAGGTCATTTTAACTTGCATGAGGTGCAAAGGATTGGCTTACATATATAGTAACAGATCATTCATGGCTAAGGCCAGAGTGGTGTACTGATCTGGCATTAATATACTATGACTGTTAGGGTTTTGGACCCTTATTGTCTTAACATTAGTAAATCCCAGCCATCTGGCTTCTAACTAAACAAGAATAAACCAAGAAAGACGTTGCAAGCTCTATTTCAATTTTGTGTGAATAGCACACCTGGACGCTGAATGGAAGACATCAGAGAGAAGTGATAACATACAGGAGGTATTTTAACTGAAGCAATCTAAATTATTCATTCCAACCGTGCTGACTCTTCCCATAAAATACAGCATGCTGTGCTTTCTTGATTGCTGGCAGCCATGTGATTTCTTGTTTTCAAAAGTTTTTCTTATTTATGAGCAATCAATCCTTCAGTCATTACTCATGGGTTAGTAAAAGCAATAACACCAGAGAGTCTGGTTATCATTTAGGTGATGATGCAGAAGGCTGAATCACTGCAGTACTTGTAATCAAAGTAATGAATGGCCTCTTGGGTATCATTAAAAGATTACACCTATAGTCTCTTTGTATGCTGATTGCTTTTTTGACCGAGTGAAATTAATACTAAAAAGTGAGATCTATGAACAAAGTCAGTAGTGTATATTGTATTTAGTTTGAAAATAATAAGAATCACACAGCAGACATCACTGTAAAATTCTCTCTTCACATTGCTAACAGTGAGTTGCCACTACGTTTGCACAATTCATACAATATGTTAAGTGTCATAATGCGAACAAATCAGTCTGTAATGTGTTTCCTCCCTTTCTCAGCTCCTACCCTGCATTGGTCAGGTGGACAGGTGAGGTCAACTACGGATCATGCATGGTGAAAGCAGACACACAAACAGGATGTTGTGCTAAAATAGAGCTGTTGCACAGCCATAAGCAGTACAGTATATGCCAACATGAAGAAAAAATGGTCTACAGAAGTCTTTGTACCTCACATGTCACACACAAGGCGCTTCAAACATGACTTAAGTACGGGGTAATAAACTCTTAAACACATTTTCTCCATTAAGCATCCTGAAATGCTGAGATAAGTGAAACTGACATATTTACCTCTGGTCAGTGGAACAATAATCACATCTCTCCACTGGCAAGAGGAAAAAAATGACATTGAAATGTGTTAAAAGAGGAAAAACTCGAGAATGGGTCTTGTCTGACTAGTGTTGTGTATCCACCTGGAGAGAATATAAATTGATGTTGCAGTGCAGAGGCTGGGGAGGACACACAACATTAGATTTGTCAGGTGACTGAAACACATCAAGCACAGTAGCCGGATGACATGCAGCACTTAACAGGAAAAGCTTCTAGCGAGGTTTCCCATTTTCAAAATGTATATAATGTCCAGTCAATCTAAATAATCTCATTTTGAGATTATCGTCACTTTGCCAAGGTAAAACTCAGTTCTCTCCATTATACATAAAGCTGAATTAAATGATGTATCAGGAGGGGGAAAAATCACTGACATGCAAAGTAAAAAAAGACATTTCTTAACAGTTGTGATCATGCGTTCTAATTTCACACTCCCACACAAGTGTGCCTGGCAAGGTCACACTATACCATTCAATCATTCTGCCACTATGACAGGCAACCTTCCACCCACTGGCCATGCACATCCTCCCTGGGCAACCTCCATTAAATAAATTGATCTGCAATAATCTCTACACTCCTAATATTTGTGGATGAGCACAACAGCCTTTTTTGATTACCACACTTTCAGGCCCAGCCAGAACCATATGTAAACACCCTGTCCTACCCTCACAAAATTAGACAAGGTATTAGTTAATGGCAACCAAAAGGAATAAAGTGTCATTCATCATATGTACTCTCAAGCCTTCTTCCCTAATTCCCCATGTGGATTAGTATTATAAAGCAATTGGGCATGGCCCATTAAGGGACAAAATAACAATCTGTGGACTCAGTTCATAAATATAGCATTTTTATTTAAATATGCTGATCTCATATAGAACTTGTAATCATTAATATTAAAACTTGCTAAACTAAGAAACTGTCAAACCCTGTTTAAGTGTGGTTGTGAGCGTTCATGTCCATCTCCACTGCATCTCCAGTACCTCATCTTGACCTTCTTGCCACCCACCAGACTCCTGCCACCGCTGCAAGAAAATGAATCACCCTCGCTGCAACCGTGTATGTCTCCCCATCTCATTTTCCAATGAATCCAATGATCGCAAGCTGGCCTCAGCAAGACCCAAACAAATCAATAGCAAACCATACTCTCAAATCAAACGTAATCAACCAAACCCAGTGAATGCTCTAATCTGATCCCATGTGGTAAGTTTACTTTATCTTCAACAAAAGGTCTGCAACTGTTAGTAGCTGCTAATGATAAGGACCACAAACCTAAGGTGCATAAATTGCGCAGTATCTAAAAGATCTCAATATTCATCAAAGGGATAATAACATAAGAATGATTTCCTCCATTTTCTCACAAAGTACAAGAGCAGTCTAATTCAGGTAATGCAGCTACCATTTTCTTTACTTTTACTTGTAAGGTCAACACTGTGAGGAGCTCTCTAGAATTTCACTCTCTCTCTCTATTGAGGCTAATGGAGAATATTAGAAATGCTATGGCTCACTTTAACAAGAGAATGAAAACTTCAAATCATAATATGGTTAAATTAATAGTTAATATAAACACCTTCAGGAATACACTGCACATTTTCATTTAGTCAAGACTTAAAAGTCATTTTCCTTTAACTATACTGTATTATAGTCCTAATGTGTACATCAGTAACTACATCTGCTCTGCTTTTCTTTAATGTATTCCCTACAAAAGAGAAAAAGAGAGAGAGAGAAAGAGAAACAAAACTGTAAGATATCTTTTTAGAGGATTTATTTTTATTTTTCCCACTGTCTGGGTAATTGTGTTCTGGGAAACAAAACTGGATATGTGGGAGAAATATAAAGCTGTTGAAAAGTGGACTTTGCAAAGAGGATGGAAGGATTCGTCTGACTCTGGTGAAGGGATTTAAATGACTGACAGAAATTGAAGGACAGCCGACCCCCCACGGTTCTAAAGGGAAGAGGTGGGCTTAATAAAGCCTTCAGTGCAAAAAAAAATTAAACATGTAATGTGCAACATCTTCGTTTCTATCTCTCCAGAGAAATGTGAAAGACTTTCCAACAGATGTGTCCTCTGGGCTCTGAATCACAAGATAATTAAAAGGCACTTGACGATCAGAGGGTTGAATTCTAATATTGTGCCACATCGTCTGTTTAGAACTCTGTACAATGCTGTTGCATTGATAAAATCCACTCAAAGGGGTCTGTGCAAACAAGTAAAAAAAAAAGATCATTACTTGGGATTCATCATGCTAGACAGAGGATCTATTCTGTATGAGAGGCATCATTCTGTCCATCAAACACTGCCATATTCTATTATCTTTGAAAGGGG
This sequence comes from Monopterus albus, assembly GCF_001952655.1. Taxonomy (NCBI): domain Eukaryota; kingdom Metazoa; phylum Chordata; class Actinopteri; order Synbranchiformes; family Synbranchidae; genus Monopterus; species Monopterus albus. Next base: position 1,255,993 of record NW_018127897.1, on the reverse strand, counting down.
CATACATATCTTATGACTTGTATCAATCTCTGTTTATGAACAGGGACACACAATATCAATAGGTCTCAGCACAGAAGATGGTACTGCAACATTTGAATAACACATAAATCCATACTTTCATAACAAGAGAAGAGTAAGCTGGCAGGGCAGAGCAGACACCAAACAGAAACATCCAGCGAGGAGCAGAGCAGAACCAGTCATGTGTCTGGCTCAACAATCTTATCAAACCCCCACAGATATTTTATGGTCATCATGTGCTTAATAATCCTTCTTATTTAAACGACACCCTACTGTACTATTCAGCTGTTTTGTACAGATGCTTGTCTCCTTCTTATGTGTTATAGATGTCACCCTCTGGTTAAGTGACCACGTCTGATCACTGGGAGATGCTTGTTCAGCAACAAAGGAGGCTGTTCAGCTTTGGATCTGGAAATGAGACTGTAGATTGGATTATGATGCCATTTTTAATCTGTCTTTTCCTTTGCGAAATATTGCTCCTCCCCTGCTTCTTAGCATTATACAATACTTTAACAAGAGGTGATTCTGCAGAATTTTAGCACACTGGTCACTATGTAATTCCCTGTGACACCCTAATTTGAGTTTATAGGTGCCAATGCTTTCATCCAGACATGGGAATAAAACTTTTAGTCACAGAGACCCTTCTCTTCTTTGGGCCCATTAAAAGAACTCACTCATCTTCTTGTATACTTTAATTACACTCATCTTGTCCTGTCTGATTTTAGAGGACATGGGTGTCCAAGTATCATATTTCTTTAGAAGTTTATTAAAAATAAAATACTAGCTGTAGCTCATCTCCACATGCTGCATTAAGTCGCTGACATAATGTGCTATTTTTGTCCACATCACATGGATATTATTTGAAGCATATTAATGCTGACAAAAATGTCATATATTTTGACTTCAATAATGGGCTTTTAACCGACTCCCTGCATACTTCGTCTTTTCCCTGTTTGCTGCAGAGAAATGTACAACTGTCTTTAATCATACTACGTTAACTGAGGTACAAACTCATTTTTTTACTCTCCTGATTGAGTGCAACATCTGTGGTTTTAATTGTAGAGGTGCATGATTACGTAATCATAGTGGTGAGTGCTTGAACCACAAGCGAACTGCTCTCAGCTCACCAAAATGTTTAATTATGGTAATATACAGTATCCACCCTCAGACCCTGAACAAGTGGGTGGCTAACCTCATTTTTTTAGAGCACTTCTCTCTTAGAGCTTTTTCAATTTTCTGTTTATTTTGGTACATCTCACTGAGAGAGTGTCTCACTGAGTGCAGTGTGCAACAGATTCCCTGTTTCAGCATCTTGCTCAAAGACACTTATGGCTGGTGCCAAATCTATGACCTTTAAGCTATCAAGACAGTCAGTCAGGCCCCAAATCAGCCTTCCTGATTACATTTAACATAGTTAGCAAGAGACCGCAGGGGATCACAGGAAACACAACCATCTTAGAGGAGCATAACAAACATCACTAAGGGTCAAATACATGTCTCACTTTCTAATGGCACTATGTTCAAACTGTGACTTGGAAAATGGGAACCTTTATATTATCTTATGTGTTATGAGCTTAAAATCAATGTGCTTGGATGCTGGTCAGGTTTGTATTTGTTTAAAGGTTTTGACTGAATAGACTGACAAAAGAGAGATATTTTCTTTATGCAGAAGAAACCAATCGCAGATTGGAAACACAACAGAGCTGATCACCTGGGTCTGGTTATACCTGAATATAATGTGTGCTGTTAGAAGAAATGTGATGTTAGTTTTGCCTTCCTACCCACTCAGTAATAGACACCAGTTTACTTTGGTTAAAAAAACTTCATGACAATTCAGGACAGCTTACTAAATTCACAAAAACACCCAGTGAAGTCAGCCACCACAGTATACTGTATTTGCCCATTTTCTCAGGATAAACAGGAAGATATATGTGTCTGTTTTCAATTCTTATTCTGGGAAAAGTCTTATTTAGTCTTTGCCTCTGACACTGCAGACCTGTGAGCAACTCACACTACAACTCACATGTCTCTCAGAGTCAGACATCTTGTTCTTGAGGGAGAGAAACACTTTTTTTTTTAATTTGTGGTAAAGTGATTTTTTTTTTCTTACAGTAGGCTATATTGCATGTCATTAAACAATCATAGCCAATCAAACACCAGGCAGGCTACACTACATTCAGTGCTGCAGACCAGGAGAAAGGTGATGATGCTGCTTATAGCCAAACACATGTCTCACACACTGTTTATAAGCACTGTGTGATAACTATTCAAAAATTCTACAATTGAGGACAGCAGACCTTAATGTTTCACAGTTAAGAGGCTCCATGTTGCCATGAACCTGATGCATACAGTAGGAATAACATACTCAAAGGCTCTAACAAGTGATCTGTTGGACAACAAGAGTGGTTATGGACTCTATTCAGTTGTCTTGATGTATTTTGTTAATAGATTAGATGACACAGTTGAATGCAGACACAATACCTGTTGATCAGTTTTCCAATTGCTCTACAACTAGAAATATTAATCATGTTTATTCTAATAGGATTATTTAACAGTTATTTTTCAAAAATGATGTGCAAAAGAAGAGACAAAGAAAAAAATCAATATATATGCCTCTAAAGACAATGTGACTAACCCTAATCAATGATAAATGAGGTCCCCTGAGCACAGATTGTGCCAAATAAAGAAGAAGAATCAATTAAAGGGATTCAATTATGTATCCATTTGGATAGCAGCTGCCCAAGATAGTCAAATTGGCCTAATTAGCAAAGGTTGTGTTATCTGTGGGTGTTTTCATAAAAAGACAGTGTGCCCAAGGGTCTCCTAATAAGAAATATCATTCTTCTACTGTGTTATGGCACAAAACATCCTTTATTAATCAATAAATAAATTGGTATATTGCAAGGATGTATTTTTATAATGCAGTAAAGCCAATTGATTAAAACCATGGCCTTGATTCAATGTTATGTTTCAAAGTGAAGGAGCAAGATCAGTGATGAAGGTGGTAGCTATTAAGATGGAAAAACAACGGATTTATTTGGTGATGAATGCCCTAATAAATGATAAAGACACTGGGGAAAGCATCTGGACCTGTGCACAGCACCGACGTTGACGTGGTGCTTCATTCTGTCTAGTGTTTGGATAGCATGTGCGTGGTGTCTAAATTTACCTGAAATCACTGTACGGGTGAATTATCCAAAATCCGGCGGACTTAACCCGCTCTTGTTCCCGTTCAACCGCCTTCTCACTTCCAAACATCCTCAGTGAGAACTTGTTGACCCCTGGTTGAAGCATTGCTCCAAACTGCCTGTGTATGAACCCAGCTTGATATAATCTCTCGTCGTCCGGCAGAATTTGATCAATGCCATCCAACTTTATAAACCCTGACTGCTGGTCTGGGGAGTCGTTTTGGGTAACACCGCCGCCACTGGCCCCTTGCGCACCTTGATCCAGCTGTCCATCACCGACGGCTCCATGGGGGCTCTCTTCGCTCGGGGTGACATCCCCCTCGTTGATGAGGCGCCTCTCCTCCGCCGACTCCGAGTCGTGCACATGCCGACTTGTGATTGACGAGAGGCTGCCTCGGAACCTCCGGCAATCTCCATTTGAGCTGGTCTTCATCGGTCTCCCGATGTCCGTCTCCATGATCACAGACTCCCCACTTTTGGTCTCCCCGATGCCTTTGCAGCTTCCCCCAGAGGTCGGCGACGGTGATGGTATAGGCTTCATCCTAATGCTCTTCCTCCGGGTGTCCTTGTCTGCGTCTTCTCCTTCACCCATCATAGATGATTTCTGTCCAGTGTGCTGTGGCAAACTGTAGAGCCTTTTACGCATGGAGGAGTGCAACCTGTCCATTATGACACTGAGACACAGTGAAGAAAATAATGTAAAAATTAAAATTGGCAGGCTGTATTATAACTATTATTGGCATCAGCCCCCTATCTTTCTGGGAGAGCGATCAGTCTGGAGCTAATCTGAATCCCTGAAAGCCTGCTGTACACATGACATGGGCCACCGTGGCTCTAATGAAACAGACAAGAGATATTCTTTGTCATACTGAGACTACCTGACAGTTTGCATATGTCCTCACACACAGCCAGGGCGGTCTGCTTGGCCACTGCGTCCCCGATGTACATCCTTGTGCCGTTCCGACATTGTGCGCAAAAGTGGAAAAAACTGCTTGAAAGTCACCTTAGCGTGACATGTGAGAGACGTGCCCACGGACAGTGATATGAAGACGAGGGAAAGGTCATGCACGACGAAGGATGCTCTTTTCATCAGATGTCTCACCAGCTGCCATCAAACAAGGCGACACGATAACACGAAATACAATGGAGCATTCCAGGGACCGCTGACATCACTGATCCATAGTCAGGATGCATTTTGGTGAAACGTGAATATTCATGAAGCTGATCTATTGGGTTGCCATAGGAGCGAAAACTGCAAATAAGCTCAGCCCACCTTGTTTAAAGGGGAATGCTCTTCCCATTCTTAAAACGCTCTCCTGTTGTTTCAAGTTAAGGCTACAGGTAGGCAAAGCAAACCCACAGTTCAGCTCTGCAAGGCTGTGGGCACCACTTGGAAAAACCATGTCGCCTGATTGCTATTCAGATGATCAGGGTGATCCACTGCGTAATTTGCGCACACAAATGCATAAGGTGAAGCTATAACAGGCTCTTCTTGGCAAAATCTGGTTGACCAAAGAGAATCTCATGGAAAACTGGGACTGACATCACAAATGACAGATATTCTTTATTTTATATTATTTGCCCACACAATTATGAATTTATTATTCACAATATAGCATTTTTACCGATGGCACCACAACACTTGCCCATTAAAATAAATATACAATATAATACTACTTTCGCAATCGGAATTATTTTCTTTTTGTCTTGGCTGATAAAGAAAAAAATCTGGAGAAAGTCATGTTTTGAGAATAATGCAAACTTCTGAGTATTCCTTGATTATTTCTTGTCTAATCCTAAGGATCGAATTCTGTAATGCCACTAACTTTATCATCATTTCCACGAGACTGATAAATTAAAATTTTAACACATGTGGGCCTACATGAAAAGTAAATCTGTCACTGAACGGTATTTTGAGCATTTACTGTATGTCTGTCACTCACAGGAGCATGACAAGTTCAGTGAATGCAGATCCTTACATTCTGTAATAGATTAACTTGGTTATAGATCACCCTATAAAACACTATAGTCTAAAATAGCCTGTCCTATCAGGCTTGAGCTTGACATGATCATTTTCATAGTTGCTTGATAAAATGCCATTGATATGTCATATGAGAATATGAGAAAAGGTGTGGAGAGCATTCCAGAATTCATATAATGTAAATTCTATTAATTCAAATAAATTTTACTGTTGCTTTACATTAAAGAGTGACAAGTTTAGATAAAATGATATGACTAGATGACAGTTGTTGTTGTTATTATTATTGTTTTTTATATATTGTAGTAAGTAAGAAATGAAAATGAACGCAGTATCAGTCAAGCTATAGTATTAAAGTGGGACATTGAAGGATGGTTGACATTGTGTTTGATTAACATGTCATGCTTATTACTCAGATGGCCAGTCTGTGTTAATACATTTTTTTGATCAAATAACTCATTTCCTATTTCAAAACAAGGTAACATTTTGAGAGATCTGAGTTCTGTTATATTGGACCCAGGGGTGGGGGCTTTGTTTGTAACATGCTAAACATACAGCATGCTAATTTATGCTCCCTGTGTATAATCTGTAGTATTATTCCAGGCAGAACACACCTTCAGTCACAGTGTTGTTAAGTGCAGAACTGTCAGAAATGCAGATTTAAGCTTAGAATCCACATGGTCATACTTCAACAAATCTATTGCTTCTTAAAAAAATAAATGATTGCAGACAGCCTTAGTACTTCTTAGTGTACTTACTATACATAGCAGTCTAAGTACATTTACTGTAGTAGGCTAATTTTGAGATAGTTTACTTGAGTATTTTCCTTTTTTCTGTTCTGGGCTAATTTGATTTCATTACATTTTAGAGGCAAATACTGTACTTTTTACTTTTAAGTAACATTTTGAATGCAGGACTGTAACAGATTATTTTTACACACCTCCACACCTTTTCTCATATTCTCACAATGCTACCTTTACCTTAAGTAAACAATCTAAATCTACTTCTTCCACCACTGACATGGCGCTGTGCTCGCGGCACGCGCCAAACTCAGCCGCTCACCCCAATAGTTAGCAGGTCAGGTGTTGGTTTACCAGAAAACTGTCAACAAAAGAACTGGTGTGCAGTCACTGGAAATGGCCACGGGTCGAGTGTGGAAGTTAAAACGCTATGGGCGCTTAGTGCCAGCGTCCAGAGAGATAAGGAGAGAGCTTTGGAAGGTAACTAGTTAACTGACTTACAGTACCAAACGACGTTATGCTAAATTGTGCTAACTAGCTCTGTTGAGTGTCGCATAGTCCCAGCAAAGCTAACGTTATATAATATTGAATGCGCACATATGAATTGAAAACTCACTTGTTAAAAGAGGTTTGCCTGAGCCCTACCTGCTAGCTAGCATAGCCTACTCGTTGCAGTTTTAGCCCCAGTATTACATTGGAGTTACGGGGTTTCTTTTAATAATAAACCCCTGGAGTTGTTTGAAAACCCCTGAAACAGTATTTAAACGTATTAAAGGCGTTTTTATAATTCTCTCATAGTTCCCATATTGTTGTATTACTTTATAAAGGCTTGTTTAAGCAGCTTATGAAATAACTTGTGTAAATTAATGTATTCTGGTTCTCAAAAGCTTTACCAATTGGTAGATGCATGTTTTCATTGAAGTCTATACATTTACTCTAAACACAACCACAGCTGAGTTCCATACATAAAAAAAGAAGTGTCTGGTTTTAAAACATTACATGTGCTACCCCAATTTACCTCTGCTTGATTATAAACATAAAGCGGGCAATTATGTTTTTAGTACTGGCCAGTCTTTTTTTTTGTATTTCTTGAGTTTCTTTCAACAACAAGAAAATTGTCCCTATCATATCACAAGAGCTCAAACTGCCCTTAATGCTGCCTGACAAAAGTTAGAAAATGTAAGAAGGTTAACTGTGATATGAAAATGGGAAAAGCAGCTTTTTCTGCATTCATATTCATTTGGGAGTTTACACAAAATCATTTAGAGCTGTTTCCTTTCCAGTTTGTGTTGGAGAGAATTGAATACATACAACAAACAAATGCCATTATTTTGACATAATCAGGAAAAGTAACTATTCACTGTAACTTTGTGTTGGGTTGGTCTCTGATTAATATTCTCTTCTCCTCACCAGGTGTTTGAGGTAAAAAGAGATAAACCTGAAATTGTCCTCACAATTGTGGAATCAGGATATTTGCTGGTATCGCAAGGGCAGGAAAGCTTGGTAAGAAAACCACCTGGCTATTAGCTATAACTAACTTGTTTCTTTACAGCTTTCTGAAACTTGTGCAGTGATTTAATGGCATACTTTTAATTCTTTCTTTGCTGATTCAAATTATGCTAGTTCACTTGCTGCTGTCTTTTAAGAAAAAAGTGCAAAAAAGATTGAGTTTCTCAGTTTCCGTACTCTGAAAGATTCATAATTATAGATTAAAATGTGCAAAGCTTGTGGTCCAGAATAACATGTACAAGGTTGTTCAAGTAATGACAAAAATGGAAATATTGTCTGCTGTAAAATAGACTTCAGTCTCATGACTACAGTACATAGAAATAATCCATTTACATTTGGTAGCAGTACTGCAGGGGACATCAGTTCATTGTGATACTCCCATACAGACTTTCAACTCACAAGAACATGACAATTGACTCTACATTCTAGCAGGTGTCAGTGCATGATGTGTTGCATAGATGTTGCAGTGTAGCTTTACCCAAGGCTCTGGAATTCAAAAAATAAATTGTGGCTATAGGGGAATGCTCAAAATCATTTAAGGCTGCAGTCGCAAATGTCATGCCCTGACAGTGGCAATTTGCACTAAGTCACAGCTGTTATTATTGGTTGTCCTCCCCCATATGGAGGGAACACTGAGTATGAGTTATAATAATTATAAGCAGTGCTGGTCCAAAATTGTATTCCTAAATGGGACATGCCTATGCTGCTGCTTTCTTCGAAGAACATACATAAATCAGCATTTTAGGCTATTTTTTATGCTTGTGTATACCTAGGATTAACTGTGAATATAAAGACATTAATGCCAATCTATATATTTCTGTAAAGAAAGCATAGTTAATATGTAGCAGCATTTTTCAATAACACCTTTTATAAAATGGCTAAACAAAAAGTGCACCATTTTCTGTAAATCAGTAACAGAAATCTGCTTTCTAAGACTAATGAAAACCGTGTGAAATTTTCTGATGAACTTGACATTTCTGCCAAAGTCAAATGGGATCTGACTACATTGTTTTGGTTTGGTCAACCTAAATGTCCCTCACACTTTTTGGTTCAAAATCAGTAAAAATAATATTATCCATTCAATATTATATCATCCAAGGCAGTGACAAGTCACTCAAAGCAGTGGAGATGACAGTGGACTTTGCCCACTTGACATCTCAGTAAGAGCCCCCCTGCCCCCCTTTTCCATATTCAGCAGCACTGCATCAGCAGTAGAGTCCTTCAGGTTCCTGGGCTCCACTATCTCCCAGGACTTTAAATGAATATCCAACATCAGGACCATCACCAAGAAGGCACAGCAGAGGATGTACTTCCTACGCCAGCTCAGGAAGTTCAACCTGCCCCAGGAGCTGCTGATACAGTTCTACAGAGGAATCAGAACAGAGGAGTCTGTTCTCTGCTCTTCCATCACTGTCTGGTTTGGCTCAGCAACCAAACAGGAGAGGAACAGACTCCAGCAGACAGTCAGGACTGCAGAAAAAATCACTGGTGCAGTCTGCCCTCCATGGAGGACCTGTACATCTCATTGATCAAAAGGAGGACAGAGAAGGTTTCTGCAAACCCCTCAAACCATGGACGCAAACTGTTTGACCTCCTCCCCTCTGCATGGTGCTACAGGTCATTGTACGCCAAAACAACCAGACACAAGGACAGTTTCTTCCCCCAGGCTGTCACTCTGATGAACACTTAACGTATGTTTATATGTATAACAAGATAAAGCAAACACCACAGTGCAATAGATGTAATCATTATACATAAAATAGATCATTTTTAATTTGTATATATACATAGATGGTTGTTTGTTTTCTTTTCTTGATTTCTTACTTGTGATTCAGTGCACATTGTGGGTCATTGAGCTGGAGTCACATTCCTTGTATTTTAACATACTTGGTAATAAAGTTTATGATTGATTGATTATTGTGAAAACACCAGGTTCAACCTCACACAAAGGCAAAAAAGAAAACACTTCAGCCTTGACAGAAAATCTTTATGTAGTATTTTGATTAGGTAATTTATGTGACTTGACTTTATTTGTATTTTATATGCCTCACAGAGTATGGACGTGACAAGTGTTGTCATATTTCCTCATGGTTTTGTTTCTAACCTTGACAGAGCAGAAGGACGTCCTTCATAACTGTAGCAGTCAAGGACAATGAGGGCAAGAAATGACTAATGTCATCTCCACAAATACAGTAATGGTAAACACTGTGTGTTAAACTTGTTTAACAGGTAACTTTTATGTTAAATTGTAAAATAGTAAAAGTAGAACATAAATTCAGGGTTTTTACTAGTTATTTTAGCCTTGTGTGACAAGTACAGTTAGTGCCCTGCTCTGCAGACAGCAGAAATTTGAGGTACTGCTCAGTGTCTCATTGATTGAGTTCTGGCAGCAGACAGAGCTATCTTGCTGCACCAGGGTGCCGAGCCAGACAGATATTCAGGTCAGACTGCACAGAGCTTTCACTGAGGATGATAGACTGGTCTGTTAGAGATTTGTGCAGTGAATGCCCAGGAACCTTTAGTACAGGGAGCTCAGGCCTATTTGCTACAGGATGAGGTCTGAAGGAAACTTTTGGAATTGTCTTTGAACAAATCTAAAACGGATTGTAATAGCAAAAGTTGGGAGGCAAATAAGAAGCTTCACTGCCCCCCTCAGAATAAGGATGCTCTCGATTTACCAGGCATCATCCAACAAAGTAAAGGAAATTCACAGGAACTCTTCTGGAGTGACGAACACCATTTTTCCATTCCCTCATTTGGTGATTTCCTGATGGTCATGGAGACTCATGTCAAACATGAGAGCCCCAATATGCCAAAGGTGTTGGTGGCCATAGCAGTGATTCACATTAGGGCTGGATATTGATACTGACCATGTCTTGATTCAATTTGATTTCAATTCCATTGATTTAGATTTGGTTTGATTTGAGTCATGATGATTTATTTGATGATTTGTGATTCATTTACTTCAGATGGTGGATAAAGTACTTTCTAGAATCTTGGGAACTTAATTTTTTCTACATTCAACGAGTGAGCAACACTGTAGTTTCCTTGTGTTATGTGTCATTCGCACCTGTCAGTGAGCGAACGAGAAAGAGGCGGACCCAGGTAGCCGACTTTGGTGCAAGCAGTGATTTATTATGTACAGTGATGATGAGAGTAACAATACACAGAGGGAAATAGTGCGTAGTCCTGTCGATGAGTAGTAGCCGGGTGTTTGACCAACAGCAGGAGGCGAGGAGATGGAGAGCTGGGCCGAGCTGCATAGGCTGGGTCACTCCTGGGCTGGTCGGTGGTGATGGTGGCTACTGAAGGTGGAGACAGAGAGATGAAGGCAATAGTGGAACAGATAGGCGACTGAGCATTGACCTGCCTGGGAGGGGAGAGTGGAGCCACGGTCCGGAGGAACAGTCCATGGGGAGAACACAAAACAGTAGCTGGCTAGGGGATAAATACATACAAAACAACGAAAGAGCACGGAGAAAAAAATGGCCTAGAGACGAGAACGAACTGGCAAGTGACTGAGGAGTGAAACCGGGTAATATAGTGAGTAACCTAATCAAGTGCAGCTGGTGATAAGGGAGTGAGGAACAGGTGAACGTGATTAGTGTTAATGGGCAAGAGACAGTAGGAAAGGTGAGGGAGGCCAGAGCGGCCGAGCAAACCTGACACCTTGAGCACAATAGTATGTAAAGTTCTGATTTTAGGCTAAATTGTAAACACATTTTCTTGTTCTAATGTTGTGGACCAAGGATTTATTTTCCTTGGTAAATGCAAAACTACTGAAACATGACACATCTATACTTTTAGGCCTACAGGTGCAAAACATCTGAATGGAATAATAAAAAAATCTTGCACCACCAAGAAGGGCATCATTTGCATAGGTTGGCTCAATGTGACTAATATAGACAGGTAACTTCAAATAATAATATTCTTTCAAATAAGAATCACAATTAATCAGGCAATCAATGTTTGATGTTTTTTCAGTCATTTACTCAGATTTTCTTTTATTCCATCATCTGTGTCTAAGTTTTTTATTTTTGCAAACAACAGATGTGGTCACTTAAGTTTGAATTTTAATATAAATTCATACCCATGTATCCCTAATTGGTATATAATGAAAAATGTAAATATCCTACAGAAAACAATGTTATTCACAAAAATCACAAGCCTGTTTTAATATCACAATTTATTTCCAAAATTATAGTAACTCTTTTTCAGTGATAGACTGGTTGCACTGAAATCAGAGATACTTGACTGATGGGTTTTTCCTAAATTACTAAGCATGATAATGTTATCAATTTGCAAAAGTAGGCAATATTAACACTGGATATGGATATGACAGTGCTACAGTACAGCAGAGTGCCCACTGCTTGGTGCCATTGTTTCCAAGAAAACCCTGCTGATATAGCCAGGCCTGACTCAGTCAAACCAAACGTGTTTACAAAGCACATGTAACATATCAGGCTGGTCACAGTATTAGACTGTTGTTGTATGCATTTGCATGCTTGATTGCGTGTGTGAAAAAGCATATCATAAGCCTCACAGCTGAAGCTCAGCAGTTACTGAGTAAACAGAGACCCCTGCAGACAGTATGAAGCATCTTGTTCAGTTAACTTGATGAGACTGTGTATATTACTCTCTACTGTCCTTTAATGCCATCCATTAATTTTTACACGTGAAGAATGGAAATCAAGCTGATTTTACTTTGTACAAATGAGGATAGTTTTACATTCTTATTTATTTTTTAATGGTATCCATCTGTTAATGTACCCTAATGGATGATACACTATGTACCTATGTATCCTACTGTCCTGGCTGCTAAACATATTCTTTCATGTTTTCTCAGGATACCATCTTTTTGGTCACTGGCTCAGACTCTCTCAAAGTACACCAGAGATCTGATAACCTCATGCTTCGACTTACTCTGGAGGTGAGTCGTGAGATGCATTGCAGTCCCAGAATGGATAGTATCTTCTCACAGTCTGTCCTAATACCTTAATTTCCTTGCCAGATCAAAATCCTAATATTTATTACACTATAACAAATGTAAAAGAAAAACTAATAATACTATATACATTGTACAGTATTATTAGGATGTGTTACAGTATATTTAGGTGCAATGATGAGCGGCTTCTTCTTAGTGAAATTATTGTTACATTATTTGTTATTAGATTTATTGTTCAGACATGAGTTGTCTGAATGTAAGTATCCATGTATGCTATACCCTTTTTTGTCTTAACAAGATGCTGATTTACAAAAGCAACATATTTTATTGGACAAACCACCAAGTGTGTTTTAATTAGATTGACAGATACAATTTGAATGTATTTGTGGATTTCTGCAGGGTGAGAGCCGCTTGATAAGGATGCAGTTTGATGGACGTAGCAGGGCAGAAGCTATAAAGGAGTGTTCAAGTGCTCTGGAAAAACTGATGGAGTACGTGCCTGTCACCACTGAGGATGACGCCCCACTGCCTTCAAATCAGCCCCCCTCTGAGGTCTGCTCACCAGTTTGCCCACTTGACATCTCAGTAAAGAAAATTTCTATAATGTAACCAGCAGTGACACAAACATCAGACGTTTGTACATTTAAAATGCACTGCCCATAGAAATCACCACTGGCAGTAATGTGTAAGCCGAGTCTGGTTTGTGGCAAGAGCTACAGATTTTTTCTTCTTGTCATAGTCTTTGTTTGATGGTAATGAGACACTGATACTACTGTATGTAACCATGTTACTGTACATGATTTTGTAAATTGAACAAATATTAGTGAAATGAAAATTGCCAAATTGCCACTATGCTGTTTCCATCAACAGTGCTCATATTATCCGCACTAGATGGCGTTGTTTACAACACTGTCTTATTTTTAGAGATGACACTACAGCTACAGTAGGTGGAGTGAGATAGGCTATATAATCTACAGTACATGTATTGTTAGCCAGTCACAATGCAATATATTGTGTAGAATGCAATATGTCCCATCCTGTAAGCAGAGACACACAGACAAGAATGTAGAACAATAATATAATTGTTCATGAATACAAACATTAAAGTGGCATAACCCTAATGCCACTAAAAAATTAGTTCTTAATATTGCCTTTAACAGTCCAATGCTTCATTATGAAAACAAACATTTTTGCTCCAAATCTAGAAGCCAAAACCAACAGAAAACATCAAAGCATTTAACCACCTGAAATGTATACTCTACCAAAGACATTCATGTAGTTGGTGCTCTATAATACACTTGTGCTTCCTGTCAGTAATGGCCTTTTATCTGTTTTCAAACTGGAAAACACTCAGAGCATATGTATACTGCGAAACTGGCTTTTGAGTAAAACATAATTCCAGCTATTCTGGGCTTCACAACATCTAATATGAAGGAATAAAGAAAGGACTGGTTTCTGCCATGGGGTTGAATTTGACCTTTAGCGAACAGAAACTGAAGGAGTTCACAGTAAAGATAAAATGGCTTTATGAGGGGTGGATGTCTTTCAATTAGTAATGAAGCCATTGATTGGTCTCTTAACCCTGTGGAGTCAGGCCATGTTCATCAAATCTTTTTTCATCTTTTTTGATGTTATCCTGTGTGAGCAGACGTCACGGGTAACAGCTATGGGAGTTGAGCCTGAAGTAGTTCCAGGATCATTGTCCTTAAAGCGTCTTGCACAGGTACTGTGTACGCAGTAAGTCATATGGAGCTAACAACTTAGTTCCATATGACAACTGTGGAACATTTTACTTGTAATTGTTTTCTGTAAGGATGATAATGCTTTTATTAATTATTAGTATAGGTGAATGCTAACATAGACTACTCAATTAACTCTCTTCTTTGTGAGCTGATTCTTCTGACCTTCCGCAGCACTACTTGGGAGAGGCTGCTGTCACTCTGCCTCGAGCATATTACCATGGTTCTCTGGAACAAGGTGACTTGGAACCCTTGCTACGTGTTTGTCTGCTGGATCCCAGCTTTCCTGCATTTGTGGAGAAGGTGGAGGAGGAACTGAAGAAACTGGTTCAAGAGTGAAGATGCTTAACAGCAGCTGAAGACAGAAGTTTCAAGTCAGTGTAATGTGTTTTTTCTTATATCATTTGTGGTGTGGATGGGGCATTTCTTGCTGTGCTGCCGATATCTGAAAGGTTGTTAGACAGTTTTTCTTTAAAAAGCCATGAAATGTACATGGTTAGAGAAAGAACTAGCAAAAGAAAAAAATTCTGGTTTCATTTTTATACTTTTTATTTGGAAAAAAACTATTGGTCTCACTCATATGTTTGATCGTGGCTATATACTCTGGTCCCTTTGTTTCCATCTTAATGCAGGTCCAACAGACATAGATACATTGTACTGAAAGAGGAGTCATGCAGCTACAGCAGTGAATTTTGCTATGCCAGCTTCCAAGTGATCCCACAATATTAAAGCTTCACTGAGTAAAACAAACTGCCCTCCATATATCTATTTAAGAATACATATTGCATAGGATTATAGCCATGCTATACAGTTAAAGAGAGGAAAATAAAAAAATTAAAATCAATTAATGAAATTGGGAAATATAAAAAAAATATTTTTTTACAGATTTCCTATAATTTGAACACTCATACTTCAACATATACAAGACACCTAAGTAACTCTGCAAATAAAATAAAAATAATACACATTATCATTTTTGTTTAGATATAGTAGTTAAACACACAGTTGCCATTTTCTGTAATCACTCGCAATTAAATTGAAATACTGCCAGTCACTGAAGCCCTTGCTTCACAATAAAAGTTCTGTTAAAAGTTGACTTCCCACAAACTCAAATAAACATGATATGCTGTACAAAACTAACTATACATCCGTTTATTTATTTATGTATGTGTGTATGTATGTATGTGTGAATGTATGTATGTATGTTATAAGGATGACTCCATAAAAAACATAGGTCATTTTGGATGCAAAAAAGCCACACCAGGGATAACAACAGAAAATGTCTATTCTGAGTACCCTATTGTGTAATTATCTTGCATGCGTTGTACATGGTATGTAATACAAAAGGGATCACCTCATCTGAGGACATGATAAAATTAATAAAGGAGACATCAACAGCACATTAAAAATGTGTACACCTCTGCGGTGGTTTTAGTCATTATTCGTCATCCTGAAATCTCCACCTAAGACTGAATAAGGCATGCTTAAGACAGCCATTATGTTCTTTTTGTTGCCAGTGTTACGCTGATATTGTTTCTCATAAAATGAGACGATATGCTTTTTTCAAAAGTGTCCAGAGCTCTATCCACCTCTTATACCTTCATGTTGTCATAAATGCAGTTTAGCCATCTCATCTGTGAAAAGAAAACCAAGAGAAGTCATGACTATGGATAGTCCTCACAGTGACTTCTATACTTAGCTCCCATCCCCTACATAATTGTCTTACTTGAGTGAAGTGCTTATTTTGCATTCCTCTGGCGAATGTTTTTGTCCTTGTGGTTGTTTGTTGAATTTGTTTTCCTAGGAAAATAGCAGTTGTGATTTAGTGACCTAAAGGTAATGGCAACTCAAAGTACTGTATGAGTTATATGTGCAGCAATAAAATATAACTTACATTTGTCCAACTGGTTCATCATCTGTGTCACAAGGAGCGAACAGGGAGAAAAACAGAGCACAGAAGTCAAATGTGAAATAAAGATAAAAGTAACATACTTGTGTTGCATGTATCAGCACATTTACTGCAAATAATGTACTTATCGTGGCTGACTGTTTTCACAGTTTCTCCCTTTTCCAGGTAGCTATTAATTTACTATAATTTCACTTTGTGTGAAAATCAACTTTTGGAAACCAAATCCTTCAAACGGTGAATCTTAACATTGTGTCATAATGCAGCTGAAAGCCCAGATGACTTTGAACACTTGGATACTGGTGGACCACTGGTGCTGTAACATCACAGACATAGGAATCAGCTGCTGAAAATCTCTGATAAACAGACTTATAAGGAAAACACCTAGTGAACACAGGAGTGTAAATTCCATTAAAGGTTTTTTTAGACTCCAAGGTTATTTGGAAGATAGTAAAACACCACTCAGAAAAAAGTTAAAGAACTATATGCTTGGGAAAATGGTCAGCAGTGACATACTTGTAGTAAAAGGCCTGAAATAAAAACGTGTTATGGTTTCTTAAACAGCTTTATAGCCACGCATTGTAAACATAACCTCACATGCCATCTGAATCTCATGGGGCTCCTGTTCATTTCAGACTGAGCATATGTGTAGGAGGGTTACAGATGGCTCACTTAAAGCCATCTTTTAATTAAACCAAGTCATTTTATAGTGATTTTGAAAGGGCCTAGAATATGGCTGTGATATTGTAACTGACATGGCATAAACTCACGTAATCTTTTCAAAGGCCTCTTGGCATCCAGAGGTTGTACGGCAGTGCACAGAGGTTATTATCATTGCTATGAATACCTACTATTTTCAGATTACTGACATAATGCTAATGGGAAATCTACATTTTTAACTAATCTTTTTTTTTTTAATCTTTTTCATACAGCAATACCATAAATAACATACATTGCATTACTAGTGAATAATGGTACATATTAATGCACTGAGCAACAACTTAATTTAAAAACCAAAAGTCTTGGGATTGACAGGGCATTCAGATGAAAATGTGTCAAGGGGTAAGTAACCTGCAGTTAGAGTGAGATATTTTCCATGCAGGTGCAGTATATACTGTATCTGATAAGCAGGATTAGCAATATTCTGTGATATTAATACGAAGCAGATCATAGCAATTATAAAAAAAAAAGAAGGTTCTGTAATCACATAGAGGAGGAACATCTGTCTGCATCTCCCACTGCTTTAACACCTCGTGTGTATACTTCACAAGAGCTAGGTTTGCTATAAAGACTTACAAGCACATAGCAAATAACAGATTTTTAATGTGTGCAAATGTCAGTTGAACCTTGATAATAATCTGTGTGTCACATTGTATCACATCAAGTCTGACTGCATCAGTTAGAGTTAGCTATTTATGTAACTTAACAACAATATGTGGGTGCAAGTATTTTTGTTTAAATTTTGTGTTATTGAGCTACTATTTATTAAATATAATAAATGGTTTAGTTCCTAAACCATTTTAGCAACTGGTTTAGGAACAGGATAGAAATGTCAGCCTTGTCTTCACAGCCCATGCCTGTGGAGTGTGAAAGTGAAGCCATCGAGAGACCAGAGTTTATAAAGCACTCCGACAGGGGCCAAAATGACTGGGAACACAGGATGCTAAAAAGAGATTTTAGAGAGGCTGTGCATCGTGAGCAGGGAGTCTTCATTC
Source organism: Monopterus albus (assembly GCF_001952655.1). Taxonomy (NCBI): domain Eukaryota; kingdom Metazoa; phylum Chordata; class Actinopteri; order Synbranchiformes; family Synbranchidae; genus Monopterus; species Monopterus albus. The sequence continues at coordinate 1,238,255 of NW_018127897.1, read as the reverse complement.
CTAATCTGAATGGCATTAACATGGCAAATATAATCCACCTTAATCGCTTCATTTTCCTGGTAGATGAAACCAAACTAGAGGCTGTGCACAGAGCTTACTTGTGTGGAGCTGTGTGGTTTCTGTATGTGTGTGTGTGTGTGTGTGTGCAAGTAGTTTAACTTTATCTTGTTAGTTTCTTTCAAACTATCAGGTAATTAACAATTTTAACAGGTGACAAACAAACAGATAAAGTTATATAACAAACTAATAAAAAAATGCCATTATAGATTATAGATGGATATTGCTAATCGATAATGGTGATTAATAGTTAAATATGGAAATTAGTTATCTGCTAAATAATGTTAATTAATTAAGAACATATTTGAAACTTTGGCATTTATAATACTGTACTTAGTAAAACTAAAATAAATTATTTGAATCATTAAGTTAATATGCTCATACAGTATTACATAGTTTCAACTGATATTTATACTGGTGAAACAACTGTGAGGCAATAATATAAAAACATGTAGACCCCAATTAAATGATTAATGTTTTCTATCATGTCACCTTGACCCTTGCTGTGTCATCACCTGATGTGAGGGTGAAGTAAATGCAGAGTTAAGAGGCAGAACTATTTCTTAGATGTTTAACATGAGTAAACCTATTTTTGCTTGGACTAAGGAAGTGGAAAAGCAGGATGCACCCTGAAGCTTTATTTGTTTAGTCTGTAGTCTAGTCTGTAGTCTAGAGTGCAGTGTACAACTGGTGCTCAGCTGGAGTGATTCATAATAGTGGCGCAACTGCTATGGTTTTGTATTTTGCTTGTGTTCATGTTTTATTCCAAAATGAAAAGACGACAGGGCCACACAAGTGGAGGTCAGACAGGACCATTGGGCTTTCTAGACATTTTCATCTTGCCACATACTGGACATACACATTATGTGATTATGTCTGACCCACGAGGCATGAGTCATTTATTTTGTTACATGCAAAAGCTGATCGTATGTATGAAAAATTAGATTTGACAAAACGAAAATTAAAAATATATACATATTAAAATAAATGCACAAATTGCTGAAATGAATAAATTGACACTGAATTACTGGGTTGAATAATCTTTGTAGTATTTCTGTTTTATATTTCTTTTTTCATTCCTGTGTTTACCTTTACATTTCCACATTAGAAGTGGTTTTGATCATGTGTAGCCCCAGACTGCAGATTCTTAGATGTAACCTCATTTGGCCACCAGATTAGAGAAACTCTTAAAGAGTGCTTTGTACTCTAAAACTCAAGTATCTGACGTGAATAGTACACTGATTTTTATTCTGTGGATTACACTGAAAAAGAAGGGTAATCCTGCATTAGAGAGCTAGACATTTAAATCTTCATTACAGTAGGTTAAAAATGTAGTCTTAAGTTGATAACTCTGTATAACTATCAAACTCACACCTTCTCAGTGGGACATGGAAATAGAAAACCAAACCATTGCTTGCATTTTTTAAGGTGCCAGTGGCCAAAGATCTGATACACTCCTCTGTAGATGGCATTTGACCTCAGCCATTGTCCTTTAGGAAAAGTCGGACCCTGGGGAATTCTATACTTGCTGTGATTCCCTATCCAACACTTCAACGCAAACTTTTACTGATCTACCATAATCAAAATTTTACCTCTTAGATCAAGTTTATGTATAGTACACTATATATTTTAAAATATTATGTACTGTACATAAATCGGTGTGGTATCTACATTCACAGTATATTATTTACAAGTCATTGCTGCTATTAACAGAGAAGTTTTCTTACCATCAATGATGTCATCTGGCGTCTTGCGTTTCTCATAGACAACGATGATGACTACGAGGATTAGGATTTCTGCAAGCACACCCAAGAAAGGCCAAAGTGGTGCAAGATAGCTCCGCACTCGTAGTATAGTGATCTCAGCAGTGTTTCCAATCACATTAGTGGCATTGCATTCATATACTCCAGGATCTGTGTTGATGTCCAGGTTTAATATGTTGAGCTCTGTATAGTTGTCTCTGCTAGTAATGAAGAAGCGTCCAGTGGAGTTGTCAATGTCCTGGAACACAATTGTCATTTGTCGAAGTTAAACTGAAAACGTCTTAGTTTGGAGTAGGTACCGTATATAGCATGCCTGGTGTGTGTGTGTGTGTGTGTATACATATACCGTGTAAGATGTTCCAACCATTTTACGCCATGTCCATGTGGGATGTGGGTACCCAACAGACTTGCAATACAGCATTGCATTTTCCCCTTCATTTTTATTTTCACTTCGCTTGTGGCCAGTGATATCAGGTTTTGCTGGAAAGGTAAAATTAATCATTACCTCAGTTGGCAGAGGTACACACTGTAAGACACTACTCAAAGGAATGGTTTCACTCCTACCAGATGGCATGGATGAGAAAAGCATGACTGGCTGTCCTGGCTATGGTAATAATTTTTGTTATTCAGACATCTATGTAAGAGAGAGGACTGTAATTAAGAGTCTGTAGCGGGGCTGATTCACTGAAGCAGCTCAGTTTCCTTTGAAATGTTCACAACTTCAAAGCCATTGTTGTTGAGAAGAAACAATTCTAGTGGCCATGATATCAGCACAAAAACACACTCAGTAACCTTTAATGGAGTCATTCTGCAAAAGGAATTTCAATGTTTGTGTAAGTTATTGTTTTACTTGGATGCTTCAGTTTTAAGTAAATAAAAAACCCTATTATCCTTAAATGTTGTTTCCACTAATATCATTATTAAGCAACAATTATTATATTATTTACAAGAGTGAGCTAGTACAATTTGAAAGATGCAAAATATCGTCCGCTTATCAACAAAATCCCAGAAAACATCCAGATGGAATTTTTTTGTCAATACCATACACGTCTACTCTGGAAGAGATAATAGTATTTCAGTGTAATTCCTAATGAGGTCATGGAAACATGATGCAAGAGCCTCCAGACGTTCCCATTCAAAATAATCCCATATTCAATCGCATAGAAAAGGTTTTTGGTGCAACTGGATCTCATTAATAAACAAACTGATAATAAAATGCAACATAAAGGTTAGAAATTAAATAAATTCAAGCATATTTCATAAAGCACTGTAACAGATGCCAAGACAAACTGATCCATCAGTAAAACATAATCTTTCCTGAAAGTGAGACGCAGGCTCTCATTTAACTCTGTACAGCATCAGGAAGATAATTGTTCCTGCTTTTCCACTAATCCTCAAATTTATAATAATTCCTTCCATGCAATTAAGCTGGATAAGGGAGAGGCCTGGAGTGAGCATTATTCAGCTGCACATGAATAACAGGGCAGGAGGGGTCTGAGCTCTTTGATGACATCACCCCACTCTAATTATGGTGCACACGTGCGCCCTGAGCAGGGGAGTGGCCAAGCTCATTTGCGCCTTATCCTGACAGTATTATGTCAGTGACGGACACCACGGAGTCAGCCCTCATAGTGGTGCTGAAATGGGCAGAAACCTCCATTTTCACACTCCTGACTGTGATTATTAATCTGTGTGTGCTAGAGGCATATGAGAGGGATGTGTGAACATGAGTAAGGTAAAAGCTGTCAGAAGGTAGAGCAAAATGACATCAGATGCCAAAGAGCCATCTAATCAAATCCCCCATTATTTGCTTCCTATATTTTGTTTAGTTGGCTACATCTTGTGACATTTAGAGAATTTGGCTAAGTCACATTTATTCTTTTAAGATAATATGAAATTATAAGTATACATGTTAAAATATTTCCTAGTCAAATGTGCAACATAGTATAGTACATTTTGAGAAATAGGAGGCACCAAATATGTATCTGTGGCAAGCTTAGTATCACAGACAATAAACTCCACTCCTGCCACAGAGATGGCTGGGACCAGATTCAGACCGTTAATCCTACAACATCACAGAAGCCTCCATCTGTTGCCTCTGAGCTGAGTCCTGCAAGGATGAGTGTGCCAAGGACACTGTAGGCGAGGGATCTCAGTGAACTGCTGCCAGAAGCGCAGTGCAAACCTGGCTAGCATAACAGTGGGCTTGCTACCTGGGTCACAAACACCTCTAGAAAATCACAAGAGCATTTAAGAAGTAAAGAAAAAGCTTTGTTTGGATCCAGCAACAGTACAGTTCCTACTCTTATTGTCAGAACATTCTATCATTCTTATAATTTGTAGATATAGAATGTGGGTCTGTTCAAAGGACACAATAGTGCATCATTCATTTAGTTAAAAGACAGATTTTTTTCTCCAGAGGACAGATAGCAAGCTACAGTCAACAGTCACAGCTCTGCAGTCTACTGATGGCTAGAAAACTTCAGTTTGAATGGCGACGAGTCTCATCATCTCACTTGTCATCACCCATGTTACACAATCAAGCAGTGCTTTAAGACAGCCGCAGAATAAGAGGCAGGGCATGCTCAGTAAGCACCACAGCCATGCCATAGCAAACTGGCTTAACTACTACACGCAGGCAAGCTTCTCTTGAACAGGCTTTCACTTGCCCTGTGTCAGGAAAGATTCTTTGTTCAAGATGATGACTTCACTGTCAGCTTGAATGAAACCAAAACAGTAGTTCTTTAGTTAGCTAGACTGAAGTTAACGCTCTCTAGTTTAACCATTACCGGTTATATGAGATGAGAAAATTAAAATATTAAAAGAATCAGTTTAATTCTGAGTACAATGGAGTTTGTCCTAGTACACTTGTGTTCTGCTGAGCATGTGCAGTGCCGGTCCATTTTGCTAGACTTGTCTCAGTGAAAGCCAAGAGTGACAACAGCCTCAGGATTGCTCCCTGTCATCACCACTGCACTAGATTAATTCAAACATCTCTGTCAATGAGTTCTCTCTTCAGCTGTAGGTGGTTAACCATTCTAGGACACCTTTAACTCTCCATCTTTCAGCTGTCATGTGGTGAGCTATAATTAAGGCCATGACTTTTTCATAATTGGAATATGTCATAGAGCAAATAGTTTTTGAACATGTTATGTCAAAAAGCAATCTTACCTTTTACTTCAATAGTAGCATTTGCATTTGGTGCCATGTCAAACGTGTACACACACATGTATTCCCCAGAATCTTCTGCCCGCGGTTTAGGGATTCTGCAACACAATACAGCATTTTAATTTACTGTGCCAGTCACTTAACATTGTAGGTTGTCAAGCAAATAAAGTGAACTCATTTTAGCTTAATTCTAGTAATTAGTATGGACTACAGCAGTGAAATCTTGAGGAGCCTACAAGGCCATGGGGGACAAAATGCAGGCATTATACTGTCATATTACAGAACAACAGCTCTGGACTCTGCAGGGAATGGCACCATGGGTTTTAGCTGTAATATTGAGAGTATCATTGATGTAATGTGACAAGAAAGTGACCAATTGGTTTTATCTTGTGGCTAAAGAGTCTGTGGTATGTCTACGGGGGACGACAGTTGCTTTGTGCTCCGACAGTGATACTGTGTGACAGCAGGAACTAACTAGTTGGTACTTTAGGCTGTTATTTTTTTCTTGTTTTTCTAGTTAGATGCATTGGTATAGTTCAATGTTTGGTTTAAGGCACTGATATGAGACGTTTTTTTTTTATCAGAACCTCAGTCACTGGTGGTTGGACATATGTAAAACAAAGCAAAAAAGCTAAAAACCATAACCTTTCACTTCTGAATTACAACGCACTGATATTTATAATAGCTTCCTAGTAAACCTAGCAGCATAATGAAAGGTGCTATATAAAGCTGTCTAATTTTGCACCATAACATTTGTATATCCACAGATACCACATTGTCAGCCACAAGATCAAGATACTTTATCAAGATCACGTATAGTATTGTAATATATCAAGAGATGTGATTTCATCTTAAAGACCATAACCCTCTAGCAAAGCATTTTTCATTAAAATTTAGAAAGAACTGTGTGAATTAATTGTCTCAGTAGCTGCTCGTGCTGACTATACATAGAATCTGATGAGTTGAAGTCTCTCCCATGTACGTATATGGAAAATGCACAAATTTCACAGAGACAACTTCCAGTGGAATAGAAAATGTCTGCAGCTCTCTGGTCTTTGCTGTGACCCATTTAAAAGCAAATACCAACAGTTAGTTAGTCATGCAGAAAAACACACCTGAGGTACCATTTCTGTGAAAACACACATTTAAAACTTTGAACCGATATCAGCATACTGCATTTGTTTCTGCCATGGCACATTTTTGACATGAATTTCTCCCGGCTTCTACTGTTTTTAGACTTAACATATTGTTTTGATTTGGGTTTTTTTTTGCATAGCCACTTCCATTTGACATAAAATTGTAGATGAGTTCTCAGTAGCTAGGAACACTTATTAAATGCATTGTCTTCTCTCCCTAATTACAGAAGCAAAGTTGTTTGTCACCTGTATACTGTGTTCCTTTGCTCTGTTCGTGTTTTGGGAATCTCATGTCCATTCTTCACCCAGAAGCTTTCCTTGTGGGGAGTATGGGCAGTGGTGAGGTTGCACTGCAGGGTGACTGCTTTGGTAGAGGTATCCGGTGACAGGATGATCTGATCGGAGGCATTGATCTTTGGTTCTGGAAGACAGAGACAGTCAAACCTAATCACAGAACTGGGGCTCATCCATGTTTTAATGCTCCCTCCCATGCTGTAGCAGCTGTAGGCTGTAGGCTGTGTGCTGTTTAGATAGTCTGTGCCTGAGGATGTCTATGATGTGAAGACAGAAGTACACACAACAAATAAACACAATGCATAGAAGTATATGAAACAGCTGGCATGCCTTGTATGAATTTTGGATTTTTGGAATCCTCTAATGTACAATCACAGTCTTCAGGAGGATGTTTGACATATAGAAAATACGCTGCAGTTAATAACTACTACCATTTTGATGTTTCCTTGTAACAGAGGAAACTGAATGGACTCTTAAGTATGCTTATCCTAAGCTTATCTTGGGCATCTGGGTTAAAGATTGATAACACTGAAGACCTTTGACGTTTTTAAATTACTGCTGGATGACTACTTTTATCACTTCACTCTCTAAACAGATAAGCACCCTGGTTACTACTCAGTACCAGGGTCCATTTCTCAAGGACGTTCAGAGAAGCAGGATGTGTCTTTGCCTTGAGTAGTGAGCAGGAAGCCTGCACCGCCCTGCCCCTCCTTCTCCTCCTCCAGGGCGGGCCAACCATGGCAACGATGGAGCCCCCAAGGGGAGGAGCAGAGAGGAGAGGCATCATAAACGTACTACCGGGTGCTGCTGCAAGGCCACTAGCAAAGCAAAAGGGAGAAGAGGGGAAAGGAGGGCTACTGAAATCGGCAAGTGACTTTCAGCATTCATGGCACCTTCTTCCTGCTATTCTGTAGGGAATATCCTTCCCTCTCCCCAACCAAGGAGACCACATGTACTATTAATAGTATTTTGGAGACATGCGTACACACACACATGAGGTACATAAATTAACATTTAGCAAACACGGCACAGTGGTACACAGGCAATTTAACCAGAAGGTTGTTTGTAGGATACCTCGTCACGACTTAAAATGTGGTAACTGCTGGATAATGTATCACCATATCAGAATGTAACCAAATATAAATGTTGCTCTAAATGAGTCAAGATGTAGTGAAACCCCCTTTTCCTCCTGCTGCAACATTATTTAGTGCTGCATATACTGTAGATTGATACTGTATCCAATTGTATCCTGGCAGATATTACATGATGAGGGGTATTACTTTTTAAAATCACTGCATTGCTAGTACATATTCATTACATCATCTGGTGGCTTATTAAAATACCAGTTCAGTCTGCGTATCAAGTAGAGCTGCATTCCAATATGTATGAAATCCAATAAGATGAATAATTAACACATAATTCCAAGTTGGCAATGTTGATAATTAGGGGAGTACTGTCATTGTAAAAAGCAAGGTAGGCCTCAAACCATGAATTTATACTGTAGCACATTACAATACAAAAGGGGCACCTCAAGAAAGAGATGCCAGTTAGTGTGGTGGCACAGGGAGTAGAGTGGGCCTCCTGGGCATGTGGTTGAGCTAAATGGTTTGAACCAGTCATTCTTAATAAGGATATGCAATACTTACTGCATTTGTGTGCTTAATTTAGAACAACACACACTTGTGTTACATTGCAAAACAAACTTTGCATACATTATGACTATTCTAAAAAGCAGTCTCAGATGCACTACGTTGCTAGATGTACAGTAGGTCTGTACTCTCAAAATCCACTGAGCTGATACTCCACACAAAATCTATGTGTATATATCTGAGTATGAAACACATGTAGGCTTTTAAAAAAATTGGCTGAGAAAGATTTGTACCGTTTCATGGAAAGCAGTTCAGCTAGAATTCATGTGGATCGTAGTTAAAAAGTGGATGCTGATAAGTTTTTCATACTGAAAAAAGTGGAGAAACCTCTCTGACCACATCTGCACCATAATTTGCTTCTCTGCTGCTTGTATGTTGAGTTACAGTCCAAATAGACATTTCACCAAAATACAGCTAAAAAGAATACTTCTATGGGAATGTCAGGATTTTAAGAAGGGTGATGAAAAAGAAATAAGACACAGAATGATGCAGATGTGGATTGAGAAGTTTCTAGAAATGTTTTACTGTCATGAAAACATTTCACCACTGGAATCAGCTTTAACTGTTAAAACAAGTAGCACAACATTTTGGGAAATCCTGTTTATTTATATGTTTTCTTGCAGGGAGTTTAATGGCAATGACATTTTAAAATGTGTATGTAAAATATGAAACTTCAGCCAACAACCTAGGATCTTAGCTTAGGCTAAATATACGAAACAGGGTAAAAGAAGTAAGTAGCCTGGCTTTGTCATTTTCATGCCTCCACACTAGCGATAGCTGTGGCTGGAGGCATTATGTTTTTGGGTTGTCCGTACACCCATACATCCATACGTCCGTATGTCTCTACAGCCATCCTTGTGAAAGCGATATGTCAGGAACGCCTTGAGTTAATTTATTCAAATTTGGCCCAAGTGTCCACTTGGACTTAAGGATGAACTGATTAGATTTTGGTGGTCAAAGGACAAAGGTCAAGGTCAGCTCATGTCTGTCCCATCCCCTTAAATTTGACTGGTTGGCGGAGGCATAGAACCATAAAGCAGTAAATCTAGTTATATTTGGTTCTTGTATAGATTTATCAAACACCATATAACCTGTTAATTGAAGAGATGTAGATGTGCTGGTTTATACAAGGGATGCACCAATACCTCTTTTTTCACAGCAAGTACAAACATGAATACTTACATTTGAGTACTTGCTGATACTAAGTACTGATACAAGTACTTGATAATAATGCAATATTATTACTATAAAAGTTACAATTACCATAAAAGTGCAGTGATTTTAGAGAGAGTTTTTAATTTCATGAGATTTACTTTTTGACTGAGATGAAATAAAACAGGAGGCTGTGCAAATTAATGAAAAGCACAGCGCTGCCA
>NW_018127897.1:1208196-1228786 GCF_001952655.1 Monopterus albus | reverse complement strand
GTGATTGAATTTCTGTAGCCTACTGTAATACTGTGGTTTTTAACCTTTTAGGAGTATGACTGTCCATTAGGATGAAATGATTTCACAAGCCCTACCCAGAATGTGAAGTTCAAGAGCGCATAATCTCCTCGTCGGTAATTAGAAGTGATTAATTTAAAGAGGGTGCACGCTATTACTTTAAACTGGCTACAGTCAGCATAATGAGTATCGTATAGTTCTGTGAGGGAACAGGGACTGTCTGACTCAACTGAAGTGGACTTTACTCTGCCAGCTCCCTAGTACAAAGCCCGCATAAGGTCCGAGTGAGCTGGAATAAGCCCATGTGAGAATGCAGCAGCGTATAGTCCAGGTTATTCACACAGAGCTAGTGGGCGTGTTGATGACGCTCTACTATGTAATCGGCACGAAACTGGAATAATACAAACATTCGATAGTGAAGAAATGTACAATGAAGGCACCAATATAATATCTAACTGGAGGCACAATGAGCTTTACGAACCTCTGTTGTCAAGAGCCGGCACCAAAATCGTCTGACAAGGCAAGACGCTCGATTGGTTATGACCAATACTGGTATCAGTATCAGTGCATACTCAGTTTTTATTTTGGATGGAGCAAGCTGTTTACTCCAGGTTATAATTTTTATGCTAAGCTAAGATAACTTGACTGAAGCTTCATAATTACTGTACAGACATGAAAGTGATATCAATGTTCTCATTTAAAAAGTGATTTCCCAAAGGGTGTAACTATTACTTTAATGAGAAAGCAAACCACAGTGTTTCATACTCAAAAGATAGATTTGGATCGAGTATCACTTTAAACATTTATCCCCAGCAAACTGTATCCATGCATTAACGTATTTTGGAGAAATCCAATGTTAAAATTGCATTTACTTAAAAATCCAAATTCCAAATAGCATAGTAATCTAAACACTTCGTAATGGAAATAAATGCTAAAATATGATTTTGCGATTCACAACCATAAACTAAATTAAGCAAAACTAGAAGGACAAAACAAGACAATCAGGCTTCAGCATGGTTCCCCGGCCACAATATTAATATCAATGGGCTATCATGTATAGCCTGTTATATACATGCAATAACATGGATATTACATGTATATATGAGGAACATTTACCTCTCAGTAATGACAGAATATATGTTGTTAGGATCTAAATTTCAGAAGAAGTTGGAAAGTAGTTAATGAGTAAATGAGACAAGTGAACAGCTCCTGTCCACTGCACTTTTTAAGAGTTGAAATTATATCAGCCGTACACCTAATCAACTAGTAGTGCTCACACAGAAATCAAAATTTGCCAATCCAGTCAAAAGAGGCAGCAATGACCAGACTCCTCTAAGCTTCTCAGAGAGCTTTACTATAACTAACAACATTCCACATCTTCCTGTGCTCCAGTGGGCAGAGCACTGAAGCATGCGCAGATTAGAAGGGCCCAGTTGAAATTCAGTTTGTTTAAATGTTTGTGTGCAAAGAGCAGAGGGTTAAGGGATATAATGTCATTACTGATTCACAGTCACACGTTTAATGGCTGAGAAGGCACAAGGTTATACAATTCACAGGCAAATCCAGAGAGACTGTATTGTAGAAGTGAAATCTGTCTCATCTGGATGAGAAAATACACACTCAAGGCCCTCATGTGGTCTTATCCCTCACTGGGTTACCACACATTAATTTGAAAGCAGAAAATATTTGCTTTTATTAGAAAAAAGCTGAAAACAGGAATCACTCTTTTACACCTCCCTCCTTGTGTCTTCTTACAGTCCCATTTACACTGTGCCCAGAGTGAAAAAGCCAATTCAAAAGCGCCATTACTTCAAAGCACCACTTTGTTTCCGCTGCATTTAGCAGACAGGGCTTTGAAGTAAATAAAACAATCCACGCAACGCAAAAAAGACACAGCATAATGTTAAGGAAATGCGTATCACAAATAAATCTAGTAGGAAATGGGTGAAATTAGGATACAGAGAAAAAAAGATAATGATCAGGATATTGTAAAAGGACACATGAAACAGTAAGAACAAAGGTTTGGCGTGGGACGAAAGAGGGAAATGTAGATAGAGACTGGGTAGTTCCTGGGTTTGTGGTCTTTTACAACAAAGGTGTGTTCAAGGGTTTTTGGGAGAGACAGTGAGTTTACTGAGTCTATATACATACATATTGCTTTCTCTTAATACTTATACTTAAACTTAAATAATCAATATGTATAACTAGCATAGTTGGTGTTTGTTTTATTTTTGCTTGGCCAGTGACCGCTGGGTGGGCGCTTGAGAGGTATTTATGGGTTGGAGTGGTTGGGACAGGGGACTGGTAGCTGGTTCACCCTCTAGGTACTACACGACATAAACCACTCACTCTGTAGCACCGAAATGGTGGCCTGCGCACGGATCCAGGTGATGGCGGGGTTTTGTCGGAGATCATTGCGCCTGGGGTCGTTGCTGGCCCGGCACTCATAGGTCCCAGAGTCCTCCAGTGTGAGGCGGGTGATGCAGAGCACACTGACGCCATTGGTGCCGTAGGCTGTGTTGATTGATACCCGACGCTTGCGGGCTCCATCCCACAGCTGCTTGAAGGAGTCGGCTCGGTTGATCTCAGCATACCACCACTGGATCTCTGGAGTGGGGTTACCAACCACGTCGCAGTACAGCTCAAAGGTGTCCCCCGTAAGCTTAGTCTCAGACATTGGCGACTTCACAAACCCAGCTGGAGAGGAAAAGTGCATCAGGATGGCAGGAAAGGAAAGGGTGGAAGAGGGTTAGAGCAGTAGAAAGGTTTGGAAAGGCCAAGGGATGGAAAAGGAAATTAAAACAAGAGAGAGGATGATTAAAGGCAAATGAAAAAGAAGCAAGCCTCGAATCATTAATAGGTGGAAAAACAAAGGGTTAATGGCTGGTTAATGTCAAGGTTTCCTGGCCCACTAAGGCCATACAACTGTCAGACGAAGTCAAAGTCAACCTGTCCCAAGTTTGTACCAGCAAATCATGCTACAGTGTCTCATGTGTTTTCTGCTTTTCTCTTTCTCTCTCTTATCTTATATCTTATAAAGATGAGTGCATTCCTGTGCGTATGTGTTAGCAAACACTCTAACATTAGTTACAGTACATGTACAATAAGTATAGATACTGTATATGATGAAAGGGAGCACTATTAAAGAAATATCAGTGAGTTTAGTCAGTCTCAGTCTGATCCTTAAAAGTTTTAAGTAAGCAATAAGACCCGTTTTAACCCTTAAGTACTGTGTTGGAAAAACCACGCGGCACCACTCCTATATGACCCCACTGACATGAAAAGTTCTTGCAAGTATGCCAGAGATTTGTCGGTGCGAAAAAGAACACTATGATTTGTCAAAATCTGTGGCTTAGAGAAAACTGGGCCACGCAAAAAGGTACAGTAATTTGTTTTTTGTTTGTAAGATCAGACAATATGTCTATTTATAGAGCAACAAAGAAAAAAAGTAATTTTGCAAAGCTTATATTAAACAACTCCTACAAATTTGAAACTTGGTTTGATATGTTACACCGGTTTCCTGTAATCCATGAATCCATATTCTACACCATACCCTGTTGATGTGCGTTGCATGAGTCTCTCCAGTACACACTGGGTACACATTAGGTACACACTGTCCAGGGTACACCCTGGACATGTAGCCAGGCTGTCACAGGGCTAATAAATACAGATTACACAAACACATTCACGCTCATGTCCCTGCAAATTCTCAGTCATCCAGGTCGTAGTATGCTGAAAAAAGAAAGCATCTGGATGCAGTTTTAGCTAGAAGACGTTTCACCTCTCATCCAAGAGGCTTCTCACGCTCACATTCAAACCTATAGGCAAAATTAGAGTCATGACTTCACAAAACTTGCATGTCACTGGACTCTGGGAAGAAACCTGAGATATTGACAGAAAGTGATGCAGACACAGATTTAAACCCAAGATCGTCTTGCACAACTACTGTCCTATAATTGGTTGTCAAATTATTATAGATGATATTAAGGTATAAATAATCACATTTTTAAACATACTGCATGAAAATCCACAGTTTACTGTATGTTCTCATTACACAACTATTTAACTTGTTCAGAAACTAAAACGTATAAATACTGATGCCAGGTCTAATGGTTGATCTTTTTCAAAGCTTGAAATGCCTGTTAAAAGCTATTCAGAGACTGTCACACACAGATATATTCGTATTTACATACAGTATGTAAACCTAATCTTTTTACATTCACCAGAAATGAGGTCAGCCATCTTTTAGTTTGAATAAGAGCAGGTTTTTAAAATTCATATATGGTCAAAATGGAATAACACTGTTCAACCACCTTCTCCATAAAGACTGAATGACTAACATTTTGGATTTGCACTCTGAAAGCAAAATTCACATTGCCTAAGTAAAATGATTAGAGATATGCAGTATAATATAATATACACCCATTTCTCAACACATCATGCCAGCGGTATTTATTGGACAAACAGCATTTACCAACACTGATGGATTACCTTACTTCTGTGCGGAACAGCAAACACATTTCAAATCTGAAATGCAGTACATTTCTAAAAAAAAAGTAGGATCTAAAAATTATCACAACTACGAGTGTACCATGCTGTATCTGATTCATGACCTTGTTCCACACCAGTAGTTAGCCCAACAATACACTGCCAGCCTTAAAGAACCTCATCTAATGACAAATCCCCTGGACCACAGAGGCTGTTCTCTGCTGCCCCTGCAGTCGGTCAGCTGTAAACCAAATGGGCTTAAATAAATCAGAAGAAGTAGACTGCCTTAACTCTGCCCTGAATTGTTGTACAGAAAATGGGAACAAAGTGTCTGTGGTCTCTTGAGTGTTAGACTATTGCATCTAGAGACAACAGCATACGGGGTCTCCCAAATCTGTCTGCCCTGCTCAAAGTAATGTACAGTATCATAACCTAATAAGCTACTGTAGCTGATAAGCCTGTTCAAGTGTGAAGGAGTGTAAACCACCACAGTATTCAGGTCACCCCCACAAAGAAACCACTTACATATATACGCTTATTCAAAAAATAACTGCCAGCTGAAAATAAATGCTATTCATAAGGTTTATGTGGTCTGTATAGACCTGTTCCATAATGCTAGAATGCAGTGTTTGCAAAGCTTGACACCAATGTGCTCTCTACAGTGGACTGCCAAAGTACAGCCAGAATATTTCACAATACATGAATATTAGGGAGTGCCATGGTAACAAGTCTGTTGCCCAACACCAGTTCGTGACTCACAGCCATATGAAGAGAATTCCATAAAAAAAAAGCATTGTCCTACTAGATGTGTCTGAAGATATAAGGTGTTTACAACTTGTCTTTCTCCGTGCAATGCCTAGAGATATGCAGAGCAATTAGCATGTGTTTCTTTACTCTGGAAACATCTGGGTCCATCAAGCTCAGCATATAATCCCAGAGGGTGAATCCAGCCTGTCTGCCTACACTTCTAGAGCAATATTTCAGTTTCATAGAACATTTACTATTATATTCTTTACCATGATCATCAATATGACAGTAAGTTAGCAGGGCACATAGTGCAGATAACTAGTGTTAGCTGTGCATAAGAGCTCATAATCACAGTTTAGAACCTCATTAAAATAATGAAAGTCCCCCAGGGTAAAGGAAACTTAAGTCAGAAAAAGAAGGAAAAGATGGTTTTGGCCTAATTTAAATTCTGGCTCAGGGAAGCTCTGTGGAGAAATATACACAGAACAAACCACAGGCAACGCTTGGCCAATGAGCTGACCAATTTTCATGTTGTTTAAACAAGGAGCTTACACTGGCAGGGACAACAAAACACAAGCAGCCAGTGCGTACTCAGTCATTTCAAAGGTGTGCCGAGAGACAAGAAGTGACATGGAGCTGCGGATGGCAGACAGATCTCAGCAAAAAGGTGATGCAGCGGAAGAAAGACGAGCGGAGTTCATCGTTATGCATATAAGCATGGACACAGCCAAGTGATGGGCTGATGTGTTGACTTTAGTTGTGGTAGGTTTGTTCTTAAATGCCAACAAGCTGATAATAACACTTCCAATTTTGTGTGTTTAACATATATACTATGTAGTATATAGAAATGTTTTGCTTTCTATTATCATATTATATGATTCTACAGCTATAGACAAAAGCTCAAGTTAGAAATCTTGGTGTCATAATTGACTCCGAGCTGAGATTCACCAGTCACATCAAGGCCATAACCAAAATCAGCTTTTTATCATCTCAAACAAATAGAAAGACTCAGAGGTCTCATGTCCAGACAAGATTTAGAGGAACTAATTCACACCAGCAGGCTGGACTATTCTAACAGGATACTGCTGTCAGAGTTTTAACAAGAACCAGGAGAACTGAGCACATCACTCCTGTTCTTAAATCCTTACACTGGCTACCAGTTACCTACAGAATCAATTTTAAAGTGCTACTGCTAGTTTATAGTAAATCACTGATTGGTATGGGGACAAAATACAGTTCTGATCTCCTTGATGAATACAAACCCAGCAGGGCTCTGAGATCCTTAGGAAGCTGTCAGCTGGTAGAACCTCGGGTCAGAACCAAACAGGGTGAAGCTGCTTTTAGCTACTCTACTGTGTGTATGAAATGCGCTACATAAATAAAGTTGACTCACCTTGCCTATATATGGAACACAAAATGAAAAAGTGTGAAAGAACTAACAATCATTTGAAATTATTGTGACTGTGCTGAGCTTATGTTTTTCATTCACTGATTTATAACTTAGTCTAAAATGTCAGTAAAGTGTAACATCACACAGTTTTACAGAGCCAAAGGTTATAGTTTCAAATTAATATTTTGTATGATCAAGAGTCTTAAACACAGACATTCAGTTGAAAGCAATACAAAATAATCAACCAACCAACTGAGCTAACTGTACATGTTAATAGTTTCAGCACTATAGGTTTTATGGATATCTGGTTTATTGCAACTCCATCATAAATATATTTACAAAGAACATGGCAGAGACTTTACCAGGTGAAACTATCACCTTAGAGCCTGTAGAAATGTAAATCTAACACAATGCATGTACCAACACAAACCAAAATATTAACCAAGCAGATATTCCTGTGGTGGAGGTTTCTTGCTGAGCGTGTCACAGTAAATTGGGGGGTGTTACATCACTAACTGCGACATCCTCAAAAGAATATTATAGGATAGTTGAAACAAATAAGAGCCCCGCTGCACGAAAAGACATACAATTTAATGCCTGCAGAGGTGTAGCTTCTAGAGTACAGTAGGTTTGGAAATACAGTCTAACCACGGAGGTCACATGTTTCTATGAGTGGATGGTGAGAAATTACTCAACACAAAATAATTAAGTTGCCCACAGTGCCATATCTGACTTACACACCTTAGCTCACCTTATACCCATATCACATATCCACAATAATATCAAAAGATAACAAGTAGTTTTATGTGACAAGCTCTGTCTGAGGCTGTATGAAAGTCACAGTCATTACAGCCTACATCCGTACTGATGTGGGTAGAGAAGAGAGGTCTCGTGAGGACTGACAGCAAGTCACACACCACCACCATGCAGGCTGAGAGTGAGTCAGCTGCCTGCCTACAACCTCGATCCCCATCTGCAGTCCCACAACCCAGACAGATAAAGCAGCAAGTAGGAAACCTCCACAGGCTCACTGAATTGGTTACATGCTAGGCAGTGTGTGTGTGTGTGTATGTGTGTGAGGTTGCAGATGCATCTTTGTTGTACCCACATGGTACTATGACAGATGTGTATGAGTTCAGAGGTGACCTGTATGACATAGTAGATTATAGCTGCATTTTCAGTATCGGTAAGTCAATACAGTAATATTTAGGTAATTGACAGTAGTTCCGGTACATGTTACAATATCATGTACAATACTGTATTGTAAGTCACATAGTAAAAAATTAAGTGCATATTTGTCTCACTGATTCTTTTTGTTTTGTTTTGTTTTATTTGTTTGTTTGTTTGTTGACTCAAACTAAATTAAAGATACAATATGTAACTTAATGTAGCACTAGCACTGCTCAGTCTTGGATTCTTCCACACAGTTTGACAGCATGGTCATGGCATAATCTGCTAATGAAGATCCTATTTCAGGAACTTTTGACTGCTAGGATAAATGCATCCTGTCCTGAAAAAGTAGAGTTCTGGATAGATGGGCTGACATGTAGACAGACAATCACACACACTCACACTCACTCCTAGGGGCCATTTAGAGTCGCCAGTCAACCTAAGCTGCATGTCTTTGGACTGTAGGAGTAGCGCTAGCATAAAACTCCGAATCAACACACTCTGCTCTACCTAGTGCTCCCTCTCCCTGCCCTACACTCCGCTATGCTCTGCCCAGCTCTCCACATGGGATCGCATGAGTTAATTAAGGTGTGGATGTCTTATGACACCTCTTATCAGCCACTTACAATGTAGCCTGGAAATCCCTGCAGTTATACTTCCAATACACTTTGAAGGTGTGCCGCTTTATCATCATATGGGTCATTGCCCCACCTGGACATCATGGTACATGGTCTTATACTTATATAGCTCCTATCTATGCATTGACACACTCAAAGCATTTTACACTTTTTCCCATTCACCCACATAAGCACTCACACATTCACACACTGGTGATATCACCAGGAGCAGCTTGGGGTTCAGTGTCTTGCTCAAGGACACTTCAACATTTAGACTGGAGAAGGTGGGAATCGAACCACCAGCCCTCCGATTAGGAGATGACTTGCTCTATCTCCTAAGCCACCCCATTATGTGGTTCATTAGGGTCACATGGGTCAAGGTGTAGATGGGAGCTAAACTGCCTTAGACACCACTTAACAGCCACTTTCAAGCTGTCCTGAATTCCTCCCAAGGCAATTTAACAACTTAAACCATATGACCCTAACTACCCACATGACTGCCAAGTGAGTCAACAGACTCACATGTGACTTCAATGGCCCTCAAGGTGTTAACAATTCACATAAGTTAATTATCTGGGACTTCCCACCAGAACTGAAGAAGCTCCTCAAATGAGAGGTGAAACATTTTCAAAAAACCTCAAGCAAGTCCAGCTGCCAACTTTAGCACTTCAAATATAATGGTTGGTGTTTTCTGAAACATACAATGCTCACAACCAAACTAATCCAAGGAATGATTAACTAAATAATGAATAACTAAATAAATGATTCTGAATGTTTACGTACTACCATATGTTGGAACAATTTTAGGTCTCTATAAGTCAACATTCTTACATGCTAATGTGAACGTGAATGTAAACTATGTCTGCATGAATGGTTGTTACACAATTGCTAAATTATCAGTAGTAACTGTCTAATACCTTGTACACACAAAAGTATTAGTATAGGTCATAGGTCATTTTATGTCCATACAAGGAAATGCAGTGATATCTATATTGTTATATCATACAAGAAAGGAACTATCCAGTGTGCAGGAAATATAATGTTTATAACTCAATTTAGATTTAGACATATTATGTGTGTGTGTATATGTATGTAACTGAATGTGAAGCAGGGTGGTACTGAAAAAAGCATAGTCAGCATACTTGTTCACCTTACAGCTATGCCTGAGTATATCTGTTGTGCTGTATACTGTGTGATGCTGCGTGCCTAATCAGTGTGATCCATATCAGATTTCACAGTGAGCAAGCATAACTCAGTGTAAGAGCAAGAGCCGGTTTGAGTTCTACAGTATATTTCTCGACTCATGAATATACCTTGGTCTGATAACAGATAAGCTGCTGCATCATACAGGTCCACTGACTGAATGGTATGTAACTGTAAATGTTTATTTTACATAAATGTTGCCCTCTGATGATGGTAATGCACAAGTGCCATAAAGTAGAATTAGGGGGCCATATAGTCACAAATTGCAATGTGCTATGCAGCACAAGTGGGCATAGCTTTCCCTATATCATGCATTTTTATTTTGATTGTGTAACCTTAACAAAAACCCATCTTTGCAGCTCTGTGTCATTAGTGTTGAGCAACTGCCTGCCTACAGTACATGAAATGAAAGAAAACAGTTCATTTTAACTTCTCAGTCATAACATAAGCATATTATTCTACAGGTTATCTTGATGTTTTGACTCACACAGGCAGTAATAATACAGTCAAACTGGCAGCAGGAGCAGGCTACATGCTTCGTAGAGTGGGAGTGATGTAAGACACAGAAGCACTTCTTCAGGTCAGCATCAGCCACAATCTCAACAGCCTGTATTTTCTTTGCATAATATTCAAATCATCTCTCAGTTTAAATAGTTCCCAGCCACCTAGCAAGCCTTTAGAAGGCTGGGCAGCTGTGCAAAAGGAGGCCGTCCATTAAGAGTTAATGGATTCACTTTCACAAAAGGACCTTAAACCCACAGTTCTTGGTGCTGTGTCTCAGTGGTAAAAATAGAAATGAGGCAGAATGGACGGATGCTATTTATGGTCCTCCAAATATCTGTCGCAGAAACCGGGCACCTCTAGTAGGCCTAGTTTCGCCTGAATATGAGCAAATAATGGCATGAATTACCTCTGCTTCCCAGGCGCTGTGATTACATCTCATGCATTTATTATTATTATTCTTCCCAGGTCATTCCCTAAACTTTGTAATACCACACGAAAAAAAAAAGGATTACATAAGAAGCCATGCACTAGTTACCCTTAATCTGAACTGTGAGAGAGAAATAAAATGGCTTTTGAGGCATGCACTGTGAGCAAATACCATCAGACTATTACCTTTGGTGTTGAACACTAACTGTAGCTTATTGGAAAAGAAATTTAGTATTCAGGATCTCTACACAATACAAATAGAGCACTGACGCATTCAGTGACTGGTGGGACCAGTTTGTCCCCCACTGACCCCCTGGCAGTATAGGTATGTGTGTGGGCTTACTGAGTGTTTGACTTTCAGGCTCAAAGAAAGCTTCACTGTGCACGCGTGCACACACATGCACCTAAATCTAAGGATAATATGTTGTTGTATAACTGCTGTGGTGTTTTGGTGTTTTTTGTCTGCTCACAAACTAAAGATGTAGGTTATTCCTGTACTTCTTTGTAAAATTGTCTAGATTTCACTTAATATGCTTCTTTCATAACTGTATACTGTGTCTTACTAATTTTAAACAAAAGAAGTACAAACTGCTCTAATACATTACTCTTAAGTAGTTTTGTCTTATCTTTGACATTCTCCATTTCAAATACTAAATCCTTAAGAGACAGAACTGTGGCGGAGTGAGGTTTTCCACAACCTTATCACCCTATCATCAAAATATGTCTACTACTAAGTCTTGGATAGTGGGTGTCTGATTATCACCCCACAGAAAGGAGGAGGTGGGCACGAAGCATTAGACCTGTCTGTGGTCTGTGGAGTGCTTCTCTGCTTCTCTGAAAGGAGATTAGGCCATGTCAGTGATAATGACATGTGGCTACAGAAGCTTCTTAAAAGGCAGACAATGATTATGTTGGCCATTAAAAACTGAACTTGATTGATTCCAGGCGCATTTTAAAGTGACAACTTCGTAATCATGTCAGAGTTGCTCAATGAATCTACTGAGGTTCTTTTAAATTTTGGTTCAGTAGATTCCACGTTTGTGAATGGTTGCTTCTGTGCATTCCCTCATTCGAATCAACAGAATCTGAAAACAGGACATAGTGTATCAGAGAACACCCAACAGCATGCTGCTGATATTTACTTGAACCAAATCATTTTATTACAGCAAACATTTAAAATGAAACTGAAATACTTTACATAGATCCAAATGTCTGTCAGTCACATCTCTTATAATAACGTTATCTGTGGATATATTTAATTTTATAACAGCTGCAGACTGAAACATCCGCTTAACCTCTTGGGAAATGTAGTATAACAGGAGTAGTTATGTCAGTCAAACAGATGCATGTTACAGAAGGGCCTGGTGTTTCCAGTATTTCCAACACACTGAGGTTTCTTTAGCCTGTTTGGTATCGATCTGCATCCAGAGCAGGTTAGTCAACCTGCTCTGTTACTTAACCCCATTTGACTGAACAAACTGCAAACCAAACAGAACTAATTACATAAAGGTACCGATCTCAGTTTTACTCATAGCAACAATATTATTTAAAAAAAAGGAAAAAAAAGGACAAAATATTCGACATGCCCTAAACTGACAGTTGCCTCCTCTTACAGGCACATGCACAATATCCTGCATACTCATGTGGCAATAAATAACCTTGCAAAAATGTCAGAACAACGTCCCTTCTCTTCCTCTTTTCTCAGCTTAGAGTTCTACATTGTGTGGTCAGTGACTGAATCCTATTTATTAAAGTCTACCTCTGGCCTTGTTGTCCAGATGTGTAAAACTGCGTGTCGCGTTAATAGTGACTTATCGCGGTCATTCTCATAATCTTCTTTGGAAACATTTCGCTCGGGCGTCCTCACACAAGTCAAGTCACTTTCCCTCAAAGCGATTGTGTCATGGTAACATCTGCTTTCTTACCGTTTTGAGCCGAGATGAAAGGCAGCATCAAGTTCCCCAAAAGGACCACCGCCAGCATCTCTGCATTAGGATGCATTGTCGGGGCTCGCTGAGAGTACAAGAGCCTGCTCGGATGAATGTGGGAGGAGAGATCGTGTATTGATCACAAGATCTAGAGAGATGGGCCCAGCATAGCACAGGGTTCTTTACAAATAGTCAGGCGCGGACAATTTTAAAAATGTTTATAAAAATTGTTCCCGGGTTTAAAAACCTTTTAAAGACGGCGATGGATGAAGGGTCCGGGACAAGGCCAGCGGCTCAGGGATGCCGACGTGAGGCCATAGGCGGTGGAGAAGCCTCGTCGGATTGCGGAGGAGAGGTCCTCGGATGTCAGGGAGATTGTTCACAGTGTAGTTCTGAAGATTCAAAGATGCGCAGGCCGATGCGCATTCGCGCCCTCTCTGTCACGGTTCGGTGATTAAAATGAAAGCAGCGCACAGATAATTCCCAGCAGGAAGTGATGTATCCGAAACACAAGTCTCTTATTAGCGCCGCTCTATTTTTATTAGCAAAAAGAGGAACAGATGCTGGTAGGACACCAAAGGCAGCAGTAACAAGCTGCGCGTGCCCTGTGCGCTCATGACCGTGGATAACCACACACGCACACATACATATGTAACACCTATGTAATCAATGTGCCTTTTGAACTCAGTTATTGCGTGGATCCGTCAGTCCCTTGTCAGCTGATAAAGCTTAATTTGTTTTGTTTGGTTTTTTTTTTGTTTTTGTTTTGTTTTGTTTTGTTTTTTATTGCACGACACGTTTTCATCATCTGCCATTTGGAGGAAGGTGTTCCTGTTCATGCAGTTGTCACTGAGCTGTGGGCGACTACAGTAATAACCTGTAAGATTTCCTACCTCTGTTCAACAGCTCTTTTATTGTAGCCTGTAAACTGTCAGCTGGTTAGTCCAATCTGATTTATCACAAACTAGGCATGTGACAAGTAGCATTTGCTTAAAGGTCATATTTGAGAAGTTACACCTAAAGACTTTCAAGGGTACTGGGTACCGCAGGTGAACTGAAAGCAATCCAGTCGCAGTTTTCACCAGTCACATCTCTCCTCCTCTTGAGATCAGTGAAGTTATTTATAAATTAGCCTGTAATCACATCAGTGGTTGGGGGGCTCCAGAACTTTATGTACTACATTGAATGATCAACATGGCCACTTGTAATCCTCTCTACACCTGTTCTGTGCTGCTACACGGGCGACCTCGTGTGGCCAGCTGAGGTAATTTAATTGCAGCCGTTTGAGACAAATGAAACAAAAACACCTGAGCACTTGATACATTTACACACTTCATAAAGTAAATTGTATGGCCTTTCCTTAAATATAACTTTAACTGTAACCATTCCCTCTTTAGTTTTATTTTTAGTGTAGGCCTACATTTTGGCATGTAAAGGCTTAGCCCTGTTATGTACATGTATTTACTTGACCTTACTTGACCTTACTTGGTCAGTCTGAACTCAACTGCAAAACAAAACAAACCTCCCTCCACTTTACAGCCCTCCCTCCAATTTGTCTATAGGTGACCACATTTAAAATGTAACCCCACCTGAAACCTCGCACAGACCAATCATGTAGAGATATGTCAGAGGAGAGAGCACACCCTCCTTGGTTCAAAACCAATCAGAGTGGAAGTGTGGCATTTTGCCTGAGGGGAAACTTACCCCTGGATTAGTTAATTATGCATCACTTAGCTGTTGCCAGTGTGTTCACAACTGTGGACCCTCTTTTGGGCTTATACAAAAACTGTCCTCATTTTTTGGTCAGTCTAATATGGAAAGCAGACAACAATGGCTTACCAAGCTGAAAAACGAACTTAGCAACAGTCCGCTGGTATCAAATGTGGCTTTTGGCTTTATCCTCATGGGACTAGAGAAGCTGGTGGACCTGGAGTTTGAGTGTCCTTGCAACCCTGCGTGGAATGGGGTGTTTTCATCATCATTCTTCATCATTCCTGCCGTCATGGCCTTCACCTTTATGCTGATCATCCAAGGATGCAGATGTGATAGGGCTACAGTGCCTTGCGAAAGTATTCGGCCCCCTTGAACTTTGCGACCTTTTGCCACATTTCAGGCTTCAAACATAAAGATATAAAACTGTAATTTTTTGTGAAGAATCAACAACAAGTGGGACACAATCATGAAGTGGAACGAAATTTATTGGATATTTCAAACTTTTTTAACAAATAAAAAAACTGAAAAATTGGGCGTGCAAAATTATTCAACCCCCTTAAGTTAATACGTTGTAGCGCCACCTTTTGCTGCGATTACAGCTGTAAGTCACTTGGGGTATGTCTCTATCAGTTTTGCACATCGAGAGACTGAAATTTTTGCCCATGCCTCCTTGCAAAACAGCTCGAGCTCAGTGAGGTTGGATGGAGAGCGTTTGTGAACAGCAGTTGTCAGTTCTTTCCACAGATTCTCGATTGGATTCAGGTCTGGACTTTGACTTGGCCATTCTAACACCTAGATATGTTTATTTGTGAACCATTCCATTGTAGATTTTGCTTTATGTTTTGGATCATTGTCTTGTTGGAAGACAAATCTCCATCCCAGTCTCAGGTCTTTTGCAGACTCCATCAGGTTTCCTTCCAGAATGGTCCTGTATTTGGCTCCATCCATCTTCCCATCAATTTTAACCATCTTCCCTGTCCCTGCTGAAGAAAAGCAGGCCCAAAACATGATGCTGCCACCACCATGTTTGACAGTGGGGATGGTGTGTTCAGGGTGATGAGCTGTGTTGCTTTTACGCCAAACATAACGTTTTGCATTGTTGCCAAAAAGTTCGATTTTGGTTTCATCTGACCAGAGCACCTTCTTCCACATGTTTGGTGTGTCTCCCAGGTGGCTTGTGGCAAACTTTAAACGACACTTTTTATGGATATCTTTAAGAAATGGCTTTCTTCTTGCCACTCTTCCATAAAGGCCAGATTTGTGCAGTATACGACTGATTGTTGTCCTATGGACAGAGTCTCCCACCTCAGCTGTAGATCTCTGCAGTTCATCCAGAGTGATCATGGGCCTCTTGGCTGCATCTCTGATCAGTCTTCTCCTTGTATGAGCTGAAAGTTTAGAGGGACGGCCAGGTCTTGGTAGATTTGCAGTGGTCTGATACTCCTTCCATTTCAATATTATCGCTTGCACAGTGCTCCTTGGGATGTTTAAAGCTTGGGAAATCTTTTTGTATCCAAATCCGGCTTTAAACTTCTCCACAACAGTATCTCGGACCTGCCTGGTGTGTTCCTTGTTCTTCATGATGCTCTCTGCGCTTTAAACAGACCTCTGAGACTATCACAGTGCAGGTGCATTTATACGGAGACTTGATTACACACAGGTGGATTCTATTTATCATCATTAGTCATTTAGGTCAACATTGGATCATTCAGAGATCCTCACTGAACTTCTGGAGAGAGTTTGCTGCACTGAAAGTAAAGGGGCTGAATAATTTTGCACGCCCAATTATTCAGTTTTTTATTTGTTAAAAAAGTTTGAAATATCCAATAAATTTCATTCCACTTCATGATTGTGTCCCACTTGTTGTTGATTCTTCACAAAAAATTACAGTTTTATATCTTTATGTTTGAAGCCTGAAATGTGGCAAAAGGTCGCAAAGTTCAAGGGGGCCGAATACTTTCGCAAGGCACTGTAAAACTGGAGTCAGCAGCCAGTTGGTTAGCTTAGTGGAACAACTGGAAAAGGAGAAACTGGTAACCATTTTATAAGGGCATATATGGTAGAGTAGTTCTTGACTGGAAGCAGTCACTACATTGTATGGAACAAACAAATGAGATATAACTGATGAGTTAGTGAGCTTTAGAGGTGCCCTTAGATGGATGTTGTTTCTTTTGGAGAGAGTCAAGCTACCTGTTTCCCTCTATTTTCAGTCTTTATGCTAAGCTAAGCTAATTGTCTGCAGGTTATAGCTTCATATTTACTGGACAGACATAAGAGTCATATCATTCTTAACATCTGACTATTGGCAAAAGATGAATAGGTGTATTTCCCATTTCAAAATATTCATTTAAATACAGGTAAAAAGAAATAAGTCACTGCACTAAAGCATCAGATGAGCACAGGCACAACACTGCATACATATTCACTAAAATACAGAGGAAAAAACTAAAAACATAGTTTTTAAATATATCCATATTGATGGCAACTTCATATGGCAGCATTATTGCCCATCACTGCCCAGATTTTAGGGAAACTAGTTTAATGGGGCACTTACTAAAAAAATGTATTGATGTTCAGGGTATTTACACCGTGTCCATGCTAGCAGGGCAGGTTAAGTCCTTTCATGATGTCCTGGTCCTTGGAGAGCTCATCCTGAACACAGTGAGCTCAGCTACGTCTGCATCCTGCATCTGCACCTCTTGTTGGCAGCTTTCTCTGATTACATACACTACAAGACCCACACAGATGAAGATGAGGAGGACTATGCCTATTATCTGGGATACAAAAGAGTAAATCAACAATTGGTTTAGTAAATATCAAGAGAAAGTGTGTAATCATTGTTTACAAAGTCTGGTAACAGAGCTATATAAAAAAATTTAACATTATGGATATGTTCTCTATAGTCCTTTGGAGTGGAGGTGTTTTCACTCTACTCATCCCACATAATCCTGTTTAAAGTAGAAAATATTACCTGACAAATAACAAATAGCTGTTGCAAGCGGCGCATCAGTTTTTTGTGGGGTGACATCTCCTTCATTGACAGGCTCACACCACTACTGTGGAGCTGCCTTGTCAACTAGTACAAATCTACCCTCCCAGTGTATCATAGCACAAGCAAAGTACTGGACATCGAGGAACAACAAAATAAGCCACACAACAGCAGGAACAAAGGAGGCAATTTTTCCAAATAAGCCACACAACAGCAGGAACAAAACTGGAGGCAATTTTTCTACACCATGTACTGTATATGTCAAAGACAGATGTGATGGTGTTAGCCAATGTCAGCTTGGATTGGCTCCAGCCCCCCAGTGACCCTTGTTAGGATAAGCGGTATAGATAATAGATGGATGGATGTGACAGTGGTATCAATCCTCTTGTCTAACTTAGGACAAGAAAGCAAATAAAAATATTGCCCAAAATATTCCCAAGAATATTTCCCATTCTTTTTACATGAACTTGAATGGTCAAGCTAGTATTGATTAACTTGTTACACCTTGAAAGCAGTATTTCATTTCTCAACCTGGATTTTTTTTTTTATATTTTTGTTTTCCCTTGTGGGCTTCAAATGTGTTCAGACTTAGGTAGAGTCAAACTCCCATCATTTCTAATCCTACCAGTGATCATTCAGACTCAGCTGATATTCCTACTGATTTACTTGTATAACAGCTAGAGATATAAAACCATGTATATGATTGTGTGTATCATGGCTGCAATCACCAAAAAGTAGGACACAAAATCTACCATAATATTATCAGTATGTTTTTTTAATGTTTTGTAAAATAATTATTTATTTCAGTAAAAACCCTCAGGGATTTTGTACCATCATGTCATAATAGTATGTTAGCTTCCATAATCTTCACACACATTCAGTCTTAGGAATTAGTTTGTCTTAAAGTATGACTAGCTCAGTGGTGAAACTACATTTTCACAGCAGTGTATAGTAACACTGGGAATATCCTTAAAATTTTTTGTGGGTTTAAAATAAATGCCATACATTCAATAACTTAACACAGCTGACACATGGGCCCTCAGACTAACACTTGCTACAAATGGCATGATGTGTATGTCTGTAGACTCTCAGGTAAGCAGCACCTCTGTGTCTTAAGACAGCCTTTGTCAACAAGAAACTGTGGTTCGTTGGCTTTGCTGGCTGATCTCTGTGGTTTAGAGATTCTCTGCAAGTCTGCCAAAACAGTTTAGTTCAGACTTGCATTTCTTGTTAGTAGTAAAAAATACTGGGTTGTGAGTGTGCAAGTGAAACAAACAGAGGGCTGTTTGTGTTTACTGCACATATTTTATCCACGTCATTGGGTGTATGGACATCCTTGGCCCTGGTCATGCATGTTGGTGTCTGTGTGACAAGGCTGCTGAAATGAATGTACTAATAGGTGGCCATTAAGATTCACTGCTCTGACAAAAAATTCATGCACAAGAATTACAAATGAAACCAGCTCATGAGTCATGATAGATCCAAAAATTATCCTGCATATGTCCCTATCAGTCATTTTACTAGCATTACTGAGAGCTGACAGTGCACCGACCATACATTTAAAATGACCAGTGACAAAACATTAGATTTTAACTTTACGAACCATAATAAAAGTACTTAGAGATGCATTAACATATAGGACACATTTCATATTTAATCTATAGCGAGGCATTTGTAAATCCTTAAATACCAATTTCACAAGTGAAGACAATGGAACAGAAAAAATTTATAAATTTTTAGTAAAAGTAAAACTTTGCCAAGAAGCATAATAAGGAAGTTAATTAAATTAAAGGTGAGTCTGTTGACATGCATTGTAGTTGGAAGGTGTGTGGTTTTATCTATGAAACACATTCGGTATTAACTTTAAGTATTTTATCCATGTACTAAAATTGCCAAAAATATATAAATATTTTTTCATGTTTAACTTTCTGATTATACCTTATATATCTGTGAAAATGGTTGAATGCTTAATGTTTAAATTCTCAATTCCTTTATTGATATTATATTTGCACCATTATATGCATAAACATGACACATGCATGCACAATGCTAAAGAAACCAATATATGTTGTTGTAAATGTAACCTTGATAAAACAAAAGTCTTGATAAAACAAAAGAATAAAGAGTCAGAATTCTTATTTTGTAATTAAGACATATTTTATTTTTCCTTAGTTTAT
The DNA here is from genome assembly GCF_001952655.1 of Monopterus albus. Classification (NCBI taxonomy): domain Eukaryota; kingdom Metazoa; phylum Chordata; class Actinopteri; order Synbranchiformes; family Synbranchidae; genus Monopterus; species Monopterus albus. The sequence continues at coordinate 1,209,416 of NW_018127897.1, read as the reverse complement.
CTTTTTTCAGTTCTGCTTTGTAACTTTTATACCTTTACCAATACTTAAGATTATACACCAGTGAGATTCACAGAAGCAATCTGAGACGATAACTCGTTCGTATTTGTCTGTTCATATTGTTTTAATGAAACATATCCTTTAGTTTTGTTTTTCTGACCACAAATCCAAATTTAAAGTTGACCTTTAACCCAATTACATGATGAAAAGAGTAGTTTCCCATAAAGGTTTGCAAAACTTGAGCGATATTTTTGGCGATACTTTCACAGTTTTCACTGTGATGCTTTTGTAGCAACAGTAATCAAAACTTTAACAAAATTCTTGAACCTTTTTATTTCCAAGTAATAGAGTCATCATGGGTAGCACTTCAAAAATTAACATTTGTTGTTCTCTTTAAATCATCACACAAAGGTAGCCCAGTTGTTGTCAATAACTGTGAAACCAGTTGAAATTTGCATTTCAATAACATAGACACTGTGTTTGAAACCCTGTGAGACCAGAAGACTGGCAACTCTCTTAAGTCACAGATACCGAATTACAAGACTCCAGGTCCAAAGCATTCATCACAAATAACATGTAGCTGTTCTTTGACAAAACTCACCGCAGGCTTCCACTTGTTTCTTTTGACAACAAGCCAGTTGTTCCTTTGTAATTTTTAAAGACAAACATGGCTGCATTTTCTTAGTTGCAATTTAATGACGCCATATTAGGAGCTAATATTATACCCGGACCCCATAATGGTTCAGTAAAGATCAGCGTGTGCACTGTCCTTTACTCTACTGAAGGATTTATTCAAAATGTGTTCTAACTATTTTGCATGCTTTTGTGTAAGGTTGCAACAAGCATCCCCACTAGTAAACTTGCAAAGATCAGTACCCCATTCTACAAACACCAAACTCAAGATAATTCTTTCAGGAGAAACCTTGATTAGAAGACAATGAAACAGGCATGAGAAAGAAGTAAAACTGCTGTTTTCTTCACAGTGTACATGTCATCCAGACCAAGCTATTGAAAAGCCTAATGAAAAGTAGTCAGATTGTTTGTAACTCACTAAAATACTAATATTGGTCAAACTATTCAATTACTGTAAGTTAAATCTCATACAGCTTCACCTCAATACAAATTGATGCAATTTTATGTGATATTTAACAAGCAAGACTGAGCTATCAAAATGACTCAGTTATACAAAATCATGTAGGGCACACATTAAGGCTTATATAAAG
>NW_018127897.1:1207603-1207866 GCF_001952655.1 Monopterus albus | reverse complement strand
TGCCAAGCAAAGGCTCACAGCCCTGGCCACCCGGTTGAAGAGGTACACCAGAGAAGTTGAAGCCGGGAGAGTTCTCCACTGAGCCATCCGAGGTGTACTCTCAGTGGCAGTGTAATAACATGAGAGCAGACCCACCAAGGCTGGAGACTGAACAGTTCTGGAAGAGCATATGGGAGAAGGACGCATCACACAATAATAATGCCCAGTGGCCGGGGGGCCTAAGAGCAGACCCCCACAACTTGCACAGGACCCCGTAACCCTCA
>NW_018127897.1:1201220-1207155 GCF_001952655.1 Monopterus albus | reverse complement strand
GAATGTCATTCGGACTGGATAAGTGTGGTCGAATGGTAACGAGGAGAGGGAAGGTAGTCAGAACTGAGGGGATTGTACTACCAGAAGGCAACATAGCAGATGTTGAGGACAGCTACAAGTACCTTGGGATCCCGCAGGTAAATGGGAACCATGAAGAGGCCGCAAGGAAAGCAGCAACCACCAAGTACCTGCAGAGAGTAAGGTAAGTCCTGAGAAGTCAGCTGAATGGAAAGAACAAAGTCCGGGCGATTAACAGCTATGCCCTGCCGGTCATCATGTACCCTGCTGGCATAATAAGCTGGATGAAGGAGGAGATAGAGGCCACTGACATCAAGACAAGGGAGCTCCTTACATTGCATGGCGGGTTTCACCCCAAGTCCAATATCCTGAGACTGTACACTAAGCAGAAGGAAGGAGGCTGAGGATTAGTGAGCGTCAGAGCCACTATCCAGGATGAAACAACAAAGATCCATGATTACATCAGGAAGAGTGCCCCGAGTGATGATGTGCTTAAGCCTACCAGTGGCTGGACAAAGAATAGGAAAGATGGTTATGGGTGTCGAACACAGGGTGGTAGGATCAGAGTAGTTGCTGGGCCGAGCTGCGGAGCGTGAAGATCAGTAACTGGCTAGTTGTGTAAAGTTGATTGAAACTGAAGAGAAGGGATAAGGCAGAAGGTGACGATGAGTAGAAGGGAATGGAGGAAGAGAGCACCGACCTGGCTAGTGAATGATTGACTGATGCAAAATGGTGTAGGTCCAGAGGTAACAGTTCTATGTGAGCAGTAAGAGTCCAATCACGAGGGATGAAGACAGGAACGGGCGAGGAGAAGGCTTAGTGGGAGCAGGAGAAAAAAATAAACGGATAAACACAAGGCAGGTATTAAATAGTCTCTGGAAGAACAAAAGTGGCATGAGTAGTCTCTGCAGGCATGAGAAGAACTGGCAGTGGGCAGGTAGGAAGGCAGGGTAAATACAGGAGGTCTGGTGATTGCGGGAGTGAACACAGGTGGTGATAATGAGAATAGCTGGAAGGTGTGTGGAAGAGAGAGGAGAGAGGCAGGTGAAACTGAGCAAACCTGCCAGAAATAACAAGCAGCGAGAAGTAAAACCCAACTAAACACAGCATCACAACAATGAGAAGCAGGAGGACAGGTGCAGTTTAACAGGTTAAAGGCAGTGACTTTTTCTCCTCAGACATAAACAAGTTCTAAATATAATCATCCTCTTTATCTCCATCTGCTCTGTTCCACTGTCACACAGACCTTCATTGGTGATATCTTCACTGAGACGTCATCCCTGGTGTCATTGTACGGAAACACTATGTCACTGGCACAGTGGAAAGTGTGTGTGTTAGTGTCATGGTTAGAGAACAACAGCTTTCCTCTGCTCCAGTCCAGATTCACTCTGATCCTCTGGGGCTTCTTCTGCACTGAGAGAATAGTGTCAGGATGTGAAGGAGGGGATGCTTCGTATTAACCTGAACAGAACTCTATTCCTCATAATGCAGACCATATGTCTTCCTTCCTCTGGACAGACTCTGCTAACACACCCAGTGCCCAGTATTTACTGTCTCCAACCCCAACATCCCAGCTGTGAGTCCCTGAGTTAAAGCCCTCAGAGCCCAGGACATACCATGGTAAATCAAACCTCTCTGGATTGTCAAGAAGCTGCTGTTTGTCTCCTTTTCTCAAACTGGTCGGATCTTCAGACAGGATGAGTCATAGACCAGCAGTGTTTGGATCCAGGAGCATAGGAGTGTAGGAGACCATGTCCTTCATCTTGTTCCAGATGTTGAAGGCCAGGTTGCCCAGGTGTTTGGCCTGGTCTATCAGAGCTCCTGAGGGCAGCTGTAGATCCTCCAGCAGGGGGCGCTGCTGGACTCTTTCCACTGCAGCCTTTTGGCTGTTCAGGAATGAGACATCCTCAACTCTCAGCTGCTCCTCTGTGGGTCTGACTGTGTCTGACAGAGCTGCTATCTCTCTGCTCAGAGCCTCTGTCTTCTCCATCATCTGACTCTTCTGCTCCTCTTCCTCCCTCAGTGCAGCCATCCTGTTCTCCTCTTCCTCTTCTAGAAACCGATAAAGCTTCTGAAACTGCTCCTTAATCTGCTTCTCTGTGTGTCGGGCCTGGACCTTAATGTTTTCTGCTGCTTGATCAAACTTCACTTTAACTCGTTCAAAAAACTTTAACTTCTCCTTTAAAGGCTCCAGAGTTTCCTCCAGTTCCTTCTTGTGTTGTCGTGCAGCTTCATCGATGGGTCTGGAAGGAAATTTACAGTTCCTTTGACAGGAGGGAAGGATGGGAGTTGTCCACCACCATGGTGTTATCTGTGATGCTGGTCATCTGTAAATGTAAATGGTTAGTTGATGTAGATGCTGTATGACATGCAAATCAACTGACCACTTGTTAGACATGAGCCACAAAACGTTTCTAATCAGACACAGAATAAAAGTGTATTGTGAGATGTCCTGATTGTCCAACACAGAGTCATAACTAACCAAGGAAATATCCTTGTGAAGGTTAAAATCTTTCTTAAATATCTCAACACCACTAGCCATTTGGATTACTTACATTAAACCTTTTGGTGTACTAACTCAATAGTTTGGCATCACAATAAGTTTCCTTCCTTTTTCCAGCTGTCTAAAACCACAAATATAGCTTTAAGTGATGTTAATTGGGATGCCACTTGATTGTTTTTTATAAACATGTTAATTTTATTCTTGTTTTGTCAATTGTAGTCTTTACAAAAATATTAAAAATGATCATTTAAATTCCCATATTTCTAGTACAAATTCTCATTAATTCAACCACAGTTATTTGACACATTCTGCAACACTGAGTCATTCTGTACACTGTGTACTGTGCAACATACTTGTGTTCTCCATGGGCAGTCTTCCCCTCCATAGTCATAGGTAATTTCTTCTCCTTCTTCAATGTCATTCAGGGCAAACAAACAAAGGTGTGCATTTCCATTCACATCAATCAGTTTATAGTTTGGACATCTGTGATCATCATTAACTAAGCGCCCAAATGATCCATCTTCTCTAGAGGCATCAATACTTAAAAAGATGGAAACATAATAAATAGAATTAGCACAATATATCACCACAATATGATAGTTTTACTTTGTACAGTCTCACACTGTACTTCATAGTACAGTATAATATAGTACAGTACAGTACAGTGTAGTATAGTGTAGATTCAGCATGAAGTCTTACCACTATCTTTTTCCTCTCCACTTGAACTAAAACATAAATGCAGCACATGGTGGATGGTAAATTTTTCTTCTTCTCTGGGATTCTGCATCATTTATCATGGCTCCCCTGTATTCAATAACAAATTCTCCTTTGCAAATTGAACCCTTTGCAAACACACCACGTCTGTAAAAGACAATAAAAACATTTTCAACAAGAAGCGTGATCCAATCTACCATTACCAATTAGTCTATGGTAAAATCTAAGACAGAAAATGCACATCTTGCAGATAAAGAATGACAGTTACACACCACATAACAGTGGATGGTAGCTGATTTGAGATAATTAGCAAAAGAGTGTCTATTTAACCCTCCTGTTATGTTGCGAGTCAAATTGACCCACGAACATAACTGCTTTAAATGAGACAAATATTTGATATGAAGAAATGAACATAACAGGAGGGAACCCTTGATTTGAAGACAATGAAACAGGCATGAGAAAGAAGTAAAACAGTTGTTTTCTTCACAGCGTACATGTCGTCCAGACCTACAGTAGCTATTGAAAAGCTTAATGAAAAGTAGTCAGAATATATCTTGAGTGTTTGTAAGACACTAAAATATTAATATTGATCAAACAATTCAATTAATTTAAATCTTCAAGTCATACAGCTTCACCTCAATACAAATTGATTCAATTTTATGTGATATTTAACAAGCAAGACTGAGCTATCAAAATGACTCAGTGTATATATATATGCATATATATATGCCGTCACACCTGGTCAATAAAGCTGGTTCTGATCCTAAAGCTGATTGTGGTAGAGAGGAGGATTGTTTTCAGGTGAGCTGGTTCTCATGACAAACTCTATCCAGAAGAGGGTGTTATCCAGCAGTTTAATTGGCTGATCTCTTTGCAGTCTGAAGTCTGCACCTGGACCTAAATATTTTTCAGTCAGCATAATTTGGTGAGATATATCAAGCAATTTTAGATTCTGTGAGGCCAGAAATCATGACCTGAAGAAAGCTCATTTTATCAAGTAGTTTGGTCTGTCATAGGAACATTAGGAAGAAGATAAGGTGCAAACCTATTACTAATGATATTGATAAAAAAAAGGTAACCTGAGGGAGTGGTAGGGTGGACCAGTGATTAGCTCTGTCACCTTACAGTAAGAAGGTTCTGGGTTCAAGCTCTTACCAACCCCAGGCCTTTCTGTGTGGAGTTTGCATGTAATCCCTGTGCCTGTCTTAGGATAATAAGGATAAGGGTTCTCTCTGGGTATTCCGGCTTCCTCCCACAGTCCAAAGACATGCAGCTTAGGTTGACTGGTGACTCTTAATTGCCCCTAGGAGTGAGTGTGAGTGTGTGTGGTTGTTTGTCTCTGTGTCAGCCCTGTGATAGACTGGCAACCTGTCCAGGGTGGACCCTGCCTCTTGCCCAATGTCAGCAAGGATAGGCTCCAGCCCCCGCATGACTTTCATTAGAATAAGTGGTATAGATAATAGACAGATGGGTGCAGATAACATCAGGCAGTGGCAAGTATATAACCATCAGACCAAATAAACAGGCCCCTAACCTGCAGGCACTCAGACTGTCCACCCCCACATGCAAGTGGATATTGGATTTCCTCACCAACTGTCCCCAGACTGTCAGGCTGGGTAAACACACATCTCCCATCATCACCCTGAGCACTAGAGCCCACCAGGGTTGTACGCTGAACCCTTTCCTGTACGCACTCTTTACACATCCATGAATTGAACTGTATTGTAAAATTTGCAGACAATACAACAGTCACTGGCCTCATATCCAATGACAGTGAAGCAGCATACAGGGAGGAGGTGCAGAACCTGACTGCATGGAACAATATCAACAATCTTGTTTTACATACCAGCAAGACAAAAGAGATCATTATTAACTTCAGGACTAAAAGAAAAACACACACAGTCCAGTCTGCATCAACACAGAGGCAGTGGAGATCATCAACAGCATCCTGAGAGTCACCATCACAGAGAATCTCACTTGGGCTGAAAACATCTCAGCTGTGGTGAGAAAGGCAACAACACCTTTACTACCTCAGACGAATACATTTACACCAAAGACAGCTTCTGAACTTTTACAGAGCCACCACTGAGACTATTCTAACTTACTGTTTGACTACCTGGTATAGCAGCTGCACACAAACTGATAGAAACGCCCTCCAGAGCATTGTGAAAACAGCACAGAACATTGTAGGTACAAACCTGCCCATGCTGGAGCACTTGCACAATAGTCGCTGCATTAATAGGGCTAAAAACATCATGAAAGACAACACCCACCCAGCACATAATCTGTTTCGGCTTCTGCCACCTGGAAGGCGCTACAGAGCAATTAAAACAAACACACATCAATAGAAGGAAAACCAGCTTTTTCCCCACAGCAGTTACTCAATACATTACATACTTAGACTGTCTGATTCATGCACCCATTACACATACTTCCACAAATGTATGCACTGTACAAATTTGCTTTTATCCTTTTTTTAATTGTATTTATAACCATACATGCATGTATGTGTGTATATGTTTTTATATATTTATTATTAAGCATGCAATATACATGCCTTCCCTGGTAAGCTAGTGGTTAAGTGCTCTCACCGTGGTGCCCCGGGTTCAAATCCAGGTTGTGTCAGGAAGGGCATCCGGCATAAAACACGTGCCAAATGTCAATATGCGAGCCGATTCGCTGTGGCGACCTTGAAACAGG
>NW_018127897.1:1187442-1193586 GCF_001952655.1 Monopterus albus | reverse complement strand
TCCTGCTCTTCCTTCCCTTGTTCTTCTTATGTTGTTTCATCCTGGATAGTGGCTCTGACACTAACTAATCCTCAGCCTCCTTCTTTCCGCTTAGTGTACAGTCTCAGGTCAGTCACAGTTAAGTAAAAGTAGCAATACCACACTGTAAAATCCACACTTTTACTTGTAGTGGAGTAAGTATTATGAATTATGAGTAACATTTAAGTAAAAGTATGCAGAAGACCGGTTCATGTCAGTGTGTTATTGGTGCATTGATGTATATGTTAATGCTGTAGACATTTAATGTTACCCTAATTGAAGTCATTTTTTTATACTGTTAGTAGCTTAATCTACAGCAGTGCATCATATTCTACAAGATATACATTTCTAGCATTGTAGCATTGTGAGAACCACATATCTCTGAAAGTCAACTTTTTACGAGCTAATAAAACAAACCTGTTTTCAGTTTTGTGCCAAGGCTTTTTCCAGCTAATCCACAATTCTTTAAATTGCTTATTTAGCTTAAGCTGTAGAAGAATTTGCACCACCCTTAAATGAACACTTTTTAACTTTGAACACTTTGAACAACCTTCACAGTCAGACTACAAATCTGTAAAATGAACTGTACAAAGTGAGTCGACTCAGCAAAGTGACGGATAATTTCCCCCTCAGCATCAGCTCCCACTGCACTTTGTGTTGAGGGTTCCATACGGCAAAATTATGTGTTTTGCTGCTGATAATTATTTTCCTTAACTTTTACATCTATCAGATTTCACAGCAAAAGCCATGTTAATGTGCACAGAGGAGATATGGACAATAAGATAGAAAGAACAGCATCATGGTTTATGGATTATACATTAGTTTTAAATGTGTTTCCCCATTTCCTTCTCTAATACCTTGTATCCCTTGTATTCCACTTTTGTAGTTTCAACTTTTCAACGAAGACTAAGTGGATATTAGGTCACACCACACCCTACAGAGTTTCAGTTTACAAAGTTACATTTATTCCAGAATAAATTCTGACTTTTGAACATGGATTTCCATGTAATCTGGATGGGGACTCAGATGGACCTACCCTGCCCTCTTGTGGCAGAGCTACTGACTCTGCAGTCAAAGTTTCACATGCCTGTCTCAAGATTTCTGGGGGTTTAAATGAGGTGTTAGAAGAGAATACAAAATTAAAAATGTTTTCCTACCTGGCTCACACACTGATTGCTATCATTGTAAGCATAAAGATTTAATTGTTTGAATACAGTCATTCAATCTTTTTGCCACTTGTTCTGTCTCAGTGCAGTGGCGTGACTTCTTTTTCCATTGAGTTCAGCACAGCATATTGCTATCAGCTACAAGGCAATAAAATGTGCAGTCTTTTAACAACAATAACAATGTTTCCATTTATTTGTTCATTGTCAACAACAATGGTGGGTGGTGCAGTGGTTAACACTGCTCAGGGTTTGGGATCAAGGATAGGTACAGGGACAGGGTTTAGAATGCCAGTTTCTTCTTGTTCTACTTCTTCATCCTCTTCCTTAAGATCTTCTCCAGTTGTTAATCTTTTTCAGTAATGATCCCGTTCCAGAGTTTCACAAGATCCCTGTCGAGGGCCAGTTCCTGGAGAATAGCCGGTCCGTGGGGCCTGCAGAGAGACACTTTTGTTATTTGTCAGAAAATACCAACCACATACAAATCAAAACCATCAAATCTTGCAGCTCTGAACCCTGTGAACTAAAAGCAGTGATAATTGACCTGACTTCAGGGGCAGCATGCAGACACATGTTATAGACAGCAATGAGGAAGCGCTGGGTGAAGTCCTTCCCTGCTTTTAGGATGGCATCTGCTCCCAATCTGTCAGCCAGGAGGTGGAGCTGTTGAGCAATGCTGGCCCTCATTGCTGCGCTCAGGTGGCTGTAGACAAACAAATCCACTCATTATACCTCATTTCTTTTACTTTTATTGCTTCTGCTGCCATAGAATTTTAGATTCTGCTCCCTATTGTGTTCCTATCTTAGTCCTGTATTTAGCAGTAGAAAATCTTTTTCTCTGTCCAGAACCTTACCAGTCTTCTGACCTCAGCAGCCGAAAGCAGAGAGACAAACTCTGTACAGGGTTGAACAGCAGCTGCAGCTCCTCCTGGTTCTTCCTGTCTGTCTTCTTGCCTCTGCTGACAATCTTAGGCAAGTGAAGGCAGGTTTTGGAAGAGTAGCCAGTGTTTCTGGGATTGCCTCCACCTTAGTTTGAGCCATCTGGAGTCTGTCTCTTCTGCCTACGTCTTTGTTTGTTCAGATGAAAAATACATGTCTACCTGTTTACTGTCTTCACATCTTGACCTATTTACATAGCTGTACTTTGACCTGCTGAGGACTACGACAAGGTGTGACAATGTACAAAATAAAGGTGAGAGGACAGTATTATTTACATCACTGAGTCAAATCAACTGATCTACTATTGGGAAGTAATGTGGGTATTGGGTGTCACATTGTACCCTATCATATAAAACTATGAATGTGGCTGTCCTGCACAGTAACTGACTTTAGTTTGGAAAGTTAAAGCAAATTTCTGTCTGTAATTTTACCATAATGACAAATTTTCAAGTTAAGTTTTGAATGCAGGAATCACTGTTGTAATTGTGGTATAGCTTCTTGTACCCAAGTTAAATCTCTGAAAACCTCTGACCGAAAACTACTGGAAGCCTCTGGGGTTCCTGGCTACAATTTCATACACATTCCTAGCTCTGTCACTATGCCTCATCCGTTTGTCTACAGACGTTCGGACCTGGCTCACTGACGTTCATTGACTACACAGGGATACGAGACACTCTTCTCCTGAATCGTAGAGCTGATGGAGAAGTGGGTGGAGATGATACCTCCACAGGGTTTCCAGTCAGCTCATGGTCAGTGTGAGCATCCTCCTGGATGATGGTGTCTTCTAGGCTGCCAAGATGCACCTTGGCTACGTCCTCATCCTGTGTTTCTGGTCCCCTCTTGTCTCTCCGGACCCTGGAGGTCATGCCATTGCTGAGCACATCCCCATTTAACAAAGGCTTGGGACCAGCTGGGGGTTGACGTGCAGGGAGGGGGTCCTGCTCCACAGAGAATCCCAGTCTCTCAAAACAGCATTGGTGCATGCTAATTCTAAGCCCCACAGCCTTGCTGTCTGATGCACCAGAGCCTCCGTCTTAGTCCTGGAGTGACTGGTGTGGACATCAGGACTCTCTTGTATCTCAAAGCTTTCAGTACTCTATGGCTGAATAAGTCAAATACACATTACAGTGATTTTATTTCCACAACAGTTTCTGTATGATTAACTGACATGATTGAAACTGCCAACACAGGCCATGAGTTGAACTCTAAGCTCAGGTAAAACCCTGAGTTGTGTTCATTTGCTGAAACACTTTTTCACAAATGAAATGTTAAAAGGTTCATTCTTCACACTGGAAACACTAATCTGCCTAAACAAAATCTTTGCAGTTAATGTGAATTGTCCAGCCAACTACATCTCATGCTTTAGAAGATTCAGCTTTTCTTTTCTTTCTCAAGGTTGACAAAAAACTTTCATGCTCAAATACAACATGTTTGCAAGCACGTGCTTCATAGATTCATATCTCCTGCAAAACAGAAAACCTCTGTGAAATGCAGTATTTCACCAAACATCATCCTTGAACTGAGATGGAGGACACGACCTGACAGCCTTCACTGCACACATGCTTTTCTCAAATCACCATAAAGATGGGATTTTCAGCTAAATCACTTTAACTACTGCATTAAAGTATTGTTTCTGGACTGTCGGTGATGGTTTTGCAGCAATCACATGCTCTGAATGCATCGCAGAAAAACTTTCAGATGTAAACAACACACAGTTTAGACAGTAAAGTAGAGGGTTGTACTTACATTATCACCATCACCAGACCTCCTCCTCATCCAGAATCGAGAGCTATTTGAATTCATGACTTTAGCTGAAGTGTCACAAAATTTTACCAACTGGTATGAAAGACTGTTTCCACTCAACTAAATTTATGCTGTGCATTTCTCTAAGCTGCTGGTTTATGAACATGCTGTATTTGATGTCACAATGAGACTCAGGGTTCTATTTCAGTCCACAAATATTTCTGTGCAGAAACCTGGCTTTACTTCAAAAATGGTTCAGACAATTTGAAACCAAATTCCTACTCCATTTATATTTAAACTTCTCCTGTCCAGTGAAACTTTACAACCATCTGGAAAGACGTCCGTCCATTTAACTGTTTTTATATTTAACTGATTATCTGGTTGTGGTGTCTCCCCTAAATCTGATATAAAGATTTCACTAATAGACTCTGATAAAAACACGTTTAAATGACTAGTACAAGAAGCTGTAATTAATGACTATAAGATATAAGCCACTAACAGCCTATAAGTTCTTCTTGAGGCTGTCAGCACACTTTGTATCACTGCATTGTAAGAATTTCTGTTACAATAAAACAGGCATGCACTATTATTAAATGACTTGTACTATAGCTTCCCTTGGAAATCATTCCTTTCCTGAATCAACCAGCTGAACAGGCCCCGCCACCATTTTCTTCCATCTAGTTACCAAAAGGAATCCTCAAATTTGGGTTTGTCTGAACAAATCTAGATGGAGTAGGGACTAACACGTTGATCTGTAAAACCTATTTTAGTAGAATGAATCCTATTTGGATTTTATTCAAAAAACTTTGAAAACTTTGAGTCATGCTACCTCTGTCAGGTTTGCCCGGCTGCACCTTCCTCTCTTGCTTTTCTCACTTTAGTTTTGCTTCCTCACCCTGATTACACTATCCAGCACACCTCCCCACTGCCCCTGATTATCACCAGCTGCACCTTATTAGTCTCCTCCCTATATATACCCTGCTCACCATTCAATCCATTTTCTCAGGCCCCTTTGCTCAGTGTTTTCTTTCTAGTCCTACCGTTTTCTTTCTAGTCCTACCGTTTTACCTTTGCTTAGACTAGTCATTTTGTCTCTTTGCTCCTTTTTTTTTTTGTTTTTTACCTTCGTCTCCATATTACTCTCAGTACATTCTCCTGTTGTTCTTTCTGTGACTACGGACCTCTCCTCTGGACCCTGGAACTACTCAGCCCTACCAGCCTCCACCATACAGGTCGATGCACAGTCTCCATTAACTGTCATTACATGCTCCTGTTTCCTCAGTCATTATCACCTCAACCACAATCAGTTCAGGAGTGACCCCAGCATCCGCAGCCCAACCTACAACCCTCCATCTCACCAGCAACTGTTTTCCACTACCATAACTCGACACCCAGTGACTCCTTATCATTTCTGCAACTGTCTGTTTACTTTCACTGTTATTGGCACTGTAAATAAATCCGTCACTACTTGCACCGAAGCCAGCCACCTGGGTCCGTCTTTCTTTGCTCGTTCATACCTGTGTCCGAGCAATCATAACAGATGGTGTCAATTTACTGGAACTTGAAATCTGACAATCTGGACAATGTTCAAAATACTTTACTACCTGATACTGTACTAAATACTGTATTACTGCACTACATACTGTACTACCTCTATTACAGTTGGTACGATTAGTTTATAAGTGGGTAGTTTTTGACAGATTATCAAACAGAGAGCTTTATTCATAGCCAAATGCATCTGCCTCTTTCTGGTAAGTAACTGCACACTAGTATTGTTTCTTTTCTGTAAAAATTGTTGTTAATTAGAGCTTAATGTTCATCTGAGGTTGAAATGTTAACAGTTACAGTATCTGCTTTCACAAATTGACTGTAATAGTAATACAAGCACATTTTGTTATGGTTAGTTTTGGAGATATTCTAAGTAGTTGTACATTTAAATTTCTCAAATGAGACTGGGCAGTGAACACAGGGCCCTATATAGCAAATAATTTTGTACAGCATACAAGTGCAGCTCAATAAATTAGAATGTCGTGGAAAAGTCCATTTATTTCGGTAATTCAGCTCAAATAGTGAAACTCATGTATTATATAAATTCAGTACACACAGACTGAAGTAGTTTAAGCCGTTGGGTCTTTTAATTGTGATGATTTTGCTCACCTTTAACAAAAACCCACCAGTTCACTATCTCAAATTAGAATACCTCATAAGACCTATAAAAAACATTTTTAGTGAATTGCTGGCCTTCTGGAAAGTATGTTCATTTACTGTATATGTACTCAAT
>NW_018127897.1:1069965-1174106 GCF_001952655.1 Monopterus albus | reverse complement strand
TGATACAAATTCACCAATGGCTCTGTGAATCTCAATGAATGTATCTATAACTTCTACACTCATACGGAGAAAATTCATCAAGGGATACGTTCCTCTTTCAAACTTAAGCATCATAGGTAGGACTTTTGCGAGCAGCTGCTGATCTATGATCTTCTCCATTTGAACTGTAACTGTATTGTAATAAGAGGAGTTAGAATTGATGTACCAGCTTTTGCTGGAAAGCATAACAGTTATATTGTGCCCTTGTGAGTGTAGAGCTTTGAGTAAAATATCCATGTTTATCCAGTGGCTGCCTTCACTAGGGAAGACCAAGATGTTGCCAGCCTGACAGACTCTGGGAGTGAAGATGAGCAGCAGCAAAGCACTGTAGCAATAGATCAGCTTCATCTGAAATGAAAACAGTAAATAGTCAATTAATAAATTCAGTTCCAGTTAATGTCAAACTAGAACAAAAATCCAGTGCTTCATAATAAAGCTGCAGGGTGCTGTTGCTGCATGAGTGTCTTAATAGGATACTGGGGTGACTGTGGCACAGGAGGTAAAGAGGTCAACGGTTCGATTCCCGTTCTTCCCAGTCCACATGTCAAAGTGTTCTTGGGCAAGACACTGAATCCCAAGTTGCTCCCAATTGCCATGTCTGCACCTTGCAGGGACAATACCACCATTGGGGTGGGTGTGAGTTGGCGCTGCAGATGGCTGCCTTTTGTACTGGAAACAAATTCCTTGTGTGTAACATACTGGGTCAATAAAAGTGATCTTAATCTTACTGTAACTGTTCTTACTTTGATATCTTGTGTACTCTAACCCAATTCTTCCTGTTTCTTTTGTCAGCTCAGGGTTTTAAATCTGCAGGTAGTTTCTTAGCAGTTAAACCAAAAGTCAGCATGTATGAGGTAAAAGCAGTGCAGGTCTTTAGACGAGCACACAGCTACTGTCCAGTTAGTATACTGTGTATGGTTGCTCCTTTAAAGTATTGATTAGATCAATATTATTACTAGAATCTGATTTACAAACTGCAGTGGAGCACTGCTCTTCATTTTTCTGCTGTCTAAACTATAACGTTGGCATCTACATTCCATTAACATAGAGTATACTAGCATATATATTCAAATATTCTTAGCACAAATAGTTTTGTACTTACTCTAGTTTTTTGTATGCTGTTACTCCAAACAGGAATAAAGGTCTTCTTTGTACAGCACCAGTATATCAGTCCCAACAACACCAGACTTATGCAATCTCCAGAGGAGGGGCTGAGCTTCAGTACAGAATGTTCTATAGCCCAGTGCTGCTCTGGATAGGCAAAGGTAAATGCTGTGTGCAAACACCCTTGTTAGGGAAGTTAATGATTGTTATGATCAGTAGCTTGCATTCAGACATTTAGAAGCCATTATATTGAAATTACAGTTAGCCAGTCATTTACAGTAAATAATTGATCTTAAATGGACTGGTAAATGGTCATATACTGTACTTGTAAAGCTCTTTTGTGCATTGCAGCACACTCAAAACACTTTCACACTATTTGCTCATTTGCACTCCCAAGTGCACACACATACCAGTGATGTCACTGGGAGCAGTTTGGTGTTCAGTGTCTTGCTAAAGGACACGTCAACATGTGGACTGGAGCTGGGAATCAAACTGCCAACCTTTCGTTTAGGAGCCCATCCGCTACTTCCTGAGCCACAATTGCCCATAAACAGTTCACAATTAACAATTTCAAAGTGCATTCTTGACAGTTATCTGTAAGTGTCTGTGTGGCTACTTTGGCCATACTATGTCATTCATTCATTATCATTTTTACTATTTATCTATTTATTTAACTACAAATGTGAGTGTACTGTGCAAGCCAAATACAAGATGACAGCAGTCTTGTCTGCTCGCCATCATTTTGTTACTTGGAAACGAATAAAGAATTACACAACAGGCTACAAGTGAAATGGAATTTAAATTGTGCTAATATCCTTCTGCTTCTGGCTTTGGTCCACTGCAGTCTTTGTGCTGGCTGCTATAAATTGAGAGCACAATGTAAATTGTCAGTGACCCAGAGTTGGCAGTAGTACATTATTTGGATGTTAATCCTTCTCACTTTCAGTCTCTCCTGCAGCCTTTGTGAGCTATATATGTAAACACTACTACAGACAAGCGGAAATTGTTATTGTCTTACTGTAGGATTGTAGTCAGAAGGTGATACTGTTTAGGCATAAGACACCATTATATCACTGAGATGGTGCAATCCCAGTTCAAACTCTAATCAAAATGAATAGCTCCTTGTAGAACTTTGCATGCAGACCTTTGAGCTCTAGTTACTCATCATGATGAAAGCAAGGGATTGCTTATGAGTGAAGTTATATATATATGTATATGTATAAAAAAAAATCCCTACTTCCAGCATTAGTGCCTCTGTGCTGTCTTTCAGTCCAGCTTTGTCCAGCCAAGGGTAGGATTTTACAATATCAGCCACTTCTTCTATTTGATGGTGGTACATACCGTGCAGAGGTTTGTCTTTCCATGAGGGTTCCTGCTCTTCCTTCCCTTGTTCTTCTGGTTTCTGTTGCCTGAGGTGTTCACTAAGCACGTCATCACTCGGGGCCATCTTCCTGATGTATTCATGGATCTTTGTTGTTTCATCCTGGATAGTGGCTCTGACACTAACTAATCCTCAGCCTCCTTCTTTCCGCTTAGTGTACAGTCTCAGGTCAGTCACAGTTAAGTAAAAGTAGCAATACCACACTGTAAAATCCACACTTTTACTTGTAGTGGAGTAAGTATTATGAGTAACATTTAAGTAAAAGTACTCACTATGCAGAAGACCGGTTCATGTCAGTGTGTTATTGGTGCATTGATGTATATGTTAATGCTGTAGACATTTAATGTTACCCTAATTGAAGTCATTTTTTTATACTGTTAGTAGCTTAATCTACAGCAGTGCATCATATTCTACAAGATATACATTTCTAGCATTGTAGCATTGTGAGAACCACATATCTCTGAAAGTCAACTTTTTACGAGCTAATAAAACAAACCTGTTTTCAGTTTTGTGCCAAGGCTTTTTCCAGCTAATCCACAATTCTTTAAATTGCTTATTTAGCTTAAGCTGTAGAAGAATTTGCACCACCCTTAAATGAACACTTTTTAACTTTGAACACTTTGAACAACCTTCACAGTCAGACTACAAATCTGTAAAATGAACTGTACAAAGTGAGTCGACTCAGCAAAGTGACGGATAATTTCGTTCCATACGGCAAAATTATGTGTTTTGCTGCTGATAATTATTTTCCTTAACTTTTACATCTATCAGATTTCACAGCAAAAGCCATGTTAATGTGCACAGAGGAGATATGGACAATAAGATAGAAAGAACAGCATCATGGTTTATGGATTATACATTAGTTTTAAATGTGTTTCCCCATTTCCTTCTCTAATACCTTGTATCCCTTGTATTCCACTTTTGTAGTTTCAACTTTTCAACGAAGACTAAGTGGATATTAGGTCACACCACACCCTACAGAGTTTCAGTTTACAAAGTTACATTTATTCCAGAATAAATTCTGACTTTTGAACATGGATTTCCATGTAATCTGGATGGGGACTCAGATGGACCTACCCTGCCCTCTTGTGGCAGAGCTACTGACTCTGCAGTCAAAGTTTCACATGCCTGTCTCAAGATTTCTGGGGGTTTAAATGAGGTGTTAGAAGAGAATACAAAATTAAAAATGTTTTCCTACCTGGCTCACACACTGATTGCTATCATTGTAAGCATAAAGATTTAATTGTTTGAATACAGTCATTCAATCTTTTTGCCACTTGTTCTGTCTCAGTGCAGTGGCGTGACTTCTTTTTCCATTGAGTTCAGCACAGCATATTGCTATCAGCTACAAGGCAATAAAATGTGCAGTCTTTTAACAACAATAACAATGTTTCCATTTATTTGTTCATTGTCAACAACAATGGTGGGTGGTGCAGTGGTTAACACTGCTCAGGGTTTGGGATCAAGGATAGGTACAGGGACAGGGTTTAGAATGCCAGTTTCTTCTTGTTCTACTTCTTCATCCTCTTCCTTAAGATCTTCTCCAGTTGTTAATCTTTTTCAGTAATGATCCCGTTCCAGAGTTTCACAAGATCCCTGTCGAGGGCCAGTTCCTGGAGAATAGCCGGTCCGTGGGGCCTGCAGAGAGACACTTTTGTTATTTGTCAGAA
Organism: Monopterus albus; assembly: GCF_001952655.1. Taxonomy (NCBI): domain Eukaryota; kingdom Metazoa; phylum Chordata; class Actinopteri; order Synbranchiformes; family Synbranchidae; genus Monopterus; species Monopterus albus. The sequence continues at coordinate 1,169,912 of NW_018127897.1, read as the reverse complement.
AATACCAACCACATACAAATCAAAACCATCAAATCTTGCAGCTCTGAACCCTGTGAACTAAAAGCAGTGATAATTGACCTGACTTCAGGGGCAGCATGCAGACACATGTTATAGACAGCAATGAGGAAGCGCTGGGTGAAGTCCTTCCCTGCTTTTAGGATGGCATCTGCTCCCAATCTGTCAGCCAGGAGGTGGAGCTGTTGAGCAATGCTGGCCCTCATTGCTGCGCTCAGGTGGCTGTAGACAAACAAATCCACTCATTATACCTCATTTCTTTTACTTTTATTGCTTCTGCTGCCATAGAATTTTAGATTCTGCTCCCTATTGTGTTCCTATCTTAGTCCTGTATTTAGCAGTAGAAAATCTTTTTCTCTGTCCAGAACCTTACCAGTCTTCTGACCTCAGCAGCCGAAAGCAGAGAGACAAACTCTGTACAGGGTTGAACAGCAGCTGCAGCTCCTCCTGGTTCTTCCTGTCTGTCTTCTTGCCTCTGCTGACAATCTTAGGCAAGTGAAGGCAGGTTTTGGAAGAGTAGCCAGTGTTTCTGGGATTGCCTCCACCTTAGTTTGAGCCATCTGGAGTCTGTCTCTTCTGCCTACGTCTTTGTTTGTTCAGATGAAAAATACATGTCTACCTGTTTACTGTCTTCACATCTTGACCTATTTACATAGCTGTACTTTGACCTGCTGAGGACTACGACAAGGTGTGACAATGTACAAAATAAAGGTGAGAGGACAGTATTATTTACATCACTGAGTCAAATCAACTGATCTACTATTGGGAAGTAATGTGGGTATTGGGTGTCACATTGTACCCTATCATATAAAACTATGAATGTGGCTGTCCTGCACAGTAACTGACTTTAGTTTGGAAAGTTAAAGCAAATTTCTGTCTGTAATTTTACCATAATGACAAATTTTCAAGTTAAGTTTTGAATGCAGGAATCACTGTTGTAATTGTGGTATAGCTTCTTGTACCCAAGTTAAATCTCTGAAAACCTCTGACCGAAAACTACTGGAAGCCTCTGGGGTTCCTGGCTACAATTTCATACACATTCCTAGCTCTGTCACTATGCCTCATCCGTTTGTCTACAGACGTTCGGACCTGGCTCACTGACGTTCATTGACTACACAGGGATACGAGACACTCTTCTCCTGAATCGTAGAGCTGATGGAGAAGTGGGTGGAGATGATACCTCCACAGGGTTTCCAATCAGCTCATGGTCAGTGTGAGCATCCTCCTGGATGATGGTGTCTTCTAGGCTGCCAAGATGCACCTTGGCTACGTCCTCATCCTGTGTTTCTGGTCCCCTCTTGTCTCTCCGGACCCTGGAATTCATGCCATTGCTGAGCACATCCCCATTTAACAAAGGCTTGGGACCAGCTGGGGGTTGACGTGCAGGGAGGGGGTCCTGCTCCACAGAGAATCCCAGTCTCTCAAAACAGCATTGGTGCATGCTAATTCTAAGCCCCACAGCCTTGCTGTCTGATGCACCAGAGCCTCCGTCTTAGTCCTGGAGTGACTGGTGTGGACATCAGGACTCTCTTGTATCTCAAAGCTTTCAGTACTCTATGGCTGAATAAGTCAAATACACATTACAGTGATTTTATTTCCACAACAGTTTCTGTATGATTAACTGACATGATTGAAACTGCCAACACAGGCCATGAGTTGAACTCTAAGCTCAGGTAAAACCCTGAGTTGTGTTCATTTGCTGAAACACTTTTTCACAAATGAAATGTTAAAAGGTTCATTCTTCACACTGGAAACACTAATCTGCCTAAACAAAATCTTTGCAGTTAATGTGAATTGTCCAGCCAACTACATCTCATGCTTTAGAAGATTCAGCTTTTCTTTTCTTTCTCAAGGTTGACAAAAAACTTTCATGCTCAAATGCAACATGTTTGCAAGCACGTGCTTCATAGATTCATATCTCCTGCAAAACAGAAAACCTCTGTGAAATGCAGTATTTCACCAAACATCATCCTTGAACTGAGATGGAGGACACGACCTGACAGCCTTCACTGCACACATGCTTTTCTCAAATCACCATAAAGATGGGATTTTCAGCTAAATCACTTTAACTACTGCATTAAAGTATTGTTTCTGGACTGTCGGTGATGGTTTTGCAGCAATCACATGCTCTGAATGCATCGCAGAAAAACTTTCAGATGTAAACAACACACAGTTTAGACAGTAAAGTAGAGGGTTGTACTTACATTATCACCATCACCAGACCTCCTCCTCATCCAGAATCGAGAGCTATTTGAATTCATGACTTTAGCTGAAGTGTCACAAAATTTTACCAACTGGTATGAAAGACTGTTTCCACTCAACTAAATTTATGCTGTGCATTTCTCTAAGCTGCTGGTTTATGAACATGCTGTATTTGATGTCACAATGAGACTCAGGGTTCTATTTCAGTCCACAAATATTTCTGTGCAGAAACCTGGCTTTATTTCAAAAATGGTTCAGACAATTTGAAACCAAATTCCTACTCCATTTATATTTAAACTTCTCCTGTCCAGTGAAACTTTACAACCATCTGGAAAGACGTCCGTCCATTTAACTGTTTTTATATTTAACTGATTATCTGGTTGTGGTGTCTCCCCTAAATCTGATATAAAGATTTCACTAATAGACTCTGATAAAAACACGTTTAAATGACTAGTACAAGAAGCTGTAATTAATGACTATAAGATATAAGCCACTAACAGCCTATAAGTTCTTCTTGAGGCTGTCAGCACACTTTGTATCACTGCATTGTAAGAATTTCTGTTACAATAAAACAGGCATGCACTATTATTAAATGACTTGTACTATAGCTTACCTTGGAAATCATTACTTTCCTGAATCAACCAGCTGAACAGGACCCGCCACCATTTTCTTCCATCTAGTTACCAAAAGGAATCCTCAAATTTGGGTTTGTCTGAACAAATCTAGATGGAGTAGGGACTAACACGTTGATCTGTAAAACCTCAGTTTAAAACCTATTTTAGTAGAATGAATCCTATTTGGATTTTATTCAAAAAACTTTGAAAACTTTGAGTCATGCTACCTCTGTCAGGTTTGCCCGGCTGCACCTTCCTCTCTTGCTTTTCTCACTTTAGTTTTGCTTCCTCACCCTGATTACACTATCCAGCACACCTCCCCACTGCCCCTGATTATCACCAGCTGCACCTTATTAGTCTCCTCCCTATATATACCCTGCTCACCATTCAATCCATTTTCTCAGGCCCCTTTGCTCAGTGTTTTCTTTCTAGTCCTACCGTTTTCTTTCTAGTCCTACCGTTTTCTTTCTAGTCCTACCGTTTTACCTTTGCTTAGACTAGTCATTTTGTCTCTTTGCTCCTTTTTTTTTTTTTTTTTACCTTCGTCTCCATATTACTCTCAGTACATTCTCCTGTTGTTCTTTCTGTGACTACGGACCTCTCCTCTGGATCCTGGAAATACTCAGCCCTACCAGTCTCCACCATACAGGTTGATGCACAGTCTCCATGAACTGTCATTACGTGCTCCTGTCTCCTCAGCCATCCTCACCTCAACCACAACCAGTTCAGGAGTGACCCCAGCATCCGCAGCCCGACCAACAACCATCGACTGTTTCCCTCTGCCACAGATCAACACCCAGTGACTCTTTATCATACTGCGACTGTTTTATTCACTGAAATTAGCACTGTAAATAAATCCCACACTACTTGCACCGAAGTCAGCCACCTGGGTCCATCTTTTCTTTGCTCGTTCATACTCGTCTCTGAGCAACCATAACAACCTCGCCCAGATTACTGGGAGTGGAGTTCGCCGGTGAGTGCCTGCTGGCCGACCCTTGACCCATGGGACACGGTTAGGCACAGCCTGAAGAAATGACATGGTGCAGCTGCTCTGTGGGCCCACCACCTGCAGGGAAAGGAATTTGGGTTGGGTGCAGTGCAAGTCAGGCAGCAGGCAAGGTCGGGTAGCTGGGCATGCTAGGTTACTGCTGCTTCTGTTCTGACAGCGGTTTTACACCTAGTGACTGTGTTTTCACAGTTCTAGTTGTATCTTCTGTGATAAGGCCTTGGTCCTGTGGTATAGTACTGCTGACTTACTGGAGCTCTCACTTCAGCTGGCTCAGTTTGTCATGCAGGCGATCATTCTTCGCCTTTAATGGGATTGTCAGGGACAAACCAGGCAGCTATAAACTTACACACCACCACAACATGCTGCAGAGACACACACAAGTGAACTACTTAACTGGCTTCATCAATCCTAATGAACAACACTGCCTCACCCAATACCTGTAATACAAACCTCAAACAGGATTATGAAGGCAAAGCACACAGCTAGGACCAACCAGAACTGTAGTCTTCACTGTAATCTTCACTGTTCCTGCACTCTGTAGCTGCACACATCAGACATTGTGTCCTGTTTATGACATCTATATGCTTGAACCAGGCAGGATAGGTCATCTCACTTCTAACCATTGGGAACCAGCTGTATAGTTATGTCATATGTTTAGCTTTATAAACACAAAGGACACAAATAAGCCAAGCCAGGTTTTTTTCCCTTTATTTCATATTTCATCAGTAAATCGATAAATTCTGATCAATTTTTCTGTATATTTGCTCTCACCCATTTCATGTGAGATAAAATGATGGCTTCACTTAATGCCTCTGAACCTCATCAAACTCACCCAAAACAAATTTTCATTCCTTAACAGCAATAGTCTGAGGCTTTTGGTTATTTTTAGTCTAATACAGAACTCTCTTAATCCACACAAGTCACTAGAATAGAGCCTGGAGCACTACAGTAGGTACAAAACAGGTGTTCACAGGTTACTGAGGAGATTCCATTTTTTTCTTGAGACTGAAATGTTACCATGCAGCATGACTCATATAGGGTATGACAGTGTGTGCTGGATGACTAACTCCAGAACACAAGGGTTAATAATAAACAAAAGTGCAAAGAGTTTTGCAAGCAAAAAATAAAATATAGGTTAATCAAAGCAATATATTCAGAAGTGACTGTGCAAATGCATTTTAGTACAAGCTGGATGTATAGCTTTTTCTCCCATCCCATACTACGTAACTGGGTGCTACATTATACTGTCACCATGGCACATCACATACACAAATACATAAAGGCTGAGAGGAACAGGAAATGTAGCAACGTGTGGATGTAAAAACCAAGGATCAACCTGGAAATTGTAATAAATGATTAGCAGTATTTCAGTGGCAGAGGTGGGTGCCCTTGTCATTTCCTGATGCTGCTATGCAGAGACAGTGCGGTGGCTGCGTTGAGGGGGCAGTTATCCCTGTCTGTGATCAGTGACCATTAGGATGCTAGGAGAAGGGGGAGGGGTGGTAGTAGTGGGGAAATGGGGCGGTCTCTCTGAAGGAGGGAGGTGGACACATTGCCTGTGCACAATTGGAGGCAGCAAGGAGTGGAGCTGCATCTGTGTGAGGCGACAGAAAGAACCTGCATGGAATGGAGGAGCACTAGAGCAGCACTGTCGCTGTCGGCGAGACTCCCACCACCACTGCTGCTATGGATTAATGGCAGAGACTCAGAGCAGGTAGAGAGCTGATATGTCACTTGCATGCTCACTGTGGGAAATGTAATTATTAGAGGGCAAAGTGAGGGTGGAGGGCATTCTTGTGCAGTTTATTGTTATATACGTTAAAGTTGGATGAGGCTTTTTTTGACAAAGGCAGCCTAGGGGAGCAGGGCTTGCTGTCTATGGGTTTGAACCCTTAACCCAAGACATGAATACATCCATACTTTAGTAAGATGTTTCTCCAGTGTACACAGAAGCTGTTTTTGTTCACTGTTTTCTCCAGCTCTGTGATGCCCGAGGGACCAGCTGTGTGGATCCGCTGCCACCTCTGATACGATGCTTAGAGCAGGAGGGGTAGGCACCTCTCTTGCACTGTTGCTGCTGCCGCCGTTGCTGTGCTGCTGCCACCTTTGCCACTCACTACGTATGTGTTCCAAGGACTGGGAATGCCTCATAAAATTATCATGGTGGAACATAGTAGGCTGAGTATGACAGATGGCATAGTTGAAGATTAGCTGGACTCTAGCTGATATGTGCAGTAGAAACTGGAAAAAAATGTAGAAATTGGCAGATGGTCAGTAAAAAGTGCAGTGAGCTTACCAAGCTGGAATCGCACTAAATGGTTTGGTGTCAGGGTGACCAATTACCTGCCTATATCAATCTACAATTGTTCCAGATCTTAGATTATAATTCATTTATATTTTTGGCAAATAAGTTTAAATGCATGGGAGTTAGGTTAACTGAGCTCAAAATATTGAACAAAAGTAAGCAGGATATTTAGGCTATATTTGTAACAGTCAATAGGTGAGAGGCCACCTGAGAGTTTAATGTAACATCTGCAGTTTATCCTAAAAAGTCTGAAATGCTGTAACCAAAAATCTACCTCATACCTCATGGGCATCATCTTTTGACTAATTACATGGGGATTTCCTTTAATGTGAGTTTTCCTTGCTAAATAAAGCATCATTATCTCAGAAAAACTGGGCACCATGTCATTTGGAATTGATGGCAAAGATGGGAAATTAAAATTGGTTGACATGTGGTACTGTATTTTTTGTTGTTCAGATACTGCTGAATCAGAGCTTTCAGGGAAGTTATTCAGTCATGTTAATGATGTGAATGGTACAATACGAAACCCAAAATACAGTATATGACACCAACCCAGCATGTGGCATGCAGGCTTGTCAAAAGGTAGACATATAGTCATTAGGACATATACAGGCAGGTTGTAGTTGTCCTTCATACTATAAATAATGAGGCAAATGAGAAGCAGCTGGGTGGACAAATGACTGGGTCAGGTGAAGGCCTGGTACTGTGAACTCAGCAGCAATAGCTAATGGGCAGGTGTGAAACAGCATGTATGGAATAACAGTGGATTACAGTTTGTGCAGCACTGAAATTAATGATATAAACAAGCCAGAGATCAGAGAAAACAGGAACCTCAGTCTGTGCTGTTTATAAGGTATACACTGAACATGTACCGTATGTTCATGTATATTTTTGTTTGTGTGTGAACCTTAGATTTTTGCCTTCTGCTATGCATTTTGTAGGTTTCTTTTTCTTTTGTTTTGTTAAGGATGTTTGCATATTGTAGCAGCGTGCCATCTTTATGTTGATCTCACTAGAAGTCTCATCATGATCATGGTTGTGTACCATACTAATATATTTCATGTTTATTTGATATCACTGATTTGCTTTTTCAGCGTGAAGTGTAAATCAAATTTTTACAGTTATTTTAAATAAGTGTTTTTATATACATTGTAGCACGTGTTTATATTATCTTTGTAGATTAGTATATTTCGATGCTGTACTTTGGAATTTCTCATATTCTCAAAAAGACTAATGTAGAATCCAGCTAACTCTGCAGCTTGCTTTTCAGCCAGGCGTTGGTGATAGCAGGGGAGAAGCCAAAGACATTGATGAATTTGCTGAGTTATTGACTAAGGATGTTGTAGTCTTGTCTTTATTGATCTGCTTAAATTGAGAGGGTGACATTGTAGCTTTGTGGTCAGATTCCAGCCACATTCTCCATCCATAAGTTAAGTTTATAACCATGATAGTGGATGATTTAAAGAGCAAGATCAAAGAAATGGCATGTAAATCAAATTTATTCAGTACTTTATGCTTTGTAGTGGAGCATGCTTCAGCAAATCAATGCAGCAATTTGACTGAGATTCAGGCAGTCTCTGTGCTTTATGGGGGGAAAGTGTGTGTGTGTGTGTGTGTAGTAGTGACTACTGTACTTGCCTTCTGATGCTTTGATGAAAGTATGCATAAAAAATTAAGAAAATATTATAGAGGATAAAGGAAGCATTAACTGGAAAGAAAGACATAACAGTCAAGCCCTGAGTGTGAGTTTGCATCCTACAGTTTTCAAAGTTCAAGTTATGTGTCCCTTTTACACATGGACAGAGTGGGTCTCTGCAGACATATAAAAGACCCTGACATTTCTTACACATTTTGAAGCTTGAGCAACCATGTGATTTGCCGCAGGTTTGTCTTCTTGTGATAGCTTGACCCATTAGCCCCTGCAGGCCTGTTCAGTAATCAATCCATGCATTTACATTATCTAAGTGCAAGACTTGTTGTGATGAATGAAGGAGGGACAGTACATACAGAAAATAGGAAGTGGGCTAAGTCATCTACAATCGTATTCAAACTTGCTTAGTTGGTATACAAGTCCTCCAAAAAATGTTCTTAGAATTATTTCTTGGGAATATAATTCACCATAAAACAACATAAACATCAGACTGGAAATCCCGTTAAACAGTTTAACACTGAACATAGTCCACCCACGGCTCATGGCTGCTGTAGTTCTATTACAGACATTTATCTGAGTAATGGACATCTGTTATCTTTGTAGTGCCGTTGTATAGTCATTGTGTCTGGCTCAAAGCTTTGGTTTCTCTGTCTCTTTAAAGCAGTACCACAGAGGTCATATGCAGCCTGCGGTAAGGTCAGACAGGTGACTCCACTGATGTTTGAGAGATGCTAGGACCAGAGTTGGGAATGGATTAGTTTTCAAGAAAGGAACATATATCGAACAAATTAAATCAGATTCAGTTGTATATGCTGAAGTAGCTACAGTTTAATACAAACTTTTTCTTTTCCTTCATTTTGCTTTTACACACCTTTCAGGGATTCCAAAGCTCTCCTCCTATGCAAAAGCAGAGGACAAGCTGTTCAAATACCTCTTTGGAAATTATCAGAAATGGGTTCGTCCGGTGGAACAGCTAAATCAGACGATCTGTGTGAAGTTTGGACTGGCTATCTCCCAGCTCGTTGACGTGGTGAGGATACAAAAGCACTGATTCCTGAATAACGTTTATGAATTTAACTGAGCTGCTAACTGCATGAATGTAAAATAAAGCAAAAATGTTTACATTTAAATGTCTTATTTTGGCATTCTAGGATGAGAAAAACCAACTGATGACAACCAATGTGTGGATGAGACAGGCAAGTACTGTCGAACTATTCATCTGTCCTAAACCCCTGATGCAGCATTACATTTCACCATCATCAGTAAGCATGCAGGTAAAGAAGACAGGCTGTTGTTTTTTGTGCTACATTATGGATGCAGAAATAGTCCAAAACAACATGGCATGGAGAGACAACCAGCCAGCCTCTTCACACCCCTTTTTAATCTGCTCTGGTGGCATGTCACTGACAGTTCTCATTTTTTTTGAGTCCCTTCGGCCTTGTGTCCACACACTTGCTTCCGCAAGAGACCTTCTTTTGCTCCTGTCAGCCTTATTCATGATCTTAGGTGTCCTGTCTGTCACACTTCTTATAAATTATCCACACAGGCCAGGCTCTGCCAGACAGGTCGGTTGTTTCTGTTAACAGTGATGGATTGCATCAGCAAAAATAGAGCTGGAAGGGCAGCAACCATTTTGCGATGCCAGTTTGTCATAGATGTCCTTTGCTAAGTGGAAAAAATGTTTGATCTTGAGATGTTTTTGTTCTTTCCTTCATTTGATGCTCTCCTCTTTGGTTTAGAAAACAGATACTGTTCTTAAGCTTTTGTCACCCACTGGCTTACATTCCAGATTACTCACTCACAAGGTGCTTACCATGTACAGCATGCCTAAGCTAAGTCAAATAGGTTTGTTGTTTGGTCATTTAATAACAGTAAATTTAGCTACACTTGCTCAGACCCTTCTCTTAGGCCTGGAGCTGGGTGAAATATTGCATATAGCAAAACTACTATACCCTCTAAAGAAAAGTTTAACATTTTGGAAAGTGTGTCTGTTTGATTCCCTGCTGAGACCCAAACAAGATAAGTGACATGAGTGACAGCACTGACTGCAGTAAAAATTATCACCAGCTAGTTATCGCTAGTATCTCATTATCTTAACTTAGCACAAAGACTGGTGAGAGGAGGAAACGGCTCATCTTTTAATTCTCAAGGACATAAATAAGCATAGTTTCCAAAACCAACCAAACCAAAAATCAAACCTTTCCCACAGATGTAGATTTTATGTTGGGTTTTCACTAGATTTCCAATGTTATCTGTATGCAGGAGTGGACTGACATGAAACTCAGGTGGATCCCTGACGACTATCTGGGAATCACAACCATCCGCGTCCCTTCTGACAGGATCTGGCTCCCAGATGTTGTATTGTATGATAAGTATGTGTCCTTATACAGTATATACTAAGGAAAGTAAACAGGTGTCACATATTTTGTCTGATAGTCATCATGACCATACTGACATGCTGGCAGTACTGTGTCAGAAACAATAGTTTCATAAAGCCTGTGTTGAACCATGGTTGGTGTGACAGCTTGGCTGAACTTTGTGGAACATCAAATCACTGTGTGGGCTATAATCTTTTATACTAAATGAGGGCTGTGCAAAAATTTAATTGACATTCTAAAATCATAAAAGTATTTTTGATAAAGTGCAATCATGTTGACCTTCACAGAGTTAATCAGACCAATCTATCAGCTACAACTCTGGCCAAAGCATTTACGTTTCAGATGAATTGATGTTATGTCTTCCAACAGTTCAGATGGACGTTTTGAGGGAACTGTCACCAAAGCAGTTGTAAAGTATGATGGGACCATTTTATGGTCACCACCCGCCAATTACAAGTCAGCCTGCACCATTGATGTTACCTTCTTCCCATTTGACCTCCAGAACTGTTCAATGAAGTTTGGCTCCTGGACATACGATGGCTCCCAGGTGAGCTCTCTCCTCTACAGTGCATGTCCACCACGTTAATGTTTGTCATGGCCAGTAACTGAAATGAGATTGCCCTCTATATTTAACAGGTGGACATCATTCTGGAGGACTTCCATGTGGACAAGCGAGACTATTTTGACAATGGTGAATGGGAGATAGTGAAGGCCACAGGCAGCCGTGGTCTGAGGACAGATGACAACTCTTCCTACCCCACCATCACTTACTTCTTTATCATCCGCAGGCTGCCTCTCTTTTATACACTATTTTTGATCATCCCCTGCATTGGCCTGTCCTTCCTCACCATCCTTGTTTTCCATTTGCCCTCCAATGGTGGGGAGAAGATCTCTCTCTGCACATCAGTGCTGGTGTCGCTCACTGTTTTCCTTCTGGTCATTGAGGAGATTATCCCCTCCTCTTCAAAAGCTATCCCTCTCATCGGGGAGTACCTGGTCTTCACCATGATCTTCGTCACACTGTCTATCATCATCACCGTTTTTGCCATCAACATCCACCATCGCTCTTCCTCTACACATCACGGCATGGCACCTTGGGTGAGAAAGATTTTCCTACATCGATTGCCGAAGCTGCTGTGCATGCGCAGCCATGTGGACCGTTATGCCACAGCAGCAGTGACCAGGGCGAGAGGATCAGGAGGGCTGGGCATGATGAAGGACTCAGCACCTGAGGTCACCCCTCTACTCTACACCAGACATAACCTACAAGCAGCTTTGGATTCTATTCGATACATAAGCATGCATTTGGTGAAAGAAAATGAGGTCAGAGAGGTGAGTATGTTGGATTGTGCATATTTGCACATTTACAGGTAATAATGAAAATAGTTAGTAGTAATATATACATGATTTTTCTGATATATAGCAAAAGAAAAGATGGCCACAAATGCCATAATAAACCTCACAAACTGTAATACTGTATGTTACTTATGTCTTGTTGCATCTCTATGTGCTTCTTTTCTGGTACAGGTGGTACAAGACTGGAAGTTTGTGGCCCAAGTTCTGGATCGAATGTTTCTCTGGGCTTTTCTCCTGGTGTCGATCCTGGGCTCCGCTTTCCTCTTCATCCCGGTTATTTATAAATGGGCCAACATTGTCGTCCCTAATCATGCTGGAAGTACCCTGTAAGAACCGCAGTTCAGCTAACCACAAATGGAGGGAAACGTGAACAGCTCACTGTGGGTCCTGTTGTGCAGACTGAGATACTGGGATCACGGTCGTTCTGTAAGCTACAAGCTATGCCAGAGCTGAAGCTGCAGAGCTGGCTGCATCTCACAGAGACATGTTTTTTAGAAAAATATTTGAATTCTGCATTTCTGAGTTTGAAGTGAAATGAAATGACTCAGTTGATTACATGTACTACATACTATACAGTACTACTTAGTGTATAAGACAAAAATACAACACTTAGCCATGTACTGTACATTTTTGTCCATATCTCAAACATCAGTACATTTCAATACATTCATTTTATCTACTATAGTAGGTGGGATTTTGCACTGAGTCTAGTAGACATTCATAGATACAAAATAAAAAGATGTCCTCGTATTTAAGACAAATATCTGACTTGTGCTGATGCAGGTTTCTGGGCAAAATTATGAAAGCCAATTCAGTTTAGTTCAGTTCATTTAAATACAACTTTATATATCCCTGGAAAGGCAGTTAAAAGGCAGCTTGCCATCCAGATAAACCAATTCATTGACACAATAAACAGGAGAAGAACTCTTACATATTACACTGTGTGACTATACAATATTTATAGTATTTGGAAAGACAACTACTTTGTCACTTTGGGGCATAACTGAAATAAAGGTGATAATTCAACATTGTTTTTCTGCAAGTCCCTGTCTCTCAGAGCACCTTCTTCAGTACTCACAAGACATTGCACTCCCCTGTCTCTCAGAGCACCTTCTTCAGTTCTCACAAGACATTGCACTCAGTAGAGTGTGGAAAGGAAGCTTTCTTGTCAGGGCTTGAATGTTTCAGCCTGAGAACAATTCCTGTGCTCTTTGGGATGAATGTAAGCAGACTCTTGGTAACAGATTAGTAAGTAAATACTGTGGGTACAGGATGTTTCTGACCTATTGTGGCTTATCACAAAGACCTAGCTCAATCAAAAGCAGATCTTGGTACTTGACTGATGTTGCATGCAGATATCTCTGTCATTTAGAGAAATTTGATTAAAAGCCTTAGGTTCTCTACACCATTGTTCACATCTGCAAGAACTAGAAGGTTCTCTGTGGTTGAGCCTGCACTGCCTCTCCATGGCCATGTTTAGAAAAGCAACACCACCAGGGTGGACACACTGGTGACTGTACTGATGAAACCAGTTCCAATTACAATAGAGACTGCAAATAAAATCATACCGAACAAACAAAAAGAAGCTCATCCAAAAAATGTCAGTTTGTTTTTTTGTTTACCTGAGATACAAACCACCAGAGACCCAGATTAACTGAGCAGAAAGTTTGTATTAGTAACAGTGCATACTTTTTCTGTTTCCTATCATTTCCTTCATACCAATGTTTCCCCTCTCACCCACTATTACAACTCTACACTCGGTTGTCAGTTTATTAGGTACACTATGCTAAAACTAATGCAATATAATACAACTCTCCTGCAATAAATTACTGAATATGAATACATTCATATGGCCAGGATAGAAACATGCCAACTATAAACTGTTATTTTATGTTTTATATGAGTAGACAATGGAATCAACAAAGAACAAAATTGTCTCACTGAATGCAACAAAAAGAAATATTGTTCTACACTGTTTAATCAATCAACACAATGATGACATCAACACGTGCATTGTTCATGATTATAAACAAGTATATTTTATAAAGCACTAGTTATACAAAAAGGTATGCATGCGCACTCCTTTCACTGAAAGTTCACTCAAAGTAATTTGTTGGATTGACTTAACCCAGCTATGTCAACAATTTCCACATAACTGTGTTGCGTTAGGAGTATTACTAAATTATATCTAATGTCAAACTAACTTTTTATGCACAACCTACATGACTGTATTAAGTAATTCCAACATTATCTGTTCAGCTTGTATTTAATTAATAAGTCAGTGTCTGGGTAACTAAACCAACTCACATAAATTCAGCATAATGCTGTTTATTTTTCTTTACTTAACTTTAAAAAAATTCCAAACTTGTTACAAAATCTGGCAGTTGATCACAGACCTATAAAAATTGCCATAACAAAAATATTTCCACCTTATATTTTTCAGTGTTTCATAAAATAATACAACAGAAAATACTGCAGTGGATAAGGTTCTGATGTTTTGATAGATTCAACAATAATAACTTGGTCAAATTAGCTTTGGATTTCTGAATAAAAACTGCTTACAGTTTCAGTAGCTTATACACATGGGATTTGTCAAATAAGACAAAAAAAAAATCCCACTTTACACTGTCCCTTGAACACAACACTCAACAGTCTAGAAACATCAAAGTTTGCTTACCTCAGTTAACATCAAATATGTGCCATGAAATGCTTCAAAAAAGTCTTTTTTTAAATGGACAACATAAAATACAAACAGAAAAAAAAATCCAGGTCTGAATGGACATTTAAGAACAGTGCTTATTTCAGTAAAATTAAAATGAAACCTCTTTCACAGCTTCTGTCACTTTTCTCTTTTGTGAACATTCAGAAAGTCTAACACATATGCAGGTAATACCAACATATCTATCTTATAATTGAAACAATTTGTTTTTTAGCACCTGAACCTTTGTTGACAGGCGTTTGCCATCCAGTTCCATCATAAGTATTTGAAGAACCTCAAATGTGTACTTCAGGTTTGTTGGGTAGCTCAAATTCAATGAGTACATGAGGCCAAATAAGACTGCGAGTGCATTTGCTATGTTACCAAGGTTGTTAAGCACTTCCACACCTTCAATTACAATTCCAACATCTTCCAGGTCATCTGTGGGTTCAGCACCTTCCTTTATTATGGCAAAAATTCCAAGTATTGTTGCGCCACCTGGCCGGTGCATCAGCAAAAGACATGAGCTACTGAGCATGTGCAAAGTCTGTCCTATGGAAACTCAGACAAACTAGGTCACATGACCACTAATTTCAGAAGAAAATAGGATCTGAATGGATTCACTCAACACTGTTACGTTGTATTAAATCAAGTGGCTTTTGTGACTATAACAAGTTTTCAGTTTTAGTTTAACCTACTAAAGTGGGTTGTGTTTTAAAAGCTCACAGGTGTATTAATTAATTTGGACACAGATGCATTTAATTAATTGAGCATGTCATAAAGTTCACTTTTTTGAGTGTTCACTGTCTTGATTCTAATTGATTTTAGTAGTTTTTAAGCTGGTTTATAATGATGGCAAATAAAAATGTGTAAGGATAGTTTATCCCTCGTGCACATGCAGCCTCCAGCTATGTTTGCTCTTCAGGTGATACTGTGGTAATGCAGAGTCCAGATGTTTCTCATCTGCTGCATGTCTAGAAAATTTAATTCATTCAGTAATTTCAAAGATTATCATTGCTTTATATGAATAGCAGTGACACACTGAAGAAAGAAAGAAAGAAACAAGACAAAACAAAATAAAAACAGGTGTTCAAGTTTTGCCTTTAACTGACAGTAATATCAGGTGAGTGCTGCGTTTTTTTCTGTTTGAAGGACATAGCGTACAAACTTGCTGAAACTGGTGCTGCAGTTAGGTCATCTGTGGTTGGAAAGTACACAGTTAGACAGATAGACGTTATCTCTTTTGACACAGTTATTCTTTGCTCACTGGTTTACATGACAGAATTAGCTGCTGTGAGAGAAAGGTGGCCACAAAACACTGTTCACACCTGCCCTTCTGCCACTTTTCAAATAAAGATGTGGTTTTCCTCTGAGACGTACTGAACCCACAAACAAAAATATCAGCATAGTGTGACATAAAGGACAACATCATACTGGCTTATAGATTCTGACATAAAACATTTAATATTTGTTTGACTACTCCAGTCCCATTTTCTCTCCATATTGTCTGTCATTGTGTTCTGTGTTTAACCTGTCTCAAACTATACAAAAATGCAATGAAAAAAAAAAACTATTATTTAAAACAACAAGAATAACTTGTTTGTCAAATTCAGTACTAGCATATTACATCATGATGATAACTCATGATAAAGTACCTTTAGCAAATTTTTAGGTGGCACAGCTCTGCTCAGTGTCGTCAAACTCATCATTACTGCCATCTGCATGTTAGAAATTAAAATATTTGGCTTTAATAAAGACAATAAAGCCTTCCTCTGTAATGCAAAAAGTTGCTAAATACAGGATTGTTATTACTCACCTACAGCAGCGTACACATCCTCATAATCGTCAGAGTAAGTGGAGTCCGCAATGCTCGAAGCATTCTGATACCTGATGAGAAAATATCTGCAAGCTAAATAATACTACTGTAACCACAACAGTAACATTAGTAACTTTGCACAATAATATTATTCTACACTGGTGTAAAGATAATGCAACATAAAAAGTGTCAGAACAAATTAATGTAAAAAATAATAACTGAAAAAAATCTTTCAGTAACAAAAGTCACTCAGCAAATTAAATTATTTTTTATGATTTATTATAAATATATGCTTATATTATAAAGTAATAAAGCCTATATTACTTTCCTTCTGTGTCAAAGCAACACCCAAGTAAAACAGATTTATGTTCTTACCCATCTTCATCCTCTATATTGAAAGTTTCTCCTGGTAAATGAAAAAAAAAAAACAATGTATACAGTAAAACAAACAAGAAAAAAACCTGAGCAATAAAAGAAGAAAATAAATTGACTCATTTCTTCTGCTATGGCTTTATATCTCAGTAGGTGTGTGTGTAATTATATTTGTTTTACATAGCTTAACTCTTTTCTTAAGAAAGTCACAAATGACTTAATTACAAGGTACTGTATGTAGTGATAGAAATAATTAGAACCCACCAAACAGATGATATTTTCTTTCTAATTCATCAAAGGTAATTTTATTAGAATTTCCCCCCAGGGTGGGTGTTTACTGTAATTCAGTTTTCAACATACTGTCTTGTGCTTCCAGATCCTCTCCCTCTGTCTGCTCCTGCTGTTCCTCCAACATGTTTGCATTTGGCTGCTCACTCGTTCCACTTTAAGAAAACACAATTTATAGAATATGAAAGTCCTTTTATTAAGTCAGTACTCTTTGACATGTTTTTATCCTAATAAAATTGTCGAGCTGGCATGGTGTTGCAGTGGTTAGCTCTTCTAGATTTTTGATTCAAACCTCACCACAGGCTAGGGCCTTTCTTTGTGGAGTTTACATATTCAGTGTGGGTTTTTTTTCTGGGTACTCTGGCTTCCTCCTACTCTGTGCGGGTTAGGTTGATGAGTGACTCTAAATTAGCCGTAGGTGTGAATGAGAGTGTGACTGGTTGACTGTCTCTACGTGTCAGCTCTGTGATAGACTGATAAACCAGGGTGTACCGTGCCTTTTCCTAGTGTCAACTGAGATCCAGCACACCATGTCCAGTGCTCATCCGCCAAAGAGACAGGATAAGGAGTATGCAGTAGACGGATGGATGGATAAAACAGTAAAGACCACAGGTCTGGGAGTGTCATCAGACTCACCTTGTATTGCACAGGTTGGAGCAGCCTGCTGAAATAGGAATAAAACACAACTTTGCAGTAAATTACGTAAATGCACACTGTATGTTTGAGTTAATGAAGTAGTTGGTGTGATAAACCAGTCATACAATTTAAAAGCTACTGCCAAACACTAAAATAGATTTTTTAGTCTGTCAGTCAATGAAAGTATCATTTTAGTGCATATTAATTATTTCTCTCTAACAAGCTGACCTTGTTTGATCCAGCACAGGCCCAGTAACAGGATCACGGTTATCAATCCACCGTAAATAAATAAATGATTAAACAAACTCCCTGTAAAGCAAAACAAATATCATGGATATTATTATATTTCAAAAAGTGTTTTATGCTTCAATAAGAAAAATTCTGAATGAAAATTAAAGCACCAACTAAACTGAACAGAAAAACTAAATTTTTTTTTTTATTGAATTCTGTTACCATGAACTGCTGACATCCTCACCTTTGACCTCAAGTAATACCCTGTTATTTCCATAGAGTGTTTCTTCATGTTCTTTTATGCATTTTGACGGCAGCACCACACAGCTGTAATGACCCGAATCCCTCATGACAGCACCCTCAATGATGAAATTCGATTCCATCCGTTTAATATTAAATGCTTGCACTTGAAGGATTTTTTCATTCTTCCTCAAGTAAGACTGGATGAGTTGACATTCACCGAATGTTTGCAGGGTGTCATTAAAAGTACACCTGAATTTAACATCGTATCCCTCGCTGACAGTAGATGGCCCAACCAATGAGAGTTCTGCAGGGAGAAAATTGGCTGCGTAGCGGCGGTAGAAAATGAGAAGAAAAAGATAACACTGGCATACAGTAATACTTCTGTAGGAGTGGAAATACTTACCTATAATCAGAATCTGGATGGTGTTGTGCGCTCTTGTAGCTACTACTACAGAAGGTTTGAACTTCATTTTGGAGTAAGCGCAGCTATAATTTCCACTGTGTTGGCGACCAGCTCTGTGTATGATGAAGGTAGTGTCACTTTGATCTTGTGTCTGCTCCAGCATCTTGATGCCAAGGCCATCCTTACATAAATAAACATACACCATGGTGGGTCTCTTTAACCCAAATGTGCTACAGGTTATATAAAGGTTATCGTTCTCCCTTATAGTTTTCTCTTGGGCAAAGATCCTCGCAGGAAAAGTTTCTGTAGAATTCATTTGTGGAAAAAGAGACAAACATTTTTTGATAAATGATACAGAACAGTCACAGTGTGAATACAGCACACGTCTTCTCATGAATCAAAGCTTACCATTAGTTTGGCTCACAACCTGCTGTGCAACAGCACCTTGAAGAAAAAAGTTAAAAATAAACCTTTATCCTTTAGCTTGTGTGCAAAACTTCACTAATTGTAAATACAGAAAATTAAATAGTTAAACATGTCAATACTCACATAGCAGAATGGTGAATGGACTCAAGATTATAAGCAATTTAATACCCATAGCATCCCATAGGTGTGCACAGCATACCTTGTGAAACCCTGCATAGAAACTATCATGTTCTAAGCTTCACCGAGAGAAGGCTGGAAGATTACACAAACTGTAATGATTCATTTCCTGTGCTGTGGTCACCTGTGACACGTTAACACATTTGTTCCAAAATTAAACATCACCAGCTGAAAGCGATTGTCGATAAGAAAGTAAAACTCACCAGACAGTATTTTTTAAAACTGTTGTAACTGAACTTTTTATATGTAGTAGTGAACATTATCTTCCATTAAGATTTCATTGGTGTTCCCTTTGTCCCCGATTATTAGCCAGTTTTTATGGAAAGTAACCCTCAGAAAATATTCACTGATACCTTTAGAAGCGTATTCATTTCATATATTGTACATCATCTGGGAGAGCTCCTGCCAATCAGCCACAAATTCATTAGCGTAGGGTTTCTCATCAGTTGTTATAAAGGACTGTGCTTCCAATTCAGCATTTAATTAATACAGCTGGATTTTCATGTAGCCACTTGGCTCACCATGTGCTCAGATTTTCATTTGTATGATATGCTGACAATTAGATTCTATGCTGGTTGCTCTGACTCTTTCAGTGCAGACACTTATAAAGTCTGACTTCCTGCATATGTGCTGATGAAATAGAAAACAAACCTTAAAATTAGTCACACTCTGCAGGTATATTTCTGTTACATAACAGCTCGTCAGAGATTCAGTGGTTTTGCTAGTTTACCAAACCTGTATATCTTGACACACTGTTATACTTTATCCAAAACTGTAGCAAAACAGAAAATAAGCAAGGACACCATATATTAATTTTTAAGCACATGTGTGATTTTACCCTAACCCCTCATAGCAACAGACCTGTGGTGCTGTAGTCCCTGTGTAGTGAGAATATAAAATTGTATTTTGGCCAGGAAGACTGCGTAGATGAAGAAAAGAGAGGAAGTCAAAGCCCTTCATCACTTGTTCTTTACTTGGATTGTCATCCAATAAGTTGAGCTCCAAGGATGTGAAACAAAATAATAAAGAGAGTCTCCTTGAAATGATATCTACATCCCATAGCACTTGTTTCAGGTTGCAGAAATATTTGGTATCTCAAAGAAACCACCAACTGTTTGTGAAACTTAATAATAATAATAATAATAGTAATAGTAATAATAATAACTGAAGCCACAGGAGAAATTCATTTGAAATGCCAAATAAAACTGAGTAGCAATAGTCAATGTGTGATGTAACAAATGCACTGACGAGGAGCTCAGTACTTGCTTGAGTGAGTGAAGGACGCAGCCTAGCAATGTTAGATGTTACATAGATCAAAGAAAGCAGTATGAGAGATGGCGTTGATGTGATCATTGAATGATAAAGTATTATGAAGAATAACACCAAAACTCTTAACTGTAGTAGATCAGGGAATAGCATGGTCATCATTGTTTAGTTTCTGAGCAAAAAAAAGTTGCCAAAAGTGCCCCATGTATCACAACAACAACAAATAAATAAATAAATAAATAATATGGCACATTTATTCCTATGTGCCTGGACTGTTTGTCTATTCATAAATGGCAAATAAAAATTTAGAATCTTTAATAAGGTTTAATAAACATCTGAGTTCCAAAAAAATCTGAATGTTCTGGATATTTTTTTGGTGTGTCAGGCTTTACAGGGTTAAAGGGCCTGGTGGAATATTATCAGTAGGGTTTAGTGATATATATAACTGCTTATCATCAGTGTAGCAATGAAATTGTAGACCACATTGTCTGATGATTTTCCCCAAAGGAAGGAGATGTAATAAGCAAGAACAGTCCTAGGACACAGCGTTGAGGGGCCTTCTTGCAATATCAGACGTTCTAGATTGATAACCATGAATCCTAACTCACTGGATGCTCTCATTTAGGAAGGAGACAAGCCAGCTTTAAACTGTGTCAGAAATATCACCTAAGCGTTCCAAAAGAAGCGCATATGACACTGTATTAAATGCTATACTAAGATCCCGCAGCACAAGAATAGACACCAGACCAAAGAAGGCCATTAGTTATATTAACTAAAGCAGTTTCAGCGCTATGCTTTTGATAAGAACAGGACTGGAATGGTTCATAGAGCTCATTCCTTTCCAGGTCTAGATGAAGTGACACTACTTTTTCCAGCATCTTAGCAACAAAGGATACAGCACAATTTTGCTTAAAAAAAACCATAAAAATAAAAAAAAACACAGAAACATAATTTGTAATAATACCACTGATCCCTTGTTTATCTTGTTTCCTCACTGTACCAAAGTCAAATTCCTCATGTGTTCAGAATACCTGGCCAGTAAAACTAATTCTGATTCTGATTCAGAAGTTATGGGTAAATATATTCACATTTCACTTAATTCTTGATAATGCTTCTGTAAGTCATTACGGTATGCAGAAGGTATAAGGACAAAATCAAAAAGCTACTTTCCTACTGTATATTCATTTATTTATTTTTTAAATATTGAGAGTATTATAACTTTTTAAGTAATATTGACGGCTTTAAAAGAGTCAGAAAATATTCATTTCACTTGTAATAACAAAGCATCACCACATGATGTCACTCTGACCACAGTAAACTTTGCTTGGTTCTCAGAACCACATAAATCCATATTGAATGATAAACAATTTGTAATCTTAGTAAATTTACCACAAATGGATGGTCATCATGCTTTTTGTAATTGCTTGCCAGGTATTACTCCTGCATCAGAGAGTCATTACATATTCCAGGAAACAAAGAAACATCTATCTATGTAACACACACAGACACACACTGAATAGTCTTTCATCTCTGTACCATAGCAAGATTCTTATGTGGAATATATGCTGTGCACTTCATCAGGCTGGAGTACTAGTTTTGTCAGACTGATTCAGATGTCCTCCCTGACTAATAGAGGCTGGAGGAAGAGGCCAGCTGTTCCGAGGATACACACAAGGACAAATACCCACAAGAAAATCCTGTCGATAACCATGGCAACGTACTTCCAGTCATCCTGAACCTGTGAGAGAATCACAGTGAAAACCTCTTTAGTGAGGTGGTGACATTGTCATAGATTCTGTGAAAGGAAACTGCTCTAAAAGTTATATCTTTGGCATGCCCTTCATAAATTACTTTTATGGTTGTAAGCACCCACCTCTTTTGCTTCATTCTGTAGCCTCATGTTCTCTGCTATGTATGTGACACTCTGAATAGCGTCCCTGACCTCAGGGGAGAGTGACAACAGAGACGATATTATTCCTCCATCCAAAGACTCAGAGCTGGAGCACTGGCTCTCTCCTCCAGCCCCAACAGCACCACCTCCAGTCAGCTCCCCTAGGCTGCACAGTCCTCCATTCCCTCCTGCTGCCGGCAGTTTGCTGGATCTCTGACGCCAATAACAGTTGCAGCGACCCTCACTGCATAAAACCCCAGAACCTGCACTCTTGGATGGTTCTCCACTCAGGTTATTGAGGTTGGAGAGCTCTGTGTTATTGAAAAGTTGCTGGCGGTTCATCAGGCTGGATGCCACACTGGAAACTAGGGCCTGAGGTTTATGCTGCTTCTGCAAAGTACCTGATGGATGAATGGTGCAGGCTCTTGAGTGCATCATACGAACGCTGCCAGCGACTGTTACCCTCTCAGGGTCCCTGTCTGGCCTGGTCATGAACATCACCCTGGGCAGCAGTTGCAGGAACACACTCCGGACCCAGCAGGGCATTGTGTGCGTTTTTGGTGTGCGGTAGTGGACGTTCAACACAAAAACAGTAATGACAATGGACAGAGTCACAAAGATCATGGTGAAGAGGAGGTACTCGCCAATCAGGGGGATGACCAGTGAAGTGGAGGGGATGGTCTCAGTTATGACCAGGAGGAAGACAGTTAAAGAAAGCAGGACGGAGATACACAGAGTGACTTTCTCACCACAATCAGATGGCAGGTAGAAGACGAGCACTGTGAGGAAGGAGATGAGGAGGCAAGGGATGATCATGTTGATGGTGTAGAAAAGTGGCAGACGGCGAATGTACAAAGAGTAAGTGATATCCGTGTAGATCTCCTCACAGCAGTTGTACTTAATGTCATGTTTGTAACCAGGAGCGTCGATGATCATCCATTCACCGCTCTCCCAGAAGTCCTTCAGGTTAATGGTGGAGCCAATAAGCACCAGATCAATCTTTGCTTTGTCATAAGTCCAGGAGCCAAACTTCATGGTGCAGTTTTGGTAGTCAAAGGGAAAGTAAGTGACATCAATCTTGCAGGAGCTTTTGAATATGGCTGGAGGAATCCATGTAACATCACCATTGTAACGAAGCAGGGCCTTGGTTTTGTCATCAACCTGGAAATCTCCAACTGCGCTGTAAGACAGAAAAAGCAGGGTGGGGGGTTAATGTGATTTTAATGATTTGCAAACTTAGATGTTCCTTATTCTCTCCATTAGGAATATGCAAAGTAAAAAATGACCCATGCAAAATGATAAATAGATTCCGATATAGCTTGTCACTGTGCAGCGATGCTTTATCAGAAATGTACCAAACAATCAATAAAAATATTGAGCCAGGTTTTTAATTTGTTATACTCACTTGTTGTACAGCACAATGTCTGGCTTCCATATCCTGTTGGATGGCACTCGGATAAACTCGACACCTCCAAAATCTTGTGGATTCCATCTGAGTTTGTAATCATTCCAGATCTAAAACACAAAACAGAATGATTAATTTTCCATTAAAAACAAGTCAGGCATTTTACAATGTGTAGAAGTCTGTGACAAATTTAAAGTCTTAGAATGATGCATGAAGAATATCAGCACCTGAATTGTTAAAATTGAAAATAGTCTTTGTCTGTTCTATGCATTATAAAATTGGCTTTGAATTTGTTTTATAGACATTTGAGTTTGGGTCACAAATCTAGTTGGTTAATCTAACACTTTCACTAGAATTTAACAGCTCAATGAAGGCAGTATTTTCTCAATAAAAAAAAAAGTACAAATTTCACTACTCATCAAGTTGGCGTCAGAGGCTCATTCAAAGACAAAACATACAATATATTGTAGCGATGGGGCGGAGAGACACTGTGCAGGGTCCCCCAGAAGGCCTTAGGGGGAAGTATGTAGCAGGATCCCTCATAATGCCCCTCTGGGTGGGATGTATTTAGTTTGGGGTTGGCGGGGATTGTTCAGTGTCCTGGCCATTGGTGTGGTTGCCCACGGGTGTGTGTGTGAATATAAAGGAGAAAAAGGCAACTTCTGTCCATTGCGCCTTTCTCAAGCTAGCCTACAGTAAATTGGTGTCAGAAGTGTGATGGGGAAGAGCCGCAGGAGCCACAGGAGCCAACAGAAGCGAGGGGAAGTGCAATCTGAAGCAGAAGGCCCCACAGCTGCTGGGGAATTGCCTGCCACCCCACTCTCAGCAAGAGCCCATCAATATGAGATTGATGTTGGAGCCAATGTTCCTGACCAGGCAAGCCACAGGAACCGTGCCTAGTCATCACCACCCCTGCTTCACAGGGACCCAGAGCCAGCACCAACTGACCAGCAAGCTGTTCCAGAAATGCGAGCGGGTCAGTCCAAGCTAGGGGCGGTGGGACCAACCCCCACCACAATGATGATCTGACCATAAGGCTGCGTGGGGAATGCCACTCTGCAGTGTGCCACCTTTTCTACACCCCCAATTGGTAGCTGCTGCTGCTGCTGTTCACTAGATGGAGGAGGCGAAGTTGATACCGCTGGTTTTGTTGCTGACTGAGGATGCCTAGTCATGCCTGCTGCTGCTTATCCTGGACAAGCAGAGTGACTATGGTGCCCTGGTGAGTGCACTTCAGAGATGCTTCAGCAAACTTGATTTGCAAGAAGCCCTACGGAGTGATTTTAAACATCACACCCGGCTGCTGGGAGAATCCCTCCGCATTATGGCATAAGAATGTCAAGACCCTGGGCCAACACGCCTAAACCTCCATGCCATCTGGCATCCAGGTTAGGTTGGGGAGAGATCAGTTTGTTCAGGCTTTTGTCCATGACAAGTGTAGACTGTACATGTAGCTGGCCAACCCAAGAAACTTGGGTGAAGCCCTGGAGCACATAGTGGAGTGGGAGACCACTGCCTGTGCACAATGGCAGGGCTCCATGTCCAATGTCATGGCCACTGTGCTATGCGGCCGACCAGAGACCAGTGAGAAGAAAGCAGCTTGCCAGGACACTGCCACCCCACCACTACCACAGAGACGTGGGAGAGCAGCTGCATGATGCCAAGAGGAGTGCTGACAGAAATGAAAGGGCAGAAAGGGCTGGAGAGCTACCCAGCTCTGCCTCACCACAGTGACTGGTGAGAGCGCAGCCATGAGGCAAGAGAGGATGCTCAAAGTGACTGTTGCTGGCCACACTATAGAGCACCGGTTCAGACAGGCCAACATTCAAGAATCTTGCATGATCAGCCTTGACCTGCTGCTGGAGTGGTGGGGCTATATTCGATGTGCCTGGGGCTACACTATACCTAGGTGTGGATGTTGTGGCTCTCCACACTACCGGTAGGGAAGGGCTGCGCCCAAATATGATGCTGGGGTGGCCAGCCAGAGGGTCATCTACACCACCAGGGCCAGCCAAGGGTTCGTCCACACCTATAACACTTTCTTGGGCAGTGTGCAACAAGACAGGCTAGTCAGTGAGGGCTCGTACAAGAGAAGCTACAGAGTGAAATGACATGTTCATATTTACTAAGGAGTCACAGTTTAGTTTTGCGGTGAACAAACAGAAGAAAAGCATCAGGAATTTGTGTGTTTGGTCTCAGGCATTAGGTATACCAAATATGAGAGGAGAAAATTGAAATTTATACAAATACCTGATTTACCACCACTGCGCAGGAGGAACTGCTGCTGAGATGCTGCATCTCCAAAATATGTTTGTTGATTTCTTCAACAATAAAGCCTATTAAAGATAAGTCACACTAAACACACTCTTTTTTACTATCTCTCCTGTTCCACCAGTGCTCACTACAGCCAGATCCTTAACAGCTGAAGCTCAGTCAAGTTAACACATTGTTGAGCTCTGTAAACTGTATTATGTTGCCTGTTATTCCACTTCTTACTGCCCCTAGGGCGACTATTGCTGCTGGGGGATATCCTGTCTGGGTTCACGGGTATTGTTGTCTTATTCCTGTTATAATGCCATGCCATGCTGTTAATTTAAATCATCCTGCCTGATTACTGGTCATCCACCACAATACACAACTATGACTGTGCTCATTTATATCATCAGTGTTGGTAATTACACTGCTAAATTTAAAAACTGCAGTGCCGCAATATTTTCCACACCTGATGGTAATTTGCAACAAGTTTTAATAAATATCCCCCTAAAGAGTCTACAGCTACATCTCTGTGAGGCTGTACTTAGGGCGGAAGAGTGCCGTGGTGGTTAGCACTGTCACCTCACAGCAAGAAGGTTCCAGGCTCGAGCTGGGGCTGACCCAAGGCTTTTCTGTTTGCATGTTCTCATTGTGCCTGCGTTGGTTCTCCTCGGGTACTGTGACTTCCTCCCGCAGTCCAAAGACATGCGGCTTAGGTTGATTGGTGACTCTATAAATTGCCCATAGGAGTGAGTGTGGGTGTGTGTGGTTGTTTGTCTACACGTCGGCCCTGTGATAGACTGGTGACCTGTCCAGGGTGGACCCCACCTCTTGCCCTAATCAGGAATAAGTGGTATAGACAATGGATAGATGGATGAGGCTGTACATAGTCACAGCAGATGATAAAGGCAACAAAAGTTAAGGGATATATTTCATTCTAAGGGAGACATGAATGTGTGTACCAAAATCCCACTCATCGTTGTCAAGAATTTTATTTAAAGCCACAAATGTCCACCTCATGGTGGCTCTTGTGGTAAAGCTACGGGATTGCCAAAATCATTAGGCTGCATCTCCTGGAGACAACAAATATCTATACAAAATTTCATAGCAATCCAAACAATCCAGATGGACTAAAATGTTACTTCAATAAGCCTTTTATTAGCATGTTATCTAACAGCTACTGACCAGCATGTTTCTTGCAAACAAGCCCAATTGTGAGTGTCACACTGCCACCTCTGCAAGCATTATTTTGGCAAGTGCATTATTTCACTCTTATCTGCAACTACACACATTTGCTCTGGCTGATTTTAAACACACTCTCTTATAATGTCCCTCATAAAAACAATTGTCATCTGTAGTTGTGGTATATAAACAGTGCTTATTCAGTATGTGTATAAGCAGATAAAATAGACCGCAGTTTTGTGTGTTTTATGGAACTTTATGCTTCCGTTTTTGAACCTCTCTTGAGGGCAGGCTGTGATCCTCATGAGACTCATAAAGGAACAACAGTAAAGCAGCCTTAGAGAGCTGTAAAATGTAACTTGATTAGAAAACACTGGGTGGGCAGTAGACGAAATGTACCTTTGTATATTGCTGTGAGGGACTCTAAAACAACAGATGAAATAAAAATAAATGACACGATGCTTAAACTTTCAGCACCAAAGAGCAATTACTGCTCAACACTTTAGCACTCCAGCACAGATTTTGATTTTCTCAGCACTATGGGACCTGGAGGCTGGCCCTTATTCATTTGATTTATAACCAGTTCACTGCTACTGTATATGCATCATGGAAGAAGAGGCACCATGTGGGGCCAAGTAAATAATAAAACCATCAAACCATACAGCATGTAACAGTGCTAGCTTTACTGACATTGTAGACTTTTTTTATGATTATGATAGAGACATGATGTTTAATCAGGTTTAGTGTAGTAAGCAAAAGCTTAGGTTTCTATCACAGTGTCAGAAGGAATATTCATAAATCCACTGTAAAATTATTTCAGAAACACACTAAAACTGACCATGGATTCTGAGTACAGTTGATTTATAGGGTTTTAAGAAAGAAATTGGACCAGAAGGATCAATGTGTTTAAATGACTTCCTCTCATGAATAATTCAACCAGTCAGTCTAACCTTGAAGAATAATGTATGACAAAAGATCTGATCTATACTTGATGCCCTTGCTCAAGGTCCATTTGCACAGTCAGGCACCATTAACTTACATGTCTCAGCCACAGATTGGTCTCCATGATCTGATTGACTTCATCCTGAAAACAGAACACTGTTGGTAATGAAGACATTTAAGTAAAAGAAAACAAATGTATGTTACAATGTTTTAGTTAAAACAGGAACCATCACAGGCAGTTCCACCTTTCACCATTGAGGATTGTTTATGTGCTTTCTGCAGGGTCAGACCACTGCATATTCCACACAAGAGGATTCAGAGAGTCCTCCATGCCTGGGCCAAAACACAACACAACACAACTTTTATTCTAACAGTGGAGGGACTAGAGGAAGTAAGGGAGCAAAACTGTTGGGGTCAGTTTTGTGTGTGCGTTAGACCGTGAATGAACCAATCTCATGATCCAGTGCATAACATTAACCATTTATATGACAATTTAGTAACCTGGAAAGGTTCTACACAGCTGGTAAACACAGGTGGATGGAAGAAGGCTGCGGGACAATCTTTACTGGAATGGGAGAATAGTGATTTTTCTAAATCTTCGATAGCTAAGGTTTACATCCTGTGTCTCATCACCAAATCTGTCTGAGTACAAGAGAAATATGTTCTGGGTCACATCTAAAGAAAGCCTTTTAGAATTTGTGAGATATTTTTCTAATGAAATAAAGTGATAATTTAAGGATTTCCTTGAATTGTCATAATTTCCAGGCAGTTGTGCATTAATGTGAGCTTACCTGACATCCACTGGTGCCATTGTAAAAGCATAATTTTTTGACTGCATGCGGTTTTGTGGATATGTTTTACCTTCTGCTGCCTGCACTGTGACCAGAGGACGTGGAGAAAAATAAAGGGCCTGAGGTTACTGCATGTCCATGAATGTTCATGCACAGGGACTCACTGTTTTACCTGACTGGGTCTAAACTACAAGCAGCCGGCCTGTGATGGTGGGTGCAAAGCTAATGTAGAGGTACCCAAGATTAAACATTAGATGGCTGGAAATGAGCATGTCATGGGCACTTTAAGAAACATCTGTAACGTCTGACTCACTGTCACCATCAAGCAGCCCAGTGAGTGTGTGGTATAGTCTCTGTGGGATGATGGCTGAGGCAGCCGGGCCAATGAGCTGTTGATGGTTTGAAGGAGCTCATACAGCCCTGCTGTAATTGGTGTAGGAAGACCAATACCAATTGCAGCTGGGTTAGGAGCAGGTGTGCAAGGGAATAATAGTCATCTATCAGATCCGGATGCTCCACAGCCTGCTACATTAACTGGGTTAAGGAAAATATCTCTTTGTCTTCCATTGTTCTAGGCAGGTCTTCACTACAACTGTCTTCTGAGAAAATAAAAATATACACAGGCACACTGAAACTACCAAGAACAAACCACGGTTAGTTTTGACCTTGGCTGATATTTTTTCCTTTTTAGAAAATATTACAATATAAAAAGTTTGTTTTTTCTTTATTGGACAACACTTAGACAAGAATCAGTACCACTCTCAGTATGAAGACAAGTGACTCTTAGTCTTGTTCAGAGGACAGATTTCAAGATGGGACAAGCACTTAGTATGGTTCTGTACAAATGTAACAAAGTTTGCCTGCCAAGACTTCTAAAGCTCCCAAATAAACACGTAATATCACAAATGTCTTATTCATGCAAAACTTAAAGTGTAAAAGAGCTGATGAGCAATCAGACAAACAGGTTTAATTCAGTTGTATTTAAGTGTTGGCTGTTCAAGGCTGTCTTTCCTATCCAACCTGAGCCTTTTTGCTTAATTATCAACCTTCACTGTAATCCTGTCTGAGTAAACTGAGAAAGCCTGTACTGCCAGTGTGCAGTCAGTAAGCTTCAGCAAAGCCTGCTGCTACATCCAGCGGTGCTCATATGACGTGGCAGCGATTGAATGATAAAGGCTGCCTACAGTCTGAGAGGCACTCAGACACCTGACTTTTCTCATCTTGTCTTTGCCAGATTAGCAGCCACACTGGCCATCTTTTCATCTAGTTCGCTTTTCAGTGTTATATTCCAGGGGATACTGTTCCCGGGTGGGGTAGTATCTCAGGTTTACAGGTGGCATCCCAGTCATTCCCTTTTCTAAAACTGTGTTGAACATCTACAAATGCACACACAGCCTATTTCTGAAACAAACAAAAAAAAAAACTTTCTGTCATCTACTTACCACTTTGACCAGCTGTGACATGGACACTTCAAACTGTACAATGACTGGATCAGATACATTTTCCACCGGTCGTATGTACTGGTTGTAGCTGGAGAATATCACAGAGAAGAGCTTGTGCTCTGCATCTGAACATATGCCTCCTGAATTGGAGCAGAAGGTTAGACATACAGTATGTGTATCACAAAGTGTTTAGCTGGGTCATAAAAGCTTGCCTTCATGATAACTAGCTGCCAGATGGTCATATTTTTTTGTTCTCAACAATCCAGTTAGCAGTGTCAGATCTGACCTCTCTCAGTACCACACTGGATACCACTAGTTTACCATTTAGTTATTTTTTATAACCTGATAGTGTTACCATGCAGTGTTGGTTTACTGTAGGTTGGAGATTGGCCTCAGTATACAAAAAAATAAGTGGTACAAATAAAAATGCATATGTATGTAACTTTCATAAGGCAAAATTACTATCAAACACATTCATGTAAAGCAACAAGTCATGTTAAAATAATTGTCTATTACTCACCTGACAGTAAAAACAGAAGGAGGAAATATGTGGGCAAAACAAAGCAAAAAATGACTTTCATCCTGTCTCAGCTCACAAACATTAATCCAGAGGCAGAAGCAGCAGTGCTCAGCGCAGCAGACAGGAGGAGAACGAGTGCAAGCATGTCTGCAGCTGCTGAGCGAGCTGAAGAGCAGGGAGAGGGAGGCAGAGTCACTCTGACACACACAACCACTCAGTGACAGGAGGCAGACCACTGCAAAAAAAAAAGTGCAACCTATGGCAACCTAATCTGATAAAACGGGGGTGGACTGTTTGCAACTGGTTTCACTGGCTACAAAACAAGCTCCTTGATTTCAACCAGCTCTTTTAGTTAGTCCACTGTGTCTGCTTTGTAATAGAGTGGTCTAAACAGTATCTACAGTCTAAAACTAAAATGAAATGGACTAAATTTAGATTATGCACCACTAATAATTTAAAAAATAAGACTGACTTTCCCGCATATATAATAGGTGGGTGGTTGAGTGGTGGTGGTGGAGTATCTTAGGATAGTCTACAAATTGTTGTGTAGTGTTGTAACAAACAAATGTAAAATAAAGAAAAAAATTCTGTTCTTCTAAAGCACCTTTTTAAACTTTTATTCTCAGTTAGTTTCTAACTATGAGTGATGGCGTCCTACATGAAACACTCCTTATTACCCAAATTTAGACCAGCTTTTGGTTACTTGACAAAAGTTGATTTAGTCACGCTCAATCAAATCTGATCAAACTACACCGATACAGTTATGATGAAGCAGTTTAGCTGTGTTTTTGAGTGTTGAACTGTAAAGATGTTTTAAAAATTGATTCTGCTTATTTAGTAATAAATATATAATGTCATAAAGAAATACTTTATTGTCAAGAGATGTCAGAGCAAACATTTTTCTGTGAACAGTGCACATGGACCTACACACTGTGTCTGGTGCTCACACATTTTGCTCTCACATGAACAGCACTATCCCTAAGTAAAAAGATTAACAGCCTCTGTGTGACACTGGTATAAGGTTTGGGTGATCTCAACAAAACAGAAATTTTACTGATTGATTCTTTTATTTCTGTTATATTATGAGATTCAAAAGATGTTTAAAAATATTCACTCCTAACTGGGATGCACAGTAGTCCTGTCCTTCTCCCTACTGTTATTGCAGGCTAGTATTATTCTTTCTATTTTATCCCTTTGCTGGGCAAAGGGATAAAATAGGTCGGACCCTCTCTTTCAGCTGGATGAAGGGGCGAGCCAGTGTTTTTCAGCAACACTCTTAACTGCTTTAGGTGGGGCAAGTAAAAAGAGAACTGTGCCAAGGGGATTAATAAAGTACCTCAGCACATAAAATAGAAAGAAATGCTAATGTCACCCTCAGAACGTTTTGCTGTTTGTACACATAGAAGGATTCAGCTGAGGCTGAAGTCATTTAAATTGTTGTCTGGTGACAAACAGCTTACAAACATTCACAATGCTTATTAGAAACTAATGACATAAGGCTTGTGATTTATTGGATATTCCATTGAATGTTTAATGAATGTTTTTCTGTTGTTGTTTTTGGACTGAATCAGATGATAGACTGATAGGTGTAAATTGCATTGTCTTTGCTAATGACAGAAAGTTAACGGCTGAATGAAAAAGCAATGAATGATCTTCGAAACCCTTAACACAGAGGAAAGTTAAACAAGTCCAGTCATTAACATGTAGTAGATACTGACTGCTGTTGCTTGATTTAAATGACACAACAAGAACCAACAGTCGGCAGAATCTTTAATGAGCCCACTCAGCACTGTTCATTAAGCACTACATTTGTGTGTGTGGGGGGGGGGGATCTGCTTGCCTGGCTGTACAAATAAGCACACAACAGAGATTAAGATCATTTTCTCTTTTTCATAAAAGCCTTGGTAAAAATTTATAGAAGCGTTTTGCTTAAGAATGTGTGTCACAACTATGGCTGCTGCTATGGCAAAACTATTGGGTCTTAAGACATTATTAACAACATCATCCAGTGATTTTGTTGCATCAACATATTTTTTTGGTCTGGTCATACAATCTCACATTATAGTGAATAGCTGTCTTATGTATGTGATGAAATGTTGTAATTGGCACAACCTCAGTAAACCTATTGGCTCTGAGAAATGTATCACCGCTTTGGCAAGAGCCTGACAATTTTAGGACCTCACTGGAGATTTCATACATTTAATCAAACTGACAGAGGACACAGATTTATCCTTATTATTCCTCACATATCACATTTCAGTGATATGGTAATATAACCTAAGCACAAAGAATAGTTAATCAAGAGATGACAGAAGACAACTGGCACTCCTATCTATATCAGATCATATCATTTGGCCTGCAATTCACTCAGGTGCCATCTTGGTGGACTGCAGCACACATAGAATTATGTCAGGGACTTCTGGTTTTGCTAATACACCATAGAAAAAAAAAAGCAAACCCTTAGAAGACTTCAAAACTATTATCTATTATTTGCCTGCATCCCTTTATAACTACGTTTATCCTAACAGCTTAGAATCACTCAGTCTTCAGTGATAGTCCTCAGATGCGAGGGGTCTCCGAGCTGGGCTGCTGGTTGGGAATAACCTGACTCTGAAAAAGAGGCTGGAGAAACAGGCCCAGGGTGCCCACCACACACACTATCACAAAGATCCACAGGAACACACGATCCACCACCATGGCCACATACTTCCAGTCCTCTATCACCTGAAAATACACAGGAATCAGATATGAGTTAATGTGTAGCTTTCAGAAATGTGTCACAACACACCTTACACAGACATTTTTCATATTAAACCAACAGTTCTGCAGAGCAGTGAGATGACTGAATAATCTTTATTCAGTGTGTTGGCCAGAGGCTGCCATGAATGTGTGCAGACATTCATGAGCAAAGAGAGTAAATGTGTCACTGAATGAGTCAGTGTGTGAGTGCTTAATCTGACTCTTTGTACAAATGCAATTGTTTGGTTTCAACAACAGATATAGCTATTGACCCTTTCACCCCATTTTCAGTGCTGTCCATGGTGGTTCTGGAAACAAGTCATTTCTCATTTCTGGTTCCATCCCGTTTTTATTGATTTGTTAGAGAAACTGATTGATTACCCAAAGTCTGCCTTCAATTTGTTGGGTCATAGCCTCCACTTTAGGTTAGTGATATTCTTTCCTGCACCTCAAGGGTTACCAACTGTACAGTAAATGTTAGGACATCAACAGAAGCAGCTTTAATGCATTTTTTTTATTATTATGATAAATGGAAGAAGAAGAGACCAACAGTGGAGCCTCATTGTTAAGATTTTGCAAATACCTAATTAGCTATGATTTGATGAGGAAATATATAAACTTTAAATAAACCCAGTTATTCTTGTGCATAAGATACATGAGATAAACTCATGAAAATGTCTAATTCTCAATAAAACATTTGGTTTAAAAGCGTATACATACACTCTGATCATCATCATCTCCCATCATGTGCTCAGCCACAAAGCGCACCCCATTCACTGCCTCCTGGATATCAGCAGCCCAATCTGAGTCGCTTCTCTGTTCAAGGTCCTGGGTGGAACTGGGAAGGTAATCAGTGGAGTGCAAGTCCCCTTTCCTGTTGGACTGGCTACAGCCCATTGAAGACACTACATTTTTGTGTCCTGGGGTGGAGAAGGCAGAATCGGAAGACAGCAAGGCAGAAGATGATGCGGTGATACCTGTTTTTGATGCAACAGGGTAACCCAAACCTAAAATGACTCTTCTTGCCCGTAGGCACCGTTGCTGACGAAGCCTTTGGCGTGCCGAGCTATTGTGAGGACGTTCCATAAAGAGTAAGGCAGGCAGTTTGACAAGAAATATCAGCTTGACCCAGGAGGGCATAGTGTGGGTGCTGGGAGAGCGGTGGTGCACATTGAGCACACACACACTGGTGATGATGGAGAAGGTCACCAGCACCATGGTGAACATCAGGTACTTGCCAATCAGGGGTACCTCCAGGGAAGTTGGAGGAACAATCTTTGAGATTAAAAGCAGGAACACAGTCAGAGCCAAAAGGACAGAGATGCAGAGGGTCATCTTCTCTCCACAGTCTGAAGGCAAGTAAAAGACGAGGATGGCCAGAGAGGTGATCAAAATACAGGGAATAATTAGGTTTATGGTGTAGAAAAGAGGCTTCCTCTTGATGATGAAGTCATATGTGAGGTCCACATAGGTGGGATCTAGAGGGTTGACGGTCCGTCTACCTGGTAGTGCTAAGATATCCCACTCCCCACTGGGTGTGAAGTCATCCATACTAGCCACCTGAGACTTCAGGATTAGGTCTATTTCTGTGTGGTCATATGTCCAAGAACGGAACTTGAGGGTGCAGTTCTGCTGGTCGAAGGGAAAATGCTTGACCTCAATCTTACAGGCGCTTTTGTAAATGGCTGGAGGGAGCCAACTGATGGTGCCATTGAATAGAACAATGGCATTGGTGAAGACTGTTACCTCATAAGTACCATCAGCACTATGAAAAGACAAAGAAAGAGAAAGAAAAACAACATCTGAGGCTTGTGTTATCAATGCTGCAATCACACTGTGAAAAAAGTTGCTCATACCAGAAAATCCTATTGGCTATTTCCTACAAATAAGCAGAGTCCA
This sequence comes from Monopterus albus, assembly GCF_001952655.1. NCBI lineage: Eukaryota > Metazoa > Chordata > Actinopteri > Synbranchiformes > Synbranchidae > Monopterus > Monopterus albus. The sequence goes on along the minus strand of NW_018127897.1, from coordinate 1,134,762 downwards.
TTTTAAAAACAAAGACTGAAAAAAATGAAACCTTCATTGCATATAAACACGCATTCCTTGTGATTTTAAACATACTTGGCCAATAAATGTGACTCTGATATAGGCTTAAAGAAAGATAACAGAATTTGTACACGAACAGAAAATGTAACATAACACTATGTCGTTCCACTGATGCTTACTTGTTGTACAGAACGATATCTGGGAGCCACATGTGTTTGGATGGAATACGCAGCTTGTCGATGCCTTCGTACTTTGCAGGGTCCCATGATAACCTGTAATCCACCCAGTGCTGGAGAGACCAGGCTGTTAAATCTGACTTCCACACACTTTCTCAAGACCAGGTCATATCTAATTACATGCTTCATTATAAATGAAATATATTTGGTACACAATTATGGAAGCAGTTTGTTCCACATTTAAGGAGAGGAAAAACAGATATGGTTTAATTCAAGCTCAGGACATACGACATTTAACAAGACTGAGCTTCATCACATTTACCTGAGTGAGCCAGACATTTGTGGTCATGATCTGTTCTCTTTCATTCTGGAAATGTACAAATGAGGTAGAAATTACTTTCATGCAGTTTTTAGGCAGTATCACAACTGAATACAATCTTTTAAAAAAAATCAAATGACCGTGGTGTTTTGTTTTTGTGTTACACCTGTATATCGGTTTAACCTTGAACACAGATTTAAGCCATGTAATGCTCAGACCATTTTCTGACTCCCAACCAGTTACTGCCAACTGTAATAGCACCCCAGGGGGTATGTGAAGGAGTGTAATAAACAAGACAATAGGCTTACAAATTGGTGTGATGCTTTAAAATCCATCAAAACAACAATGTTAATATATACTTTTTCATGGTCTGTTACACAAATGTGTAGTCTCAGCTAATATAACTCTAATGACATAATGCAGATAAAACAGATGCTCCCACTAAAAATGTTGAGAACCAGGGGACACTTTTGGTTTATAGTTAATCAACATCTCATGCAGAACGTGTCAGCTTCTAAACATCATTTCAGTGCAGTGCACCTTTCACTGCAAATGAAAACTTCATTTGACGGAATCACCCTACGTATTGTCCTGGCTACTGCTTAGCATCTAGTATGAAAAATAACTGTGGCAAAACTCTGCTGTGTTGTTGGATTGCTTGTTAACAGGTTCGTTGATGTTAGTGTCATAACACTACCATAACATTCACTTCCAATAAAGTGTTACCAAATGCCAATTACTCCAATGGGTACTATGCAAACTCATAAACTGAAGCTGTGAATGAGCCTTGCTGTGTTGGTGTGCAACTGGGAGCAGCCTAAGCTGTAAATCAGAGCACAGCCTCTATCACTGTGGCTAAAACAGCTTTATTGCCCCTTTTAATCCACTGTGCTGAAGTTTCAATCTGGACATGACGGAGACAGAGCTCACAGCTGACCAGATCTATCCTCAACTTCATATATCCATTCAGAGCTACAGGCTCTCAGCACATGCTGGTTTGTTATTAACAGCTTTCTCAAAGCTTTGTGGCTCTTACTCTGTCCTCTTTCTCATCTTTCTTTCACTCTATTTTTCTGTCTCCCTTTTTATCTCTTGAGTGTCTCTCCTTCACAGACAGATGCACACACATCCTCCTGGTAGACAGGAGTATTTGGTGCCTCACCACACTGATGAGCTGTGCCAGAGACACTTGCAGCTTCACCGTGACTCTCTCGGTCCTGTTGGCAGCCGGGCGGATGAGTGGATTGTAACGATCCTCTCCCAGTAACCAGTTCATGAGACGCTCCTCTGAGTCAGCACTGCTGCTACCTGGTGGCACAGTTTTGTTCAACAAATATTTTTATGGACAGGTAGTGTACACATGAACATTTACAGAATTAAGACAAAATCTTTAGAATTTTAGCCTTGAAGCTCAGTGGAGGGAGACAGGAAAACTTGGACAAATATATGGAATAGTACTATAGCACATGCTAATATTTGGTAGCTACAGTTTAAAGTCAAGGCTGAATAGGAAGTTGGAGCATTTTTAGCTTCTGTAATGTGACATAATTCTGAGTGAAACAAAATATGTGGGTAGAGTATAGTTACACAAAAGATTCAAATCATACTCTTTGAATTCAGCCCGCTCAAAATGATCATGTGATACGCAGCTGTAGAGGACTCCATGTGCATCTCCGTCAAATGGCGGAGGATGAGTGACAAAGCAATAAATTATTGTTTTGAAAATGTAAACAAAGCCTTTACCAACCTACATACAAAGACACTCCTCTGACCAGTGGTGACACTCAGCGTTACAAGCCACAAGCTAAGGATCATATGTGGTGTCATTTAATGGACGGGGTTAGCTAAATGTACCTAAATTTTTGACTGGACACATTTTTGAACCTGAGTTCAAGATGAGTTTCCAAAAAAAAAAAAAATCTTTGTTTTACAGGAAAAGGGAGATTTTCATTTAAAATACCCAGAAATTGATATACAGTATGTGACATACAGTATATTTGTCATATGACAAAAAACTGACCTCACACAGTTAGAACCTGAAAAATACATTTATATTTTTATTTTGTCTCTAAAAATTATGGTTACATTTTTCAAAAGCCAACAGTTACTGTTGGTGCATTTGGACAGTATTTGAACTCAGCATGAGAAACAACATGGCACTTTGTTTTTATACCATGCAAAGCATCTCCCAGTTGACACAATACAGAAAGTATAATCCCCCCTCTGTCTGGTCCTGTACTAAAACTCTGAAACACTTTAAAAGGGAAACAAACACTGAAATATTTTCTTCATTTTCTGTTCAGCTGACAAAGTCAAACTGCTGATACATACTGCATGTACAACTTTGCAAGTCTTAAGGGAAACACCAGCTGCCAATTAAGAAAGTCAGAAATGTTGTGGAAACTATTTTAAAGTGTTATGAAGGCCCTAGAGTCATTTTCAAATTACATTCAGGATGACAGCAGACATAATTGTAGAGCATTTTGATAATTTTGCTTTTACTTAAAGTCAGATCAGTGGATATGTGTTTTAAATTAGACCCAGCTATGATAAACCACCATTTAGTTGCCACCTCTGTGCCTCCACCCTTGATAAATGATGCTCAGGTCAGGGGTGAAGACAACCCTGACTGAAACTGACCTGGAGCACAGTGGATACATGTAGCGCTACCTCATGCTCCTGGGAGTAGCCGAGTCAATTCATTCATAGACAAACCACGGTGAAGAGAGATCCTTGCTGATGGGCCCATTGAAAAAGATTTGCTACAGTTTTCAGTATTCAGCAGAGAGCTATTCATAGCTGCATAAGAGAGTCATCACTCGTGACTTTTTTTGAAGCTATGTGGTGATGATGGCATACTAAAAGTAAGAATATTAACTGTACAGCCCCAGTTCTTCTCCTCTTGCTTAGTAGCAAACTGTGGGTGTCAGTATCAGCACAAAGACTCCTGGAGCTTTGCAGGGTGTGGTATACAGACAGTTTAGCCCCATGGGTCAGTACATGCTGCCCATGCAAAACAAACAAACTTGTAATAACCTGCTGTGAGTAGCCATTGTATGTCAATCCTGTATGTGTGTTCAGGTTTAATGTGTAAAATGAACAGTGTATCATAAGCACTGACGTTACACTGAGTGAGAGTGAGGTCAGACAAGTTAATAGAGTCAGCTGTTGTGGAGCTGATAAGGTCACTCTGCACAGCATTCTCTGAAAAGCATTATATACTGTACAAATGTAATATAGTTGGAGACCGGAGAAAGTAATGATGTATTTAAATGAACCAAAACACTGAGCAGTGACTGTGTGAGGTGTTACATTGTATAAACACATTGCTTTTCCTATTCTACTTTTTTGTATTCAACTTGTCAGTGATATAATAAACAGTATTAATAAAATAAAGATACTTATCTCTTCTTCTTTGACATTTTCTTTCTCTCCTTTATACGATGAAGAAGAAGAATGTGACTATACCATATGTGTCTGAGCACATCTTTCATGAAGACTCATCTTTTAAAATTAAATTAATAGATTTAGGAAGTGGTTTTTAATATTGTGTACACCTGTATTTGTTGTAGAAGCCTATTGGTTGTGACCCTACACTAAATATCTCAAACCATCTTAGTATTGCAGTTTTTTTAAATTGTACTTTTAACAAAATAAAGACATAATTCAAAAGAACTGGGATATATGCAATTTTTATTATTAGGCTAAGCAACTAAGTCACTGCAATAAAAACCAAACAAGATCAAAAGATGAGATTCGACTTTGGGACACTACAATAAAGACAAATCACTTCTCAGCTCAGAGGCACTTTCACCCAAATAAACCCTAGAACTAAGTCGGTAGATTAAGTCACAGAATTAAAATGAAGAGTTACTCACAGTGAACCAACGAGAAAAAGTAAGCGAGGATGGAAAGAGTCCGAGTCATTTTTTCGGCACCATGTGGTCAGTAGCGGTGAATAGTGATGAAGCCTCAAAGCTGCGTGCAGCGCGCTTCCTCTTGGACATGCCGGACTGTACGCGCTCACGGTATGGACACTTTACCAACACTGCGCTGATGCTTGAAAAAGGAAACATTTACCGAACAGCAAGATCTGTTGTCCCATCACGGAGTTACTTTAGAACAATCCGCCCCATCAAATTCATAGAGCCTCCCGTAGGAAAACGTGTCTTTACAATCCGCCGACGCGCAGCAGCCTGTAAAGTCCTGCAGGTCCTGGACTCGGTCTCTGATGAACTACTGCGAGTTTACACTAGCTCAGCAGCTGTTTTGGATGGCAGGATTCAAATGATGGATGTGGCACTTAAGATGCTATTCACAAAAGAAAAGGCAGTTTATTAATTTCTGCCTCTACTTTAAAGGCTTTGACGAGAAGACGCCTGAGTGATATAAGTAATACAGTTACAGAGGGTTAGGACAGGACTGTGTGCAGTCAGTGCACAGTATGGACCATGTTTTCTGATCTGCGTTACCCCGACACTGTAATACTGTACATGCCTGGATTCAACATCTGCCTGCAGAAAAAAAGGAATTGTTTAGACAACAACTGAAACATGTAACACTCATTTATGTATTTTAAAATATCATATCGTAAAACTTTGTATTGTCAGAAAGAAGAATTTCTCTGTCATTTTCCTGAACAAAAACACACTCTAATGCTGCATTGAGCCTACACAGATATCTGGGTACAAATGTACACATGTGCACATCTGGATCAAAACCTAACACGCATTACAATTGTGGTGACTTCACACTGCTTCAGCCTGTGTGCTTGATTTAGTAAGGTGAGGTCCAGTCAGTGCAGTCTGAGCTTTGCAGATTTACTGTCACCACACTGCTCAAAGCCTCATTATAATGTCCAGAAAAAGAAGTGTATCAGGCATGAGGAGCAGTCCCAAGGACTGTCCTGGGGTTGTAAATTTGAACTCCAAAGGCTTGTATTTTGGATCACAGTGAGCAGATCAATAAAGGCTGATTAGGTTTGACCCTAACTTACTTTATCAGGTCAAAGGGATCAGAGCCATGAACCTGAGTCTGTTCATTTGTTTGCAAATCTGATTATGTGACAGAAAGATGTTTTCATAAAGACCATATCCAAAACAACATTGACTTATAAAAATCTAATGCAGACCAGTGTTCTAGCATTCGGTGTCTGTATTACATGATCTGCAATATAATTTATGTGACTGCAGATCATTTTCTAGAGTGCATAGTGTTTGAGACTATTAAACACGTTTTCGTTCCAGGCAGCCGCTACTTTTATACATGCCTGCATGAGTTACCCTTAACATCCACTTTATGAGGCTTGAATGTTGAGTCAGAATAATCGTTCCCACATTATTTTGATTGTGAGCTCTTAACACAAATCGGTCTTCTTATGATGTCTCATCAGATTTTGCATCATTTGAATTGTAATTTTCCTTTTGCTGACTGTTCTAATAGCACTGAGGCCACATGAGGTCAAATAAGTCATTGTTTTGTCACAAAAAGTCGGCTATACAAATAGTTTTCCTTATTTGTTACTATGTGATCCTCAACCCTGTTTTTGAGTCCTGATCCCCAGACACTTCATGTCTGCTTTTACCTAGCTTTTTAAAGCGATTGCTGAGTGGTTATTCAGTGCAGACTCTTCCAGTCTGACATAAGAATTTCAATCAAGTGACACATATGATAATACTCATTATGATGGAATATCCATTGTCACGCAAACAAACTAAAATTTTCTCAAAGTCAATTTTCAAATTGTAGAAATATGAATAAAACCAAAGAATGAATGAACATGATTTCTTACAAAGTAATGTTCATGTGCATCTATTTTGAATTAGCAGATATGTTTTGATGGAAATCATGGCAGTGGTTAATTAATAAATATAACACTGGGGCAAATACTAAAATGCCTATTTCACAACCAAATGATTTATTGTATTGGAACTGAATGTTGCCACTTAATGCAATTAGCTGACACAGAATGTCAATTTAAAACTACAGAGGAGACAGGGATCTTGTTCCTCACCTATTTCTTTTATCATTGTCATATCAGAGAAGAGTGTACTGTAACTGCACCCTTCATGGAGAGTGGGGTGATGAGAATTTATGTTTCCCTTGAAACCACAGATGCTGGGATATTCTGCACCTGCATGTTTTATGTATTGTCATATTTTTATTCACATTCTTTTTTTATTACTACACAAAAACTGTGGCAAGTGTGCAAAAATACATAAATACACTGTTAGCTCAGTCAAACAAATTGATCTTTGAAATTTGATGGTATCCTAGCAGGAGCATTGACAGTGTTTTGAATATGCTATGAACCTCAATCATGAGTGGTGAAGCACGACTCTCCAGAAATGAACGATGTGCCAGTTCATTTTGTAAATGACTAACAACTTAATCATATTAAACAGCAATGACAGTTTACTGGGACACATTCTGTGAAATGCTGTGTACTGACAGTATAATTTCTAAGTGAAAAGCAAGGTAGTTGTTTACAAAAAAAAAAATCCAAGTATCCCATCACTAATAGACCCCATCATTAATATCACAGTAGACTGATGGGTAAAATTTCATGAATTCCAAAGGTTTAAAATATACTGTTGGTAATTTGTTTGATAACAAATGTGAAGCTGAAAATAGGTTTTTATGTTTGATTTGCCCAATCCTAATCTGTTTATTCCTTAGGTCCTATCTGTGATAATGTCATCTACCATTACATTACATTGTATGGTGAGATATTGGTGGCCCTCAGTGACAAGGCCCTGGGGAATTCTCTCTGGTCCCTCTGAATCATGAAGTGCAAGCTTTCCTTTTCATCAAAAATGTTAAAAGTATCAAAAACAATTTAAAGGTTAAGTGCCACTAAGTAAAAGCCCAGACAAATATAATGGATTTGTCACTCTATGGTTCACTGCCTTAGTAGCAAAAAGATATAGCAATTTTTGATCACATTTTTTTAACCACACTACCGGTGTGTCTTGTTAGATCTGGTAGTTGGTTGGTTCATCCACACTGAACCATCTAAACAACTATTCAGGATAAAATTTAAATACTTTGAAGGTTTAGATTTTTCATCCAGCACCAATATCAAAGCAAATTTTTGATTTCTCCAACCATTGGGTTTATGACCAGTTACCTCAGAAAGTGATGACATTCACATCACCTTCAGATGTACTTTTTGTTTGGTGTTGATTAGGGTTGCGTGCTACAACACTAAACTGCATGGCACAACTGCTATATGTATAAGCATTGTCAGTATTGACAAGTTATACAGAAGTAGCATTTAGCTCGAAGAACAGCTCTGTCCTTGTGTAGAGCGAACAGCTGTAGACTATTGTTAAAACAAGACAAAATCTTCTAATATAAGTCTGTGATAATTCAGACTTGTTTTGTTATTATTTTAATTTTATTATTATTACTTTTTTTATCTAGCATATGTCCATAAAATATATTTTAGCTGTACTGTAAAATGTAGGGTACATACAGTGGGAGTTTAAGCATAATTGGGTCACTGTAGCAAAAATAAGATAGAACCATGAAAATACTGAAAAATAAAATAGCATTTGTAAAAGGCATAACATACCAACATCAAATAATCTCAATTAATATACGTATGTTACACTTTGTGTCAACTGACCAAAACGTTGCATTTGTCCATAGATACACAAGAAATATAATTCATGAGGAAGAAAAGATAATATCTTTCTTAACACTCTGTTGTCAAAAAAGATACAACAACATCCCGTTGTGTTGTTCTGGAAGTAAAGTGTTCTGTTATCCACCTGAGTCGTCTTTTGCTCAGATCCTTAAATTATCTTACGTTGACTCTAATGGGGAGTGTGTCTGTAGTCTCCATTACTGTAAAAACAGGAAACAGCTCCAAAAATGACTAAGGATACCAACATGTCACAAAGACTGAAACAAGTTGAATCTCAGTGGAATTGAATAAACTTTAATTAATAAAATAAAATAAATACAAGTGTAAAGATTTTTACCATTAGCCATGTATCACCTGGGGTTGCTAACGCATTGTGAAGAGACACTGCAAAACCTTCAGATCTCAATTTGGATTGACATACAAAGTATTTACTGACAAAAAAATTGAATACAGAACAGATTCTCATTTGGAAACATTGCTCCCCAAACTAAATTCATGGCACTAAAATAACCTCTACAGAAGAAAATAACGTAACAAAACCAAGCTTCTGTAAGTAAGACAAAAAACAAAAACCCTGGCATCACATGAGAGAAACTGTTTAGCATGCACCTGGCTCTGCAGTATGAAAGGTGGTGTGAGCTCTGTGAGCCTCCTGCAGCTGTCTCATGAAAGGTTGACGATGCACATGCCAGCAGACACTTATAAATGAATGTGTAAGAGATGTTTCTGTTTGCCAAGGAAGCGTGATGGAAGAGAAATAGCTAATCAAAGAATTGCTGCTGTTGCAGTACCATGTTGCACCATTGCTATCCCACCCTGTGTTGGATATATATCAAGCAGGCAGTTCATTACCTGAGAGTGCTTAGGCCCTGTACCAGGGAGTCGCAGGCTCATGTGAGGATATTGATTACACACCTCCCATTGCCTGCAGGGAAATCAACCCATCTCATTGGTTTATGCATGATATTTTAATGTTATGATGATATTCTAAAGATAGAATTGACTTTTTTGTCTCTTTGTGTGTCTGCATAAACATGCACACCTGATGTGTGCCCCCCTCATTTTTATATGTTGCTTCTACATGGTCCCACTGCAAAGCATTAGTTTTATTAGTTTTTAATGCACATTTCATAAGGTCACTCATATTTTGGCTGCAGCCTCAAAGTAAATTTTTAATCAAAATATCAGAAATCAAATATTTTGTAAAAGCAATGAGAAAATGAAATAAATAGCAACAGGGTCATTACCAACACGGGGAGAAGGTCTGTACTTAAGCACATATATTAAGTAGCTCGGGTCTAAGCTACTTGCACTATCAGCCCATGGCATATACCCTAGGCAACACAAGCAGTCGTCCATGGTGCCAAATGCCTGGAGGGGCACCCCACAGAAGTTTGTGTAATTATTTTCATTCATTCATCTTCTACCGCTTAAACCCAGAACGGGGTCACAGGGCCAATCCCGGCCAGCAATCAGGCGAAGGCAGGGTACATCCTGGACAGGTCGCCAACTAACACATAGACGAACAACCACACACGCAATGGGCAATTTAGAGACACCAATCAACCTAAGCTTAGCAAGCACAGCAAACTCCACACAGAAAGGTCCCGGGCGGGGCCCAAACCCAGAGCCTTCTTGCTGTGAGGCAACGGTGCTAACCACTGCGCCACCGTGCTGCCCTAATTATTTTTCATGTTTTTTGTTAATAGTACTGTTGCCCTACTTCTCTGTTGAGGCAAAATGTCCCACTACCATACTGGTTACAGAAAACAGCCTTTAGGCTTACTGGGGAATTTCTGGGGAACATATTGCACATACCTTACTGCTAGAATAAAAACTAAAGTTAAATCTTAACACAGAAAGGAAGGAAGAGTGGAATATTCTAGTGGGAAAGCTTGTGCCACTGGACCATATCTATTGCGTCAGACTGAGTGGTCTGTAATGAATAGTCTCTGGAGACAGATTAGCCCATTCATTAATGTATTCTGCTTCTCAGAGACAGACAAGAAGGTGAGACCGCTCCCGGGTATAGTGTCCAGTATGTCACACAGCAGGAGTGAAGTGAATAGTTGGGTTTAAGTGACACCTTCAGATAGAGTAGGACTTCATGTGGCCTACTGAATGTACTCCACTGTGCCATCTTTTACTGCCCAGGGAGGGATACTAAACTACACCTGTCTAAAGGAATCAATTGGACTGGGTCATCCCTGATCTCCTCTTCTACCCAAAAGATTTAGAGGTGGCCTTCTGCTGAGGTCCACGGCCAAGGAGCTTCTCTTTTTAGCATCAAAGCTTTCACCAAAGTGGATTGAAAGTTGAAAGACTGGCTTACCAAACTGTACATCACTAATTCAGAGTCAAAGGCTGACAGACCAGGGACTGGAATAAAGAGCCCTCATATTTTGCTGTTTATTATCCCCAAGGAAATTACTTTTTTTTTTTTTTTTTTAAAGGGTGTCTTGGAGACAGGATGTGAAGGATGATATAGATCTACCCTAAACTCATTATATGTGTGTAAGAATGTGTGCGCATGCTCAGGTTTCTGTCTGTCTGGCTGCAGGCGTTTTTCAGTGTATGTGTATTTTAAAAACACCACGATGGTTGAGAGAACTGTAAAACTGATCCCAATTGTCACTGAGGGGTCTTTTACATGGGCACTATTTCTTGATATGCATTTCAACAATCACAGTTGACTGGGATCAATTGTTTGTGCCCTAGATGAGATCTTAATGTGCTTAGAAAGGTGTGTCTAAGAGCTCTTAGACTACAACTCGATCGAAGCAAAGCCGTGCAACTATATCTGTAAATCTTTTCTTTCTGCTTTGCTAACAAGGACGAGTTACATACACAACAGTAAAAAAGGCAGTCAGATACACAGACAAGAGAAACCAGGCAGAAAAAGAGAAAGCTAAAAAACAGATAAACAAGAATGTAGAGATAGCGCTACAGAAATACACTTGCTCTGTGACCCTTGCTGTCAGGAAATGTAACTGCCTCATAAAATCCTAAAGATTTAAAATCCTCCTCGTTAATGTCCACAAACATTGTGAGATGAAGAGAAAAAAAAAGGAAATGTCAGACACCTTAGGAAATAATGTTTTCGTAATTATAAAATAAGGCCAAACCTGCTGCATTATTCTACATCTTAGCACCTGCAGGTGGAAATGTTAGTTCTCCATGCAAGTCAGTATGGGGAAATGTTGAAGAAGTCAGTTTGTTTTCCATTCTTAAAAATATTGTAACAAAAAATGGAAGGTATCATTTAGCTTCTTAGCATCTGTTGTTTTTATCATATATAACTCTAAAAAAAGTAGTCACATTTCCATCATGGAAGATTTTTTGAGGTGCATTTTACACAGTCATGCTGTTCACCCTGTTCATTTTGCAAGTCTGCCACTGATATTGTACCATGAAAAATCCTCTTGCTACATTCAATCCCCTGATCTCATTTGTGTTGAACAGGAAAAACCAGAGACAGTGATGCTAGCTGGACATAATTATGATGGACTAGGACTGACAGTGCAACTCTAATGTTAGTGGATCTTGGAAGATGAAGGTCTCTCCTGGGGCTCATATGGTCAGAGCTATGCAAATTCAGTCAGTGGCTATCAACTCTGGACATGAAAATGGCCTGGCCAGGAGTGTGAGATGGCCAACACACCACGGTGAGCTATCACATTAGGACCACAACACTGAGTCCTCTGTCGACTAAGGTGGGAAGCTTTATTACTTCAATACAATACGGTTGGAGTCTCACAAAAGATGTTAATGAGTCACAACATCTGCCATTTCAAATCTGTTGTCTCTATGGTATGAGTCAGATCTCAAGTCCTTAAATTAGAGTCCGAGTTAAGTCTCAAACCTGTAATGTTTCCAACTTGACATTCATATTCCAAGTGCATTTTCTTCTTTTGAATTTTATCCATCGTGTAAAGAAATAAGGGTTTATTGTAGGTTAATATTGTGTCCTGCTGATAACTATAGAAGTTAATAAATATACAAGTTAGGGTCTGTCGGAGGTTTCTTCCATTAAAGGAAGTTTTTCCTCCCCACTGTTGTTTGCTCAAGGGGGGTTTGTTGGGGTTTTCCTCAATGAAAATAAAAATAGTAATAGCAATAGTAAGGTCTAGATCTTACATTGTAAAGTGTCCTGAGATTACTTTTGTTGTGCTTTGGTGCTATACAAATAAAATTGAATTGAATCTGGAGACAGAGTGCAAAACCTTTTATCAGTACCATCCTGTAACATCTGACAGCTATTGTGCATTTTTAGCTGACTAAATAACAACGAGGCAGAAGCACTATGAACAAGAAATCTGCATTGCTAGACAATCACAGAGAACAGTAAAATTGAACATTATCCTGAGCAACCACCTTTACATTATAAAGATATAAGCCTAACACTAGCTTTGAAGGACTCCTAATGTTCACAAGTCTGAGTCACAGAGACAAGTCGGGAGTCTAGTGGAACTCTAGTATGAGTGGCCAACTTACTGGTAGAAAGAGGCGCTATAGTTTAGAAGAAAAATGTGAAGGTTGCTGTCACAAATTGTATTTTCATGTATGAATTTTGTGTGAGTTCATTTTCTGGTCTTGGATTCATGTGAATCCATTGGTATGACCACATTAAAAGATCAGTCTCTAAAACAGATATATAAAAATTTCCTGTAAGCTTCATTATAAAATAACCATTTGCATGGTTGATGTTACTGACCTCCATGTGACTTGACCTTCAGTGATGTAACTATATCTTTTTAGCCACTGGTGATTGGATATGTTAGGATAATGCCATCTGTACAGTACATTTGGCCAGGATTATGTCTCTGTGATTCAATTCTGTGTTTGTGTTACCATCAAACCAACTCTTCAGGGAGCGGGATAGAGAGGATAAAGCATCTCTGTCATCCATAGTACCCAAGAGACCTCAGAGGCTCGCACATCATAGATATCTCATCCTGGAGGGGTAACTGATTGCCACGTGTCTGTCTGGACTGGCTGCTAATGATGCAGGGCAGAGATAATCAGCTAACCATGGGCAGGGTGGCTGGTAGTTACTCTCAAATAAGTGAAACTGATTGGATGTGAAGCTAAATTTCCCACATGGAAATCTGCTCATCCATCAATTAGCTGAAAACAAATACCCTCAGGCTGAGTAGTTGAATGTTGGAGTGTACCTGCATAGATTATTTCTGTCCTGTACCTGTCCTGCATATCACATTAGACACAGTGATCTTGAATTATGGGGTAATAGCATTTTGTCAAAAATGACTTGGCATTTTAACCTTGAAATCTGAAAAGTTGTGTGTCTCTTGTCAAGTCTCAGTTTACCTAATGTCTCTGGCTGTTGCCCTGGTGAGCACTACAGGGAAGTTACTGACTGGATGACAGGGGTAAATTGGATGTGTCACACCTTGCAGAAATCCAGATGGTATGTTGTTTCCTTTCAGAATCTCTCCTTTTTGGAGTCTTCACTGTTATGACATCATTGGTGAAAAATGATATCTGCCACATACAACTTCTCTTCACAGCTCCCTTTTCTTACTGTGTGATGTCCTTCCCTGTTCTTGTATTCAAAATGAGATCTGTTGCCACGTGAAAGAATAACAGAAACCAAACCAGTAATTAGTATTTGTTTAGGCTGACAAACCAAAATGTGCAATTGTTGCATTTAGGGGATGTGACTGTGGAGCTGATTGTGGAATTATGTCAGGAAGGGGGATTCAGATTCCTTGCTTGTCATATGGCCAAATTTTGGGGGGGTTTAGGACACTATAGCTGACATTTTTTCTGTAACTATACCACATTTGCACCCATTTTACACCATGACTGACAAGCTGTATATGCACGTTTGTTCTTATCAAGCATAATCCAAACCTCCTGCAATTAGACAAGAGTGTTTGCAGCATACATATATTTAAGCCAGGTAAAGATTAATAGTTCTGGCTTAGTTAAACAATGCCAGACGTTTACATGGATGTAATGTATATTCACTGTAATGCAGCAGAAATGATCTTGAATTGACTGATGAAGCAAATAAATTATTTTGGTACTTGTTTAACTCAGAGTTAGTTGATACAGTATGTGTATGCTTAGCTGTCAGCTACCTCAGTCATAATTCTGGCCAGGAATGACTAAGTGCTTCTCTCTGCTTGCATTTTCAGGACCACTGCCCAGGGCCAGGCAGGGTATGATTTAGATGATATTTGTCCTCTTAGTTAATTGATTTAAGCTGAGCCTCCTTCCCCCATTGTCAGCCTGTTAGGGTCTCTCACTGGCCCTTTAAAGTGTATTAGCGTTAGCACTGAGAGACTGGCAGCGGTGCACTCATTAAGAGACCTCTTCCACCAGCCCATTTTGTCTCTTACCAGAACAGCAGTGCCCCAGAAAGTAAATAGAGTTTGGCGTGAATGTGATTAGGCAGCAGTTTACTTGGTTAGACCACATGAGGAACAACAGATCCCACTGAGCAGTGATGCTCCACAGAAAACCCTTATCCAATTAGATTGACTCAGCACAGTTCATTTATTTGTATAAAATAATTTTAAAAAATTGTATAAAAATATTAGGACAAAAATAAAATAAACATTTTCTTTACATATTTTTATTGTGTAATATTGGTGTTTCTAAATAACCCTCCACTCTACATATTAACATGTATCAGGGCATTAATCTGATTCATTGGTTTTTTTTTTGGATGGATAGAGCAAAGTATGAACATCTCAATGTCCTTATTACATGTTATAAAAGTGACATGTAACACTGTGGATGAGATGGGTGTTACTATTAGGGCCCCTTTTAAAAAAAAGTACACTAAAGCACAATTTTTAAGCATACTTAGTATACTTTCCTCTACTTACAATTAGTATACATAAAGTGTGCTAGTTTGATGTGCTTACAATGTAACTAATAAGCTAAAATACATTTCATTGCACTAATTGTACTAGTTTGAGACACACAAGATGCATTTTAATGTACTGTCAGTACATTTAGGTTCTACTGTGTACTTTTAAAAACTGTGATTTGCATACACTTAAAATACATTTGAATGCATTTCAATGGTAACAAAAATACATTTATGAAATTAAAGATATCATTACATTTTATTAAATTTATAATACAGCAACAATGTTTTAAAATATCTTTCAAGTGCAAATAACGCATATATACATTAGTATAAACGTTTACTTATTTAAACATACTAACCATAAATACATGTAAGCATAAACTGAGTGTATTTAAATAAAGTCTGCTGTAGTCTGCTTTTTCTCAGGCAGAGTAAATAGATTCAACCAACTTCATTCAAGTTAGCACATGAATTACATCAGACTTAATTAAGCATAATAATTTACAATTTGAGTTGTATAAATTTTAAAACATCTTTAACATTAACACAGGTCACATTTTAAGAAACAAAACATAACTGAAAAACAAATGTAATATTTTATAATTTAATAATCTGTCTAATAACCAATAACTTAAGTAGTTATTGTTAGTGAAATTATCTTCCTGTAATACAGTAGAGCACATTTAAACATGGTTTAAGCCTAAATATGTAAACATTGTAAACCAAAGCAGAAATAAACAACTGATGATATTGGAAGACAAAGACCTGAGGCTCTTTCCCCCAAAAAAGTACAACTTGACCCTGTGTTTAAAATTTAAACATGCTTAAAATTTAAAATCAGTTTCCTAACATTTAGCCTGAATAGATACAATTCACCTAAAACCTTCCGAGCACACACATTTCACAACAGTAATGATGCTGTAGATGCTGTTTATCTTATTATTCTTGTGCATGTTGTAGTTTGTGTGTTTGCTGTTTCCTCACCTGAAAGTCATTTTACTTCCACACACAGACTGCATTGTAAATCTGATCATAATCATGAATTATGTGGTGCATCTGTTACTGTCTTTCATTTTCATATACTATGCTTTTGAATACCAAGGTACTGCACCTACACTCCTTCAAACCTGACCTCATCTATGGCTTTAATTATTTTTCTGATGAAATAAAAGGACTGTTGAGATGCTTCCAGTGTTGTAATATTGTAATTTGTGTTGTAATGTTGTTTATTTCTTCTTTCACGGCATTTTTTTTAATTAATGACTGAATCTGCCTTCCAGTCAGTGATCAGCTGCCCTGATATTTGTACATAAAGATGCCATCACTAGCAGCTAGCAATGAAGACTAAAGCAAACAGCTTCTAAGAAAAATTGATTACCTACTAAATATTTTGATTATTGCAGTGGTTCCAGCTGTTCAACTCAGGCTTCAGTACTATAAGTAGGGGAGAACATAGCAGACTGTCACGGCATCACCACAGAGAATGTGACACTCTCCCAGGGTACAAATGATTGCTACCCTCTGGGCTCAGTACAGTTCCAATTATTAATATTTTCTGGACCATGCACAGACTAGTGTACAGCTGCGAACATTGTGTAGCTCTTTTACTTGTTTGGTCTCAAAAACAGTTCTACTGGACTTTCTATGGAATCACTTCTTGCAGAACAAATAATTAAAAGCATACCTGGGCTCATTTACAGAAAGGCTTTATAATAAGTACTGTCCAACTCTGGGTGTGAGAGATAAAACTTCTATTGGACTGGTTTCTCTGTCATTTGTGTGGAGGTTACAAGGAAGTGTGCTATACTCACTATGAGGGCGCTGTGTCCTGGATGTGATCTGTTCTCTCTGTCTCTGTTCCTATGTTTAATGTTCCTCAGAAGAAAATTGAATATTGCTCCCCCTTGGTAGAAATGGTGCTGTCTCCTGTGACAAACTGCCCTGCTGCATGTGGTGAATCAGCAGTGTAGGCGGTTGAGGAATGGCTTCAGCTATCCATAGCTAAAGATCTAAACACCTCCGAATCCTTACAAGACAACATCGTAGGATAGATGCAGCTATTTTAACACTTCACCTGACTAACACTCCTGACTTCAGACAGTTTGAGTGGACTAATGAACTGGACTTGTCATCACAAATTACAATGCACTCTTCTGTGAAGCCGAGCAAGGAGGTTTTATTGATTTACTGTCACTTCTGCAGTATGATTAATTCCATGTATCCATAGAAAATATAAAAGCAAGATGTTTAAAAGTGTAATTAGGAAAAGTGCTAAGTCTTATTTATACACAACAATTTGCAAGAGAGTAAATATATGGGATGAAATAAAACATGCTAACAGCTGTGTGTGTAGTGTGTTTTTGTCTTATAATGAGGTTAAAGGTCAAACTGAAAAGAAGTCATGTAGTGTCTCGATGCTCCCCCTTTAGACTTCAGCTCTGGTGTTGTTCATAAAGAAATAATAAAGGCTGGAAAGGGTGGAAGATGATTTGCTCTTGCTGTCTGGGATGGAATGAAGAGACAAGAAAGGGTTTTAATTAACTT
Source organism: Monopterus albus (assembly GCF_001952655.1). Classification (NCBI taxonomy): domain Eukaryota; kingdom Metazoa; phylum Chordata; class Actinopteri; order Synbranchiformes; family Synbranchidae; genus Monopterus; species Monopterus albus. The sequence continues at coordinate 1,117,228 of NW_018127897.1, read as the reverse complement.
TTCATCTCGTGCAGATGGAGGGCAGAGGAGCAGGGTAAATCAGCGAGGACCATGGCAATCTGCCCTTTATTATTGTGTATGTAGTCACGCTGTGGCAAAATACATGTTGGCTGCTCAATCATAAAACCAGGCAGAAAGGACAATCAGGATTCGACCGACATTTGTTTTTGTTTGTTCTGACCCCTGCTAAAGGCTGAGTATGCCTTTGTGATATCCCTATACATACTCTGCCAAAATGATTTTATATACATATACAGTATGGCCGTCCCTGGTAGGCTAGTGGCTAAGGCGCAGCACTCTCACCGCTGCGGCCCGGGCTCGAATCAGGGTTGCGTCAGGAAGGGCATCCAGCGTAAAACACGTGCCAAATGTCAACATGTGAGTCATCAGTGTGATGATTTGTTGTGGCGACCCCTAAACGGGAAAAGCCGAAAGTGACTTTCTATACAGTATGTACGTATACTCCATATGTATACAGTATATATACTGTAATATGTATTTATACATATACAGTATATGTACATACACATAAATCTAACACTAAACAGTCAGTTTCTCATTTTTCTATCTCAGTTTCATGAGTGAAATGGGTATAAAGCTGTAGGTGCAATCAATGAAAAACCATATACAATATGCACGATTAATTACCTGTCAAATTTTAATGAAGGTCAAACGGTGCTGTAATTAATCTAAGAGCAGGTAGTCAGTCTGCAAGTAGTTGTCAGTTAGGGCAACACAATGCACGGTGGCTTTACTGCCTTTGGCAGGATGTTATACAACTGCTATCTGCTATAACATGACACCTAAACAGCTGCTACTTGTTGAGGACAATCCATCAACACATTCTCTTCAGTAAGCAACCATTGAAGAGTAATTACATAACAAGAAGAATGGATACTACTGATTTAACCTACTATTGAGAAGTCAACCTGAATAACACAGGTCAGCAGCTACAAAATGAACCTGCACTGTAAAATAACAAGAAAAAAAGCCTGGGAATTTTTCCCTTTATAAAAATGATAAAACAAATACCATATCTTTCATACCACAGTACCTTCATCATGGTTTGCATTTTTTATATGACAAATATCAACCTAGGCTTACTTTAGTATGTATTCCACACACAATAGGTTTCCACCATGAATGGATTTGTCAAACTGGAAAAAAATGAGAAACTGGAGAGTTTTAACTTGCTCACATTGCATGCTGGGAAGTCTGCTAGTTCAAATTGTAAAACAGTAAATGGTAAATATTTGTAAAATTATTATGAAATTGTAACTATTATCTTTTTATCTGAAAAAGGAAGATCTGTAAAAAAGATACAAAACTTAATTCGCAGCTACAGGATTTTCCTGTTATTTTGTTTTGTTATGAAATTTTACAGTATAATTTTGTAATTTTATCACCATTTCCATGTATGTTGCAAATACAGGAAAAATCTATAAAATAAAATGTTTAAATTTTATTTATTTATGTATTTTTTTTTCCAGTGTGACAGTTAAAAGAAGTGGAAGTGATGGAAGTACTGTATGTAAAAGATTTAAAAAGTAACTCACAACACCTGGAGAGATATTTATTTTTATACTTACTGATCAGGTTTATCGGCTGTGGAATTAAACATAGAAAGTCTAGTAAAAATGAGTTAAGGGTTTTTAATCAAGTGATCTTACCAAGCTTATTATTACGTTCGGCTCCTGCATGGCACTCATAAATGCTGCAGGTAACTATTTTCATGTCTTTCTGTGTCAGTCTATCTTCACAGAGGCAGGCTGTGATATTATAATTTGAACTAACAGAACTCATTTCTATGCAAAGCTCTGCGACCTAAAGTACAGTACCAAAAATCCTAACTTCTAAATGTCGTTATTCATTGCAGAAACACAAAACAAACACATATGCACATCAGTACACATGCCGAGGCAGCTCACACTCATTAATACAGATGCATTACCAAACAAAGACAAAAATAACTGGGTCAGAAAAAGAGAGGTTAGGCACTTTTTTACTATCCACATCAGCCCTTGTTGATTTTATGCCTGTTGTCTCAGCCCACCCTACTTCCCCACACCCTCCTCCAAAAATGAATTACACTCTTTGCTAGTCTGGAACCCTGACCTTTCATAAGGATCCATTACATTAACAAAATCCATGACCTCACTTCAGTTGGTTCAGGTAGGGTGTTATAGTCTATTGCACACTTGCAGTATTCTGCACAGTGAGCCTAAAAACTTGTCAGCATACATACATACTATTTATAAGTGGCAGGGTGGCTTAAGGCGTGAGGAGTCAGACATGTTTATATGTGAATGCTGTCAAGGGCTAATTCACTGTTCACATAAGGCTCAGGCCTACAGCTGGAGCTCCATCCACATCACCAGTGGCATGCACAGGTTTGGACAGTAAGGTCAACCACCTCCACCCTTTTAATTGATGGGCCTATAAAATGGAAAATCCATATTCTATTTCTCAACACTAAAACCTCAAACTGCAATGTAGCACAAGATCTGAAAGTACTGAAACTAACATCTTGTATGGCTAAATTAGACATAGAGCACCAAACTTCTTTGAGTGAGTTGCTGTATATCTGTGTAACTGAATTCAAGGACAAAAAGGACTTTGTGCCAACTCCCTGGCATTGAGCCTGTCTGGCTCTCAGCCTGTCTGAATTATTTTCAAAATTGACAGTAACATACAACATTACATACATGTAAATGTAAACAATACATAATTATGAACAAAGCAGATATTCGTGTAATCATATTAATCACCAGTTAGCAGAGAACAACCAGCAATAGAATATGTACTACTGTATATACAGTATGTACCCTGCACTAATTCGAATCCTGTTGTTCAAATGTTTAGGCAACACTACCCCCTAGTGGTACCAAGAGCTATTACAGAATGGATCTGGTTCATAAATATACAGTATGATGTTTGATGTTCCTAGTGGGGAAATGTACATGTAGACTACAACATGTTATGTTCCCGGATCCCTGTGAACAAAACAGATTTTTTTCACAACTCAGTATACATAAAGCAGTGGGGAAATAAAAGTTGGGCTGAGTTGCCATTTGTGAGTATTTATGACATTGACTTACATTTATTTTCTAGAGACTCACTCTAGCCTTAACAATCATAACTAAATTCCTAACTACAGCTCACACTCTAACCTGACCTAAACCCAACTCTATAATCTTAAACAGCTTTCTGAAGTTGTGAAGACCAGATACACTATCCTCACAATGCCTAAATGTCCTCACAACAATGGTATCAAAATAAAATGTGTTCACATAACCATACAAAGACACTGACACACCCACATACACAGCAGAATCTGAGTGATAATATACTTACACAGATCAGATGATTGGGCTCACACAGGTACCCTGGTAATGATTAATAAACATTAGAGGTGGCTTGCACCAGCTGAACGTTCCAAGCTGGACTATTTTGTACTAGCTGGGCACCCTTGGACATATTCCTCATTTTCCATGCTATTATGTATATTATTGGTACATTAATCTATAAATGACGACTTAACATTACAAATCAGAATTCTGATTAAGATTATTTGGAATCATATACAATAGCCTCATTCAGACTGAAGCAGACTGAAGGGGGATGAGGCACAAGGGCAAAATGACCCAGTAGCCAGACGTCTAATAATTACCCTAAGAAACAGTTCTGTGTTTTAACATGTATACAATTAAGTGATAGAGAATACTCTAGTAAAAGTAATGCATAATGCTTGGGAAAGAATTTGGTGGCACTGAAAATGTGTTCAGAAGGGGCACGCTGATTATGTATTTACATCATAATAATCGTGACACATGGCTCTCATCAAGCCACATTTTAAAATAGTATCAGTATCCCTGATATAGCCATGGATTTGTCATATTAAAAAACAAAAGTTATTGCCCATTTGCATAATATATTTCTGTAAGTCAACACAAAGATTGAAAAGATGTTTGCATTTGATTATGAACACTAACGCTGAGTTAAAATGTTAAGTAGCCCACAATCCAACTTTCTGATCAAACATCATTTTCACTGAAACCTAATCTAAATCATTTCAATCGTCTCGGTGGTACCAGAGCACAAAAGATTAATAGAAGGGGCCACTTCTAGTAAATTGTGTGAATGCATTCTACTCAGAAATGTAATATCTGAACCAGGAAACTGATTCTTTTCCCTTACAACAAATTAAAATCACATTCCAAATACTCTGCTGCACAAAGGTTTAACAAAATTATTCCATGTTGTAAATTTTCCTTTATTTTCTTACCATCAAATTAATTGAGGACGCGCTGAATGCTGGGATTCTGCGGGAACGGGCAGATTGGCAGATCGCACAACGCCATCTTTAAACCCCACAAGAGGCCAGCTACAGTTGTGCACTGGGATGAAAAACACTATTCCTATAGTGGGATATAAGTTCGTGTCGTGGAGATTTTGTGCTTATTTCATGGCTAAGTAATTTTTAAGGAACTGTCCGATGGGACTGTGAAGATACGGTCACGGGACACCGCGAGAGCCTTAAGATGTTGTTATCATAGGAAGACAACAACAATAGACGGAAAGACCACAACAACGGACTAACTCGCTAGCATCTTGCCGAGCACTGCAATGTTTTCAAATGCTAACTGTGAGCTAGCTAACGTTAGCTACTTCATTAGCAAATCTGTCCGGTGAAATTTGACCAGGCGCTGTTTGTAGCTGGCACTGGGCATCCAGCTGCATCTACTGGGACAGTCCGTCGTATATTTGCCACTTTTTGTGCCAAAATTCGTGGTGTGGCTTTAGCTAGCTAAAAGCAAAGTCCCGACTTCTCCCCTCCCCAGCGGCCCAGCCGGAGATGCGTGGAAGATGTCGGTGTCGGGGCTAAAGGCCGAACTGAAGTTTTTGGAGTCCATTTTTGATCCAAACCACGAACGTTTCAGGATCATTGACTGGAAGCCCGACGAGCTGAGCTGCCAGTTTAATGTAACTGGGGAAAAGCTGTTAATCATACACTGTAATATAACGGTAAGCGGACAGGAGCACAGGTACCGGGATTTATACACTTCCCTTGTTTGTCGTTAGCGCGCTAAAGTTAGCTGTTAGCTTGCTAGCCAGGTAACAGCTACCTCTACAACTGTGCAATCTCATTACATGCGGGGCAGGTTTCTTTCCTTGAATTAGCCAGTGTCTGTGAGAGCTGCGCATTCTCAGCAGGGAGTGTGTTGTTCTGACAGTCCGATATTAAACAGTGTTGATCAGCAGTCCTAGCTGTTAGCCATCACTACACAATGTTAGCCATCACTACTCAACCCAATTTTTACCCAGCTACGTTATTTACTGACTGTGTTTAACTCTGCGTTACTTAACTATGTAGGTCAAATGTGTTGCTGTAACTGTCGTTTTTTGTTGTACTCCACTGTCTTTAGGAATCTTATCCATCTACGCCGCCAATATGGTTTGTGGACTCTGATGACCCGAGCTTGGCGCAAGTTTTGGAGAGACTGGAAGATGTGAGAAAAGGCAGCACCCTGGTAGTTATCCCGAGTTTTCTGTTTCACATTGTGTTATAAAGGAAAACTTACACGGTTTCGGTTCATTTTGTGAGGAGCTGCTGACAATTTAAAGTGTTTATTAAGTTGTACACATTTATATGTGGACAGTTTATAGTGAAGGTTAACATTTAAACCACTGACATCCAAAATATTGCTTGACACATACACTAGGCTTTGTAAAACTTGCACCGTGAATACTTTATACAAAACAAAGCAGATCTTTTGATATCCAGCTGATTCGTTCTTAAAGTATCCTGATTTGGCAGAGTAGATGTAACTTAAGCCATTGCATGTATAATGTATGTATGGTGTGTACCTAAATGAAAAGGCTGTATTTGATTTGATTTAACTGGCAGCTTTGGCCAAACAAGCAATGGCCAGGCTGCTGCCCAGCAGGGGCGTTTTCTTTGCCTTATTCTGACATAATGCCAGCCTGCTGTGGTGAGCTTGAACAGAAGGGACAGATAATTATGGTCCTGAATAATCTTTTGGTGCACCCCTATTTTGAAGATGTGTTAAATACTTGGTACACAAATTTCATTTTTATGTCAGTATTTTAGACAGCACAAGTTTTTGTCCTCAAGCATATTTTGCATTTTTCTTTTAAGATATTTAGATTATTTGACAAGTTCATTGATGTAGGTTCCATGAGTTTTTCCATCTTCGTGTTGTATTTCTAACATTTACACAACAAGGAGCTTATTCCAGTTTGCATATGGGCTGCCCAGCGAAAACAAACAGCTTGCATGTTGTGCATAAATATGTGTGACTTTGTACTTTGGGAATGGGATAAACACATCTAACCTGGCATGGACAGGCAAGCAGGTTTCAGCGGGCCAAATGTTAATATTGTTAAATCATCTGATCAACCTTTGAGGTCAAAATCTCTGTGCTAAGCAGCTCTTTATGTAATCCTATGTATGTGATGACATGCTGAGCTTAGCCTACTTAGTCATACTGCATGCTCTGTTTGTAGGACACCTTATGCTTTTAATAGAAGTGCTGTCAGTTTTATTGGATAAAATATTTTTTGATTTTACTATAACTTTGTCTACATTCAGATAAAAAAAAAGCTTTTTATGTTAGGTAAAGGACAAGCCATAACTTCGTGTGGATAGATTAGATCAGTCCCGTTTCTTAGTTGTGCAGATGTTGTATCAGTACCCTATAGTTCAGTTGCGCCAAATTTGCAGAGGCAGAACATACTAGTTGATGGTAGCTCATTTTATATCAATGCAGAAGTGTCTTTCTGTGTTTATTTGCAGTACCACTGCAATGTGTTTGGTGTTTAAATCTTTACCTTGAAGTCATGCATAATTATCTGAAACTGTGGAAGTTTTTACATAATTCCACACTTGCATTTAGAATGCACTGCTTGATGAATGATGTTGCCATTTCCCCTCTTTTGTCTTGCACAATTACGATTCACTGTTTTTGCTTCCAGAAACCTTTGATATTCAAACAGGGCTCCAGACTAACATTTCATACTAGTGACACCGGCGCCTCTCAGATGGTGGTGCCAATGGCAGATTTGGTGGCACGACCTCTGTTTTACAACTTAATGCAAAAGAATCTGTGTTTTCCATAAATTATTTTACCCTACCGTCCAATGTGCATAGTCTGTGTTTATATTGAAATTCAGAGAGAGGGAGATTTGTGGAGCACAATAAATGAAAAGATCACTTCTGGAACAAGTTTCCACCTCGTTTTATGATTAGTCACTTTAGATCAAGATCAAAGATTTTTATTGTCAATTCACTATATTTGTAGGACATACAGAAAAATCGAAATACTGTTTTTCTCTCACCTAATGTTGGAGGCCCATACCACTTAGTGCTTTGTAGCTTAGCAGTCACCATAATGATGACAATAAGTTTAGGCTGTAATATTTCAACTGAAGTATAAGCCGATGAATTCAAGTAAAAAGTTTCCAACACACAAACAGGCTAACAGGTGATCTACCCGATTTATGCAGCTGTCTGGTGCCCAAAAGAAAAAAAAAAACTTGGAAGTTAAAAAAAAAAAAAAAAAAAAAAAAAAAAAAGGGTCCAGGGATGATGCGTGTGTCTCAGAGTCAGTGTGATAGATTGGAAGTCTCTGCCTCATGAAATGGGCGAGTGACAGGCCTGCAGATAAACACTGTGATGACAGCATCGTGGAGCTTGTTAGGTCTGTCTACTATTTTTACATTGAGAGCATAGTTTGTGCATATGCTGTTTGTTTTGCAGTCTCATCCAGTGTGACCTTTGAAAAACATCAGTCACACCTTAAATAATTTTGGTTGCAAAATGCAACTGATTCAATGAAAGTTCACTCACATAATATACTGTATAACTTTCTGTTCTGCATTCATGTCATGTCTGTCACATCTGCCATGTGTGTGCTGTGTAGCTGTTTGTAATCTTGACTGGGTTATCTAATTCTGTATCCTCTTGTCTTTGTGGTTCATCTTCTGTAGCTTTTGCAGCAATTGAAAAAACTCATTTGTGACCTTTGTCGGTTGTACAACCTTCCCCAACATCCTGATGTGGAGATGTTGGATCAGCCCCTGCCTGCAGGTCCTGTGGGACAAGACCGAAAGGCAAGGCTTCCTAGTTTACTCATGTCAGGGTCCTCTCTGTGGAATGATACAGCCTGGCCAGTATTTGATTACTTTTAAGAAACATCATGCATATTTAAATTAGATGTTTAATTATGCACAGACCACTTGTGCTTAATAATGGAATAGTGGCTCACATTAGAGTGCTTTGGTGATTTATATGAATTTGTATTCATTGCTGTTAAAGAGGCTCTTCCTGTGGTCTCGACTTAACAGGCAGTCTTTTGTAAATAAAAAAAAAAAGTCATCACAGTGAATCTTAGCAGCTTGGTTTCTCTGGTGTATGTGTTTAGCATGGGACAGAAGAGGTCACATCTGAAGAAGAGGAGGAAGAAGAGATGGGCGAGGTAAGATATCCCTAGTCTAATGTGGTCTGTGGTGGTGTGCTAGTCACACATTTTGAATAAGGCATGTTCAGGCAGTTACATTAAGAAGTATGGCAACATTTTTTTTATTTGTATCTCCTATACCGACACCTTAATGTTTACTTTGGCTTTGATTAAGGCTTAATGATTTGAGTTTCATCCCTGGATGTTTACAATATGACTTTGTTTATCCCTTGTTACACAAACTGTAGTGATCAAACAAGTGGCTGGCTTTGATCCCTCAACTGTGTCTGTCATTGCATGCATTGCTGGAAAGCTATAAACAATTTTAAATGTCTAAAGTGTCAAATACAATACAACAGGACATAGAGGACTTGGACCACTATGAAATGAAAGAGGAGGAGCCTGTGGATGGGAAGAAATCTGAGGATGATGGCATTGAAAAGGAGAATCTGGCCATTCTAGAGAAGATCCGAAAGAACCAGAGGCAGGATCACTTGAATGTAAGTCTACAGTAAAGCTCATATTTATGGGGCTTGTGGTTGATAAGTCGATGTTGGATCTAACTTTTATGCTTTGGTAGCTGTTTTGTCAGTTTTACATGTTGTATATAAAGAATGTTTGTGCTCAGACAATCATTTTGTTTGTAGTGTCTACTTTGTGAATAACAAATGGGGGTAAAAAGACAAGTTGAGAAACAAGGAAGTGATGAGACTTTCTATACATTCATTTCCCAGCAGGGAGTGTGGCTCGTTTCTAAATGTGCTCCTGTGCAGTATATAGCACATCTTCAGGTCTCTCCTAGTGTCTGCCCTGTAAGGCAGCATAAATCTAGGAAAAACGTTTTGTTTCAATGTAAAAACATTTAGTTATATGCACTAAAAAATAACAGAGAAGTGACTTGATCTCAAACTGAAATGTAAGCTGGCAACAGGAATGGCCTGCCAGGGTAATCAAACATCTGACTCTGGATATTTCTCTGTACCGTCAACTAGGGGTGATGGCATCGGTAAGGTTAGCCTCCACAAAGATTACATGAGGTACAGCTTTTTGTTGGGGAGCAATTCTTGTGAAGTTTAACAGCAGGTAGCCGAATATAGCCTATTTTACAACTAAAGAAGATGCTAATGTAACTAAGGTACCAAATTAGGTTGGATTTACTGGGGAAACTAGTTACTTTTATATAAAACAGGTGCTGACCACTTAAAACGACGTTACGTGTGAACACAGCCATTCTTCTATTAATATTTGAGGGCGTGTGGCATTCCACACCGTTCTCCTACCTGACAGTAATAGTTTTCTTCCCTGTTCCTATGGTGTAGTGTGAGAACCAGCCACAAACTGTGATGCAGGTCCTCTTCTTGGCTGTCATATAGCAGTTATGTCGGTTTTTGGTGAAACAAATAGACTTTTAACTGTGAGTACACTTAAGTACTGCCATCTGTCTTCCACAAATACTTAATAAAAAAAAATAAAAAAAAGCCCAATACCCCTGAACCAAGTTGATGCCTGAGCTGACTGGGGAAAACCCTGCATAGAACCAATGGTGCATGATTCATTGGCTTGTCTTATATTTTTCTGAACATATTGAGGATCAATGAAACACTGTCATGGGTTATAGAGATATAAATATTGTCTTGTTCTCTTTGATGTCAGCCCACATTTAATTACAAATGACAGGTTTACTCTCATGGTGAATTGCAAAGCATTGTGTTCTTTGTCTTTATTATTCCAGTTGCTGTTTTTGTATTTTCCAGGGAGCTGTGTCTGGTTCAGTGCAAGCCTCTGACCGCCTGATGAAGGAGCTTAGAGAGATCTACAGGTCTCAGAGTTACAAAACAGGTATGCACACTGCACAAAGGTCTGCTCTTTTTTAAACGCAACCGTTACAAATAACTCTCCCCAGCAAGGCACTTGCTGTAAATACAACCCCCCACACACAGTAATCATCAGTTCTATCCTCTAAATGTGACAGATGATTATTGGTGGATATCAAGCATGGTGATATGAGAGCCTTAATGTATACACTATCAAAAGAAGGCATCTGAGAGGGAGTTCAGTGGTGCAGAATTCAAAAAGTTCCTAACTCATAATGACTTTATGATCATACAAACATGTTTTCCACAGCAGTTTAACAAAACTAAATGGTATTCTTTGAAAAATTAGTCATACTTTTTTTTTTTTTTACTTTTTGAAGTGTTTTATTTGGTAAAAATTTCTCACCTTTGAACAAGGCTTCAAATAATTGTTGCTGAATTAGCTCACAGTGAGAATGAGGTACCAGTTGCCTCACTGCATTGCTTTTTTGTTGATAGAAAGAAAGGAGATATTACAGTTGTTTCAAGACCTGAACTGGGAGATGTGAGCACTAATTTAATCAGTTTCCTTTGAAGGGATCTATTCAGTCGAGCTTGTTAACGACAGCCTGTATGAATGGCACGTCAAACTAAGGACGTAAGTATCTTTGGGATCTTGTGTCATGTATTATTTTCTCATTGTTCCAATCTCACTGTAAACAAAAACTGATTGAATCATTTAATGACCAACAGTGTGGATCCAGACAGCCCCTTACATAGTGACTTACAAGTCTTAAAGGAAAAGGAAGGAATGGATTACATTTTACTAAACTTCTCATATAAAGTGAGTAAAATGGACTTTGTATTAATGTGAGTGAAACACTGTTTGGCTGTTTTTGAAGGCTGTAAATTAACACATTTTTCTGGCTGTGTACACAGGATAATTTCCCCTTTGATCCACCATTTGTCCGCGTAGTTTCTCCTGTGCTTTCTGGAGGGTGAGTTCATTTAGCTGTTGCTGTTCTCTGTTTATTCCATCCACATTGTCCATTTTCAACTTGTGTGAATGACCTTGTATTTAAAAAAAAATCTTTCTACAAAGAACAGGCAAAAATGATCTTTTTCCTGCCTTTCTTCTTGGTTTAGCTATGTTCTTGGAGGAGGTGCCCTGTGCATGGAACTTCTCACTAAACAGGTATGTCCGGTGTCTTTTACCAAAGCTTTAAAATAATGTGAATTTGTGTTGCATAATATTAAATATTACTTTGGATTGTATTTTTATGTGGTTAGCACTGACCCTGGGTTTCCTGGTTGCAGGGTTGGAGCAGTGCCTATTCCATTGAGTCTGTCATCATGCAGATCAATGCCACTTTAGTCAAAGGAAAAGCCAGAGTGCAATTTGGAGCCAACAAAGTAAGTGAGGAGGCACTGGAGGTTTCATTTCCAGTCAGGAAATGTCCTTTGACTGTGGTCACTTCACATAATGAATGATGTGGATCACTGATGGCAGTGCCTTGACCCAGCAGCCTGGTTTCCTGGCTCTTAAGGGAGACCTGTGTTGTGCTGTGTTTCTGCAGCCAAAGCTGGCTATGTGGTGTGTGGGGTGGGAGGTTCCCTGTGAGTCACTACTGCAAAGGCTAAAGTAGTTGCTTATCTTTTTGTGCTATAGTTTGTAGTTGGTGTCAATTGAATTTGCTGTGTTCTCTTAAGCTTTGCTCACATTACAGGCCTTAATGCTCAGTTTCAATCTTGTCAGATCTGATCTTTTTGTGTTCATGGTTCACATTCACATTTGTGAGTGTGATGTATCCAGTTTTACTTTGAACACAGCTGATCTAAAGTGCTACATATGCACAGTTTTAACTGAACAGTGAGCTGCAGGCATACAAGAATAACAGTGTCATTAGTGTGACAATCTAACTGGATGATTTCCTCAAAAACCACTCAGTTACCACATGTTCTTTGTTTAGCTTGATTAGAAGCTTCCTCATAAATGTTCAACAAATGTGAAATGTCTTCATCTCTTCGCTGACTCCTCAATGTGTATTCTTACCAGTGTGTGAGGGGCTGACTACAGGCGATTTGTGCATGCACAGAGGAGTGAAGTGCCAAAAAAAAAGCATGAATTCCAGTCTGATCACTGTGACAGTAGTTGGCATGGCCAAATATTGGATATGAATCAGATGAAGGACCACATATGGAAGTGGTCCTGGATCTGATTTAAAAAAAAAAAAAAAATCCGACTTGTGTTTGTTTACACATCTGTGAAAGGTGAACTCAGATGTAAGAGCCAGGTTTCCACAGCAACAAGTAGTGACACCGGCCAACCTATGGAAAGAAATGACAAAAAGAGGAAAGTGTGGCTCATAATTTATGATTTGCTGACAATGCTGAGGTACGACAGATAAGACTGAAAGTGTTGTACAACTGCAGTAAGCTAGTTGGCAGTACAATATCCAGTGCACACCTAATACAGTGACGACGTCTTGAGTCATGCAGACATAGCATCTCTGTGTTACAGTGTCTTTGCAACTGCCATGATTTTTAGTTTGAAGGAATCATGAAAGATTAGTCCTACTTAAGATAGTGAAGACAGCACTGTGCAGTGGATGAATTGTTAGATTGAGCAAAGCTATAGCCAGACTTTGTCTGACACCAGGTATGAAGCTATAAACATTGCTACACTTTGCATGAGGTGAATCTCCATCATATACATTTTTGCATAGCCTTGTTACTCTGTATTTAGCAGTCATGTGTATAGAACTACAAGTGCAGAGCCAGGTCTTATGTGAATGGTAACGACGAGGTGTGTGTGTGTGTGTGTGTGTGTGTGTGAGAACCGTCTGATACAAGTGGTTAAACAAGGGCAGAATTGATTATCATACACTATACACAGCATTTTGTTCTTGAAATCGGAAATGGGGGATAAGCTTTTCGTTTCCTTGTAGAAACTAGCTATCACTGCTCTTTTTTTTTTTGTTCTGTACTGTCATCATAACCCCAGTGCCCACTAAGGTTGACTTCATTTTCATCTTTTAATGCAGAACCAGTACAATCTTGCCAGAGCACAGCAGTCCTACAAATCCTTGGTTCAGATCCATGAAAAGAACGGTGAGTTTTTTTGTCTCTTGTTTCATACAGAGTGCATTACTGACCTTATTTATTGAAACCAAATCCCCCCCATGCATTCCAGCCGAGATAAAACTGGTGCTTGGATGGTTGTGTATGCGCCAAACATGCACATAGTCCACAATATTACACACTATGTGCTTTTTGTAACTATGTAAGGATATGGATAACAGGGATGCACAAACTTTAAATACAACATGCTTGTGATTCAGTGCTCTTTCTTTCTTATGCATGATTGATGTTCAAATGTCTTAATGACCCAACAGTAGCACACATTAAGGCAATATCTTTTGGTAGGATGGAGTCCATCCCTCCAGTTGAGATACAGATTTTTTCCTTTTGACACCTATGTGTGCACATCACTGAGGCAGGAATCATCTGCATATAACCCTGATTCCACTGGTGGTAGAAATCTGGTGACTGTTTTTTTTTTTTTACTGTGTATTTATTCTCTGTCTGCTTCTTCCCTTAGGCTGGTACACACCCCCAAAGGAGGATGGTTAAAAAGACCCGTCTCTTTCCTGCATTGGGACCACATCTTAGATTCTTTTCTTTTCTTTTTTTTTGCGCAAACCATTTTGTTCTCTATATCAAAGTTTGAACTACAAACCAAATTTCTCATTCAGTGGCCACCCAGAAACTAGCACATGAACACGGACACACACACCTGAAATTTACATCCAAGCTACTGAAAAGGATGTCTTCTCTTCAGATATTTATGTCTTTATTTGTTGTCTGATACAATCTCATTTTTCCATTGTGACATTGGCATCGTGTACTCCAGGAAATGATGGACTTAAAATGCGCAAACCTACCCTTGGGTTTAGGCATTGAGCATGCCAAGGTTACTTGCTGGCTGTGAGTTGAAAGGTGTGGCATGGCTTTATCCTCTATCTGTGGCAGTCTGATGCTCTAGTCACTGGACATTGCCTATCTGGCCAGAGACTGGATCTGAGAGCGGCATGTGACATTCCCTGACATGATGCTGTGCTGGCTGGGACGGATGTTTAAAATGCCGGTGGTGGGAAGAACCATCGCCTTTTCTCTCCATGGACAGCCTGTGTAATATTGTGCTCGTGTGTTATCTTTGTAATGCCAAGATCCTTCCTCTGGAATAACATGCTTCTGAGGCTAGCTTGCTTTCAAACCTCTTCTATTTTAAAGCTTGAAGCCCTGAAGTGGGGAGGAAGATAAGGAGACTTATGCAGCTTGGACGGCACAGCCCGTACTGAACGGCATTCTGCTGAGTTCTGAAGGTGGAGACCACTGTCATCATGACAACCAGCAGCTGGCCCACTCCCTGAAGGAGAGCTTTGGTGTGCGGTTGGGCAGGCAGCACAATAAACATGACCAGGCAAAGCAAGGCCATGTTTGGATTGGATCACACTGTAATGTGGTTGATTTGAACTCCACATGTAAACATGTAAATTTGTATTTCTGCAGAAGGATTTAATTGTTTATATGGTAACCTTGTCTGGGTCTTTGGCTGGGCGGAGACTGTATTACTGTATACCCCTGACTTTTAACAGCCAGGGCACTGCAACTTCTCAAGACTCATGTAGAATAAGAAAACATTTACTTCATGGATACTCTTGCAGAAGGAAACAAAAGTTCACCATGTTTATATGTAAGCTTAATGACTACTGCAGTTTTGTTTTTTGTTTTTGTTTGTTTTATTTTGTTTTTCCTTTTTGATTTCTAATTCTCATGTTACTGGCAACAATGACAGTACCATTGCACCTCTTAGCTACAGTTGTTGGAACAATAATAGCATACACACGGGTGTTCCTGGCGCTCCCCAGGTTTGGCTGTTCATATCTGATCACTCAAACCAGATGAACCTCAGTAAGGCTATGCAGTGAAGACAGTCTGATGGAGATTTGTTGTACTGGTGAAAATTGATCTTACAGCATTAGTGTAGTCACCTGTTTAGTTCTTGTAACTGGGCACTTTGCCACTCCTGCAGTCTTGGGGAAAAAAAAGACCTTTACCTTAACTTTTCTTTGACCTCATGGCTTTTATTATTATTATTAATTTCCCTAAAAAGCAGCTTGAGATTCAAATCCACAGCAATATTCTAGACCATTCTGGCTTCCCACTTGGATAGATCAACTGGAGTCTGTTCTAGTTTCCAAATATTTGCTGATAAATATTATTTCAGAATTGCCACAGGAAGGACCCAGCTTGTCCCATGACCTCTCGGGTTACTATTCCTAACCACTCTCAGCACTGCTGTACCCCTCAGCGCACTGGGTCTTTGATGTAATGTGAATAATATGCAGAAAACTGTGTGGAGCATTCCAATTAATGCAGTTACACGTTTGTTGTGGGTGTTCTATTGTGTGATTACTTGCGTTGTTTTGAGTATATTGTCCTGAAAACCAGCATATAGAAAGCTTAGTTATGCTAATCCATAAGTCATTCCTCATTTTGGAGTTAGTTTAGAGTTTCCTCAGTGATACTAACCTCAGTCACAGTATCTTCAAAACAGGTCAAGATGGGTACAAAGCGCACAGCTCACTCACATTGAGCACACGTCTGACACTTGTTCAGACTATAACAGGTGTTTTCATCACAAGAAAAATGTAAACATGACTTTGGATCATTGGCATGTTTGTTAGCTGTTATGATGCCATTGATAATGTACTAATCACTTCATTCTGGTCACGTCAAGCCCACCCCGCGTTCTCTGGAGAAGCAAACTCAGGAATACATACTGCACACTCGACTTTGCAAAGGGTTGCTTCAGAATATCGTAATAAAATATAAGCTTGAATGTGGCAGTCTTTTTTGGGGGCCGTTTTAAAATGCCGCTCCTGTTTTACTGGTAGGCATTTGCAGTGTGTTCTGCTGTCAAGTTGCACACACTTAGATTTTCTGAATGGAATTGAGGTTGACAGTTATTAAGCAAGGCTTTTTTTTTTTTTTTGAATGATAAGGATTCGCTCTCACCCTGCGCTTGATGATGGGACACATTTACCCAGTCTCTTTGATATTACTGGATTTAGCATGTCAGTATGTCAATGGGTGTGTCCCCTAGCTACTGAAGGCAAAGAGTGGTTGGATGGTAAAAAGTAAGACTAGACATATCCTTTTCTTTTTTTCCCTATTAATTGTTTACTTGTGTCCTCAGTGCACAGGGCAAGTTCAAACTGTGCATTGTTTATTGAACCACATCAGATACTATATGAGACACATGGACATCCTACCTGCTTGGATTCCCAAAAGAATTAGCAGTTCAGATTAGAGTGCCATCAAAGCAGTTGTAAGCATATGTCTTTAACCAAACCTTTTAGAAGGAAGATGTGCTAATGTCTGTTGAGCACTGGATGACAGCTCTTCTCACACCAACAAATGTTTTCTGACTAACAAAACCCTCTGCTTTGGCCAGCAACATACTGGTCTGCGGTCTGAGCTAGCCTGGTTCTGGGTTGTTTACCTTGCTTCATTAACTGCGGTGGCTGGGTTATAAAGTTGTGCACTGTTAGCATGCTTTGGTTTGGTTTCATTATTTTCCAGTGCAAGGGTGATTTTGACCATGTAAAGTAATTTATAAACTTGCATCAAGTTTATGAATAAAGAATTTTATGAAATATCTCTCTGGCCTTATTAATCAAACCTGTCAATAGCAAATGTGAGACAGTGTGATGCATCTACCTGTTATTGGAGGAAAATGTGTCACACCTCTATAGGAGCACTCAGAAGTATTGGCTAACTTATTTTGGCACTAAAAGTTGCAAATTTTTAAAACTGCACATTGTATGTGCTTTTATTACACTCATTTTGAAAATGCTTTTCTGAAGAAACATTTAAGCAATGTCATGCT
This sequence comes from Monopterus albus, assembly GCF_001952655.1. NCBI lineage: Eukaryota > Metazoa > Chordata > Actinopteri > Synbranchiformes > Synbranchidae > Monopterus > Monopterus albus. Next base: position 1,100,000 of record NW_018127897.1, on the reverse strand, counting down.
GACAGGCAGGAGAATCTGGGAATCAAACCACCAACCCAATAATTAATGACCTACTGTGGCACCTGAGTTACACTGAACTTCCTCACGAGTTTTGGCTTTCCAAGTGTTTATGTGTATTTCTTGTGTTTTTCCTGTAGATGGTGTTCTTTCCCAAAATATGTACAGTAGGTGTTGTTTTTTTGTCCAGTGCAGGATACAAACACACCTGCCATTTATCCTCTCTAAAGTAGTACTGTTACACCAAGTGCACCTTTGATGACAGCCTGTCGTTCCTGTACAAAAATGCAGCTCTTCCTGACTTAAAGCTGCAGTATGTAACTTTTTTCATTGAAATATTTTTGTTGTGGAAATCTGGTCCAAAACTTGTCTTAATGTGGAGAGGTGCTGTCAAAGCCAGCACTGGCAGCAGTGCAGAGATTTTAGCTTCTAAAAGGTTCTGAGTGGGACTGACCTCTCTAACCATCCATCCATTATCTATACCACTTTTCTTGTATAGGGTCGTGGGGGACTGGAGCCAATCCCAGCTGACATGGGGTGAGAGGCGGGGTACACCCTGGACAGGTTGCCAGCCTTAGAGACAGACAACCAGACACACCCACACTCATTTCTATGTGCAATTTAGAGTTGCCAGTCAACCTAAGCTGCATGTCTTTGGACTGTGGGCACAGTGAGAACATGCAAACTCAACACAAAAAAACTGTGAGTTCGCCAGAACTTGAACTGAGAACCTTCTTGCTGTGAGGCAGCAGAGCTAATCACTGTTCCACCATGCTGCTTCTTTTCTAGCCCATCACAGATTTTCAATAATTTCAGTTTGATTAGTAAGTTTTGCTGCATTTTCATTTTTTGTAATGTTATAATGACAAATAACCAAAGAGATGGGCAGCGTGGAGCAGAGAGAGGGATCACTGGGCGAAGCAGAGTGGGTTGATTTGGAGTTTCATACTAGCACTGCCTTTAAACTGAGTTCTTGCTAGCACCTACAAGGTTATGATGACACCATCTTAAATACCTAAAAGCATTAGAGGGCGATGGATATGAAACATAAAGATAAACATAAAGATTTCAGTGTTGTTTAGCAGTGGAGAAAGTTCAGTTTTTGTTTAGGATGGCAGTGATTTATAGCACCCTCTGGGTGGCACCAACCGCAGCAGGTGATAGGTTTGTGTGAGTGGGATGAACTGATTTTTATCTTGCTCAGTATTGGTAAAGCCTTGTGCTTAGAAGTCACCACTAGATGGTATTGGAGCACTCTTGAAACTTTGGTGTATTGTTTTTTTTAGTCACTGGTGACATTCAAGTAGTAGCTTTGTTTGCTTGTAACATCAGTCTGAGGTTGGTGCTCCATTATTACACCCATTGCTGCTCTTACCACCTCTGTAGCTCATTTCCTCCAAGGTTGAATGAATGAATAATAAGGTCATTTATTTGCGTGAGAGTATTGCTGTTGATGGGATACAGTGTGATATGGAAAGCTCATATTCTCCCAGCAGTGTGTTCGAGTCAGATATTGTTATGGTGGCTTGGCAAGCACTGCTCTCATAAATGTCAGGTTTGTGATAAATAGCTGAATCAATCCTTATCGGTTCTTATGAGGAGCAGGAGAGCTGTAGAAGATAACAGGGTGACCTACTGAGTCTGTGGTCGATCATGTTGTTGCAGCCTGGGTGGTTATGGATATTAGAAATCACTGAAACCAAGAATCACAATGTAGTTTTTCATAATATTGGGAATTGGGGCCATATCTCTAATTCAAATCAAAGGGCAGGTTGTAGTGAGAAGAGCAGGAAGTGGAGCTCAGCAGTTTGCCAGCAAAAGGCTAATTGCCTATTATTGCAGCAGTTTTTATTTTTCTTTCTGTGTGTGTTTGGCTGGCTGGCCTATTGGCTGGGCAGGTGCAGGCCTCATTATCCAGCTTCAGCCAGTATGTTGGTCCAGTCTGTTGCCTCAGACACAAGGAGACAGACAAGGTTCTGGGGCTGCAGGTAACACGCTGTGCATCTCTGTGATTAGCCTGCTAGTGCCCACACTGAGACAGCAAGAAATAGTTGAGCCTTCTTCCTTCACCCTGGGCCAGAGCACAGCACATGGTGGATCTCACTCAGAATCAGCTGGGGTTGATTGATAGCCTGCGGCTTAACAGCCATGTCCATCACGTTCACCACTTTGCCTTCCATCAATAACATTCTCAAGTGTAAACCCAGATTCAGATTGAGTGTATCAGAGAAGCTGCAAGGACTTTAACTGTTTCATGCTGACTGCGCTGCTCTCACCAACCAGTCTGACAGATCAGATGCTATATTTATATTACACATATAACAAATGCAGCTACCAGCACCGCTAATTGAAATGAAACTCCTTGTTTGCTTATGAAGAGTCTGAAAGGTTAAAACAACGTTTTGCAGTTTGGTGGGGCTGGTGGGGTGTTGTGCCTTAATATTTCATGGCTGGGAGCAGTAACTTCCTGGAATCTCAACTGACAGCAAAATGTACAGCACATGACACTGAGTTGTTGTTCTTACACTGAGTTATTTTTGCAGATTAAATATACTTGTTAACTATTGGCCATTAGAGATGCTGGTAGGCAGCTCTTTCCCCCTGTTTTCTAGTCTTTGTGCTAAAGTAAGCTAACTGACTACTGGCTCCAGTTCATTACACATTAAATGTCATGCTTTTTCAACTAATTGTGACCCAGGGACCACCACTCTGATTAAAAAGTAACCTGAAGACCATTGTTGTGGGGTGGATAGTCCGGATGGGCACAAGCAATGCTATATATTTGCATGAATTTGATTATTTACAACTAATTATTAGGCTACATGTTTAATTAGATGGATGGAAATGTGTTTACAAAATGAAATAAAAAAATAGTGTTGTCTACAGTGAAGGCACTTTATTGAATGCATGGTCAGGGACCACCTGCACTGCCTTCGTGGACCAGCAGGGGGCTGCGGACCACCGGTTCAAAACCTCTGAGCTCAGTTTCAAACCTAAACTTTAAATTCAGATCCCTGTAGAAAAAGCATGTTTAACATGTATACAACATCTTATGCAATTTAAAAAGGTGCTTACAATTCTAAATAAACAAAATTTTATGCATCCAACAAAATTAGCCCAGGAGGAAGAAGTGTTTTCCACACATAATGCTGTATATATAGTAATGTGTTTTATGAGTAGCTTGATATCTTCTCAAAGTCAAAGAGCATTTCAGTTATTTAAAGTTAAATATATCATACATATATTGTTTTATAATCAAGTGGCTTCTCACCTCTTCAAGGATATTTGGACAAAATACACTAACTATATTATAGTGTCATTAACTAACAGAGCCTGCAGTTCAGATTCATGCCATTAATGTAATCTGTTCCTGCCACCTCCTCCAATCAGTGTCCCAGAGATACTTTTAAAAGTGCAGCAAAATAACAACAAAGCCAGATGTGTTTACAGACAGCAGATGCTTCCTGTTATTAATAGACACCCAACACTTTTATAGTGGTCTGTGTGAGCCTTGTTAGAGTGAATACGAGAACACAGGCACAGAGCTGCAGTAATGGCAACTGGCTTTGAAAGACACGGCTGAATCAGCGGCTAAAGAGCCAATCCCGCCGTGACTCTGAATGACCTGATGTTAGAACACAGCATCTGGAGATCAATAAGACAGGTGTCATCCCAACCAACACTGTTACTGTGCAGCCAGAAAAGTGTCTCCTAGTCAGACTTTGATGCTGTTGGAACAATACATTGAATCTTCTTTCCACATTAACATCCAATCTTTTTTTAATTTAAGCCTTAAATTGAAACATTTTTAAACATATAAATGACCACATGAAGTCTAATTAAATAGAAATCATTCCACTAGTTTAAAATGTATATATGATGTTTTTTAAAAATTGGTTACAAAGTGCGAAGGAAAAAGGATAATCGGGATAGATAGACGTTCTAATGAATTCTCACTCTCTGTCAGTGCTGAATAGTAATTTTCATGGAGAGAACTCTGTGAATGGCTTCTGAATAAAATATGCTGTATGTCTGTCTGCCAAACTAACACTCTAACTCCAAAGGGGTACTATTCAGAAGAGACAGAGATTGTGATTGTAATGATTTTGTTTTCAGACTGTTATTTCCATACTTTTGTTCTATCTATCTATCTATCTACAGTATTTAATTTCCACTCTGCCCTTTAAAGGGAATATCTCAATACACATCACCAGTCAGTGACAGATTTACCTTCAAGGACTTGAAAATAAATTGGTGGCTGAGATAGGTCAGTGAATTGTAAATGAATCATAAAGTTGTTTGAAACGACTCACATACACACACACACACAACCAAATCATAAAAGCTGAGGAGAGGGATGAGCAAAGAGAGAAAAAAGCGATGGCGCTCATTACTCATTCAGCATTTGGGTGTTTTTGTAATAGGGATACTGTCACTGCCTCTGCTTGAGAACATGGAACAACACATTTACATACATCACCTTAACTCCTGGTGTTTTCCTTGATTATTTATTTTGCAGAGTAAGTTTCATAAAGTTAGTTTTCTGGACTAGTGATTTTTCAAACACTAATGATTTTTATTGCTATGAGATACAGAATATCAGTACTGGTATTCCTTTTAAAGCCCCACTGCCTTTATCCAGCAGCAGCACTGCTTTACAAGGACAATCACTTGCCCCAGAGAAAACACTTCATATTTCCAGTGCAAGGAGAATATTGCACAATGTAGTCGATACATTACAGTACTTTCACTTTGTAATGGAAGCCAGTCTTATTTAATTTCAAGTAGGCTAACCCAAACATTTTAGGAGAGCACAATTGCTCACACCACTGAGAGACTGACCTTCACAGGCCTCCTTTCATGTCTCCATTAAAAGATTCGCTTCAAATGCATTCAGTTTTGCCTCTCAGGCTGCAGCAACGTCACAATCAAGACCCAGAATGCATATATTACACAAAAAGTCAAGCCTCACAATCCAATTTTCCATGGCTTGAAGTATATGTAAATTTTAATGATCCATGGATCTTCATTCTGCCCCATATTTTGCAGCTTTTGTCACTGGTTTTTATTCAGATGACATAGTTATATCGGTCCTCAGTAACCCCAGTCTGGGTCCTATACATAACCGCATACATAAAAATACAACCAGTATTTCATTCAAAAGTTCTACATATAGTATCCATGCACTGAGAATATTGTTTAAACTGCATCTAATAAAGATGGAGTTGGCTGCAAACACCTACTTATTTCACCAGGGTTTGATCCAAAATGACCAAAAATACCTGTTGTGTTGATTGTTTAGGTCTTCTCACCTTGAATGTTGTCTGCTTGTCCTCCCCGTGCTGAAAGATAGCTAGTTCAGTTCAGCATGACGATATGCTTCCCTGCACAGGCTTATACTTCAGACCAGGCTAAATGGATTTCCATTAGAGGGGCTATGACTCATTCCAGATGCTTACTCAATACTGTGTGGGCACTGTAGCAGAAAGTTTCCTCCAGACAGAACAAAAAGCACAACAAAACCAAACAGTCGTATATGAGACTGTGTACAGGAAAGTCTGTGCCTTGTACCTTTTTCATACCTTGTGCACTAATTATCAAAGCGTAGGAGAGTGTGATTGCAACAGCTGTCATGCAGTGAAGACTAAAGCCTGGGCACAAGAGAAAGCGAGAGAAAACAAGGCAGATTATTAACTAGCTCCTGAGTTAGTGCAAAATAAGACATAAAGAATAGCTAGGCAATTAGTTCAGTTAAAGTGCATCTTTGGCCCATCAGCTTCAACTCCCCATTGTATCAACATCTGTCTGTGTGCATGGGAGAGCTTGGGGTAATAAGTGCATGTTCCCCCTAGTGCTATGTATATATCTCTTCAGCACCATGTCTGGACTTAGCCTGGATCTGCATCAGACAATCAATAGGAAAAGCAATGATCTCAGTGAAATGGACCATCAGTCTAACAGTGATTCCCTTATGCAGCCCCCCACCTGCAGAGAGGAGGTGGAACTGAATTATTGTCTGAGCATTGATTTAAAACTGTCTGAAGAAACAGTACTTTGTTTTCTCATTAGACGTCCTGTGTGATCTTAATGAAAATAACTAATTTGCTGAAGATAAGTAGATACCAAAACCTTTTGTTATGTGTTTCTCATTAGAAGTGGTACACCTGTTTTTAAGCATGCAGTTTTCTCTGCTGGTGAGAAAGAGGAAGAACGCGCTTTTTATTTTATTTCATTTTATTCAGTTGTGTTAAACTCATTTTGTTTTTATGAGGCCTTCTCTTTTCCTAATTTTTGGAACCCAATCCACTCACAATTTTCCACAGTCAACAAGTCCCACCATCATCTGTGAGGAGTGCAAACATGGCTGAGAAACACTGTAAGGCCAAAAAAAAAAACTTCCCATACAGTTGCAGAGCTATAAAGTAAAGTAAATGTGGCCATATAAATCCAACTTGTTTTATTTTCTTTATTTGAACAAAACTAGACTTCATGACAGATTTGTGCAGGACACAGACTGAGCAATGCCACCACAACAGATATTATCATGCACAGCCTTGCTCTGTACAGTACCTCTGTAACGATGTTCTTGGAGTGTGCGTACTGCTGCAGGACAGAGAGAACGGTTGCTTTTCTTAAGATTATCCTAGAAGCACAACATTTCTGTTGTGCTTTTTAAAATCAATTAAACTACAGATAATCACATTTTAACAACCTGCAAACCATTTAAAACGTTTGCAGTAAGTTACGTTTGGACACTGTTATATTCAACAACTATGCCATTGTTGCCAAAACAATCATTTGCTTTTGCCATTGATGACATGATTACATAAACTTGGGAATTTTTCCAAAGGTAGGTCCCTTTTTCTTAAAACAAACAACAACAACACAAAAAACTGTTTGGTGGCATAATTGTTTACAGGTTGTACATTACATGATTGTACCGAATAGTGCTTGGGCAACAAGCTGATGCAAAGCTCCCTATTTACATTTCCACATTAATCCACATTGTCTCTAATACTACTAGAGGTTTTATTGTTGAAATACTGAGGCTGTATTGTTGTGTTAGGATAAGGCTGAACATACAAAACATGTTGTGTACCACCATATGTTGAGTGATTAACACAAACCTTAACATATATACCTTGCTGACCCTTACATGTATAGTGCATCTATCTTTAATAAAGCCCTAATTAAGAGGTCCTGTCTAGATGGGTCACTGTGTAAAATGTTTGTTCTGCCATTTGAAGTAATATGGTTTGACCACTTTCTGGCTGTTCTTTAAACAGTCTGTTTTTCATAGCACACACTCTGACATGTGATAGCAAGAAAAGCAAAAGTGCGAATAATAACATTAATTGGGTCCTCATACCATTTTAGGTGTCCTATTTACATGGTTCTGGTATTGTGCATGGCTGACTCACTGGCACAGCTTATTGAAGCTCTTAAATTAACTGTGCTCGTCCTGCCATCAGGTGTCAAAATGTCTGAAAAGGCTGTAGCAAATTAATGCTTTCTGCAGGTGAGTTTACTGTCTGCTTTGTTGAATTTTGTGAGAAATATATAAATAAGGATTAGGATCTTAGATTGAAACACAGAGATACTCCAGTAGTAATTCACTATAATATACAGCACAATACTGAAGAGTGCTAAAAACATAGCCCACTTGCACAGAATTGAAATTTGTAATAGAATGTGTGTTTTGCCATTTTTGACCACTGCACAGTTACACTGCTTGCCATTAATATTAAAACAAGTCAGAACTTTTGATTGACAGTGTATTTTTACTTCTGTAGCCAGTTAACATTTTTGGTCCCATCACTGTGTGTGCCCACAGTGTGTCTGCCTGTGACTGATGGTGGCCCCCCGAAACACACAGCACATCTTCTGGATAATGATTTCCCTTGATGGCTCCACTGAGTGAAGATGTTGAGAGGAGAAATGGAGAGGAGAAAGAGAAGTATGGGAGGGGGTGGAGGTCAATGGAGAAAGTGGATGTTTTAAGGAGGACGGGGAGGTTTGAAGGCAGGATGAAGGGGATGACAGACCTCCTGGGATCAGACTAAAATGCTTGCCTTATCCTAATCTCCAGCTTTGTTTTGAGAAGCAGCAGGAGGGATGTGGCTGAGGCCAATGACAGATGATCAGACATGATGGCACTCACAGACTTGATGAATTGGATCTCTACACTGGCTAAATGACTGCTGTACCACCATGGAAGTGACAGGGGCAAACAGAAAAGACAAAGGAGTCTTCACTACTGGGGCAAAACTGAATTAACAGGATAGGATTTATGCCATGAAGTAATGCTTGAATTGCTATTGGCACAAAAGTAAAGTACACAGTCAGGAGTAATGCTGATGTTAATCACAACCAACAGCACAGGAACAACTTTATGTTTTTAAGACAGGACTAAATCTAAATCCTTTTATTTACAAGAGTGTTGATTCTGGCTCAGATGTTCTCGATTCATAGTAATTAACAATATGTTAGTATCTTAGATGTATATGAAGTTGAGACAGTTTCCAAGTTACAGAAAACTACAGAATAAAATCAAGATAATAAACTCTTTCCTCCACATAGAGCTCAAATTTCTATGGAGAATGGATAAATGTCTGGCTGTGTGAGAGCCAAAAGGTAAGAGCGTCTTGAAGAGTGATAAGGCTGTAGAGCCTCCGTGGTGATAAGTATCTTATCAGCCTGTCGTCTGCCTCCTGAACTCGCAGAGGACACCTGTTGTATTACAGAATGTTAGACAACGACTGCTACCTGCAGATAAAGGACTCTTATTTTTGTACCTTTGCACAGTGTACATTTAGGAAAAACCTTCCATTCGACAGTGTATCAGCTGACTCATGAATCATTTCTCTCAGGCAGAAAGTGGGTCATGCTAAAAGTTTATGCAGTGCCATTTATTATTGTGCTTTACAAACTATTTGTCATCTTTTTCACCAGTCTATTTTATCATATTTTAGAAGGGTGATAATGCACAATATAAAAACAGAGCCATACATTGTGATGTGTTTTCTGTCGGCAGGTGCATGGAGGATCTCCAGGCTGTTTCACTTAAGTGTGACGTGTTGGTATTCAATTGCTTTTCCAACAGCATTCTAAAGCCATGTCATTTACACATATATATGAATTATACCACCCTAAACCGACCTCCTTTGGAGCCTTCGGGCTAGATAGGAGATGGGACCGGGCCAATTTCACACAACCAAGCTTCATCAATCTCCTGGTTCATTCAGTTCACAAAGGAGGTCCTCTTTCACTGGGGAGAGCAGTCAATAGACCACTGCTACTCAGATGGCAGCAATTCCATTAAAAGGGCCCTCCACCTTGGGCCTGAAGAAGGAGGCTTATCAGAGGCCAGCAGAGAACAGAATGCTGCAGCCATCCATTCTCAAGGAGGGAACGAACACTGCTGACAACCTCTCCACCTTCTCTCCTTTCTCCTGTCATGTTCTCAACAAGAGAAATGGCAGTGCCATCATCTCCAGCTGGAACCTCATAGCCTCATGGATGTTTTGGACCTGAAAGCACATATGGCTTTGTTTTATGAATCTGAGGTGTAAAATAATCAGTATTTTACCCATAAATTTGTACTAATCAGTGGCTATATAAGCAGTCAGTTGTTTACGGTAGTTACACATTCAGCAGTGTAAGTTGTGGGTCAGACAGCTAAATAAAGTTCCATAAAGTTAAAGTGAGGTGTAGATGCAGGTTATATCTCCATGCACGTTCTCACATCACCCATTACATTGTTATTATAACGTTATCATTATGGTTGCTTTAAAAAAATCTGCACTAGAATATATGAGCGTATCAGAACCATCCCAGAATAATGTAGCTCCACATTTTGTTTCACATGGAGAAAAATCATTATGTCAACTCTGAGATGTATTAACAACAGCACTGTCATGCATTTTCATCCACCTAAGACCTAAGAGCTGGCATGTGCATGAACAGTCACCTAGCACTGTCATGTCATGTCTCAGGGTAAGACAGTTTGTGAGAGACAGAAATGGATTATTTTTGTCTTGATGTGTTGTTTTTACAACCTAACATCTCGCTCTGACCCTGGCATGCCCGACTGGCAGCCACACCTTCGGAGAGCAGCAAAAACAGCAGTCATGCACCTGAGTGATGCATGTGGGTTTTGTCACATCCTTGAACCAATTTACAGCTCCTCGACATGACACATTTCTTATCACCGGGCTGCACTGCTAACATACTGCTCATGCCGTGGCAGTGTTGTCAAACAAATTAACTGCCAAAGGATGTTCCACTGTGGTAAAAAGGTACAAGTTTCCTGTACAGATTAATGGGATACATTATTCCTAACCCTGGCCTGAATACACCAATAATATAATTTGAACCTTTGACACCTTTATTTTCTATGATAGTAGCCCAAATGCCAATAACAGTGTCCCAAAGAACACCTGCAGGTTTTTCATGGTTATAGAAAATCATAGGAATATGTGTTATTTTGCAACTGCCATCTAAAGTTATAAAAATGTCATAATATAATAACAGTGGTATCTCCAGCTGTTAAAATATCACTTGGCGCTGCAGGTGGTGCCCTTAGCAAAGTGTCATGCATCATAATAATAATAGCTCTGCGGATTTTTTGGCACATACCACATTCCTCAGTTTGAAGGATCATCCAGACTCCAGCCAAGCTGTATTAGTTGTTAGTTTGAGGTTGCTAATGCTGGTGTGAAGCTCTTGACAACAGCAAACAGCAGACTGGAAAGCTTATGAAGGAAACAGTTGCATGCATGTTTAAAAATGACTGTCATGCTTCCCATATTAACTACACAATAGGCTATGTTTTCAGTCTCTGCCACTCTGAAATGCAGTCCATCTCACCTACGTGCCCACCCAGCACCTCCATGTACTACATAAAAATAGCCTCACTGTTTTGAATGGTGTGCATGAGATCCATCCTGAAAAAGGAGTAAAGGCAGGATGCTGATGGATGGAGCCTAAATGCTGATGATATTTAATATATCCTGTATTTAATGACCTGTTCCCAGAGATTTGTATAATTAGGTGAGTGCTGGCAGGGAGCTAGCAGGGATAAGCACTACATCTATCATGTTAAGATCTGTGGATCCACCAGTAGGTAAAAGTCTCAAATACATGAGCCCATGGGTGGAAATGAAACCATCTCAGCTACCATCTAATCACTTTGTCATCCTTTTATTAATGTGTAGATTTAGGATTAGGGGGAATGTCTGGCCTAAATCAAACTAGAGTGGATATCTCTTGAGTTAAGGTACCTCAACTGCAAAGCAGAGCTTAAGGTATACACTTATTCTAGTTAAATACATTTAAAAAGCTGCACTTTGGCATTTGCAGCAACAAGGGGAAGTCACACAGAAGGTTAAGAGTCATGAGGTTTGTATGTGTGTACCTAAGAAACATTCTGCAATTATTTTCTTTTCAAAACCATTTCTGTGATGAATGTCATATACAGGCCTGCAGTCTTTCAAGGGTCTCCCCACTTTATAGAAACTGCGGTGACTCTGAGATGAAACATAGTCTTGTGTGAGCTGTGTCCTCCTTCTGTCACCGTGGCCTCTCTATTAGTGATAGGAAGAGATGGAAAGAAGGAGAGCCACTCTAACTATCCGCTGCTTCCCTCAAGTTATGTTAATGGGTGCTTCCGGCTTAAGTAGGCTATCTATATGCAAAGTCTTTTCTGATGGATTTCTTCATTATTTATTGTTAATATATTACTGTATCTCCATGATGAGAAGAGAAGGCTGTTGGTTCGACGCCACATTGCCTTGTGTAGTAAGTGTGAGACATTTTGAACAGAGGAAGAGCAAAGTACATGGCAGCACTTTGGACTGTGATACACAGCCAGCATTCGGTGGCTCTGGGTTTCTGTTACATTATAAGCTTTCAGTTGCAGCTTTTAGCATTTATTTTTAGAAAAGTATATTATTTTTGCATACCTATAGCATCCCCAGATCTATTTTGTACATTCAAGAATAAATTAGACCTAATGACATTTCTTTAAATGAACTTTTTAAAATATAAAAACTAAATTAACCCAGTATTAATCTCATCTGGATGATAACTCTCTGAACCACTTTAAAACAAAGCATTAGTCTTAGCAACAACAAAGTCTGTGAGCATCTCTCAGAAACCTCAGTCCTTTGACTCAACAGGACCAACCCACATACAGAATGTGGATACACCATCAGTCCTCCAGTACTCTCCAACACTTATCATGTCTTTCACCTTGAGGTCGCCCTCTGAGGTCTGCCCATTTCCCCTGAAACAGGAGTTGGGTTGCGGTGAGCCGAACCCACTAAGCCTCTGCTCTCAAGAACACTGACCTCAATCAAAGGGAGAACTTGATCCACTGGTTCATGCACTCTGTAGCCCACCAGGACCTGTTTAGACCATCAGTGGATGGACGTGTGTGGCTTAATGTCTAAGTGTCTCTGAGTGACCATGGGTGTTAAAATTACCACTGTAAAAAGTACTTTTCTCCTGAAGTGTAGGATTGCCTGCTGTGCATTGGTGACATTCTGTTATGAGTTTGAATAGGTTTCATGGGCCTCAAGGTCACTGAATACATTCAGTGCATGAAGCCCCGTGTCATCCTACCATTCAAGTGAAATCATAAAGACAGCTGACACTGGAGTTATGGTAAAAGGCTTTTCCACCACGACAACGATATGCAGGAAGGTGGTGACTGGTGACACGCTTATCTCCTTCCAGGTTCGATTACAGTCGTAATGTTTCCTCTCTCCATTAAGTGTATTTGATTTCCCGCTGAGGGGGAAGCTGGCAGAGATTTAACAGCAGCGCCGGGGCCAAGAGGGCAGCTCTTGCAAGCATCACTTCCACTGATGTGCCTGGAAGCGGACAGAAAGTGGCAATGCTTATACAATTAAAGCTGAGAGTTTGTCAGACCTCATTTTTGAAAGAGGTTCAAGCCGTAGCCCTCAGAGAGTATTATTAATTCACTGCCCTGGCCCGCTCAGCAGAGATAGAAGGATTACACAGTGGTGTTTGAAAAAATGACATGCTAAGAGGAACTTGGAAGCGCCTTCACCCTGATTACAAGAACGAATTTTCCCATCAGTCATGAGAGAATTATCTTGAAAGTTGAGGTCAAAGGGGTAAACACTTATGTGGTAAAGGGATAGTTTGATTTTATGACATAAGGTGGCGTTACTCATTGGTGGTAATCACAGTGCTTGGGCATTGGCTAAGGACTCTGGGGCAGAGGACAGAAATACTAAACTGAAGTACATATAATACTTAATACCACAATTTAAAAATACAATTAAAAGTCCTATATCCAAAATGTTAACAAAGTACATATGTAAAATGTCTTTAGGGTCTCAAAATAAAAACATTTATTATGGGTTAGAATAGCCGCTAACTGCAAAAATTTCTCTTATGAAATACTTATTGTCCAGTCTTTAAGTCTAATTTCTGAAAACAAGTGTAAACCATCTTCCAGTGTTGTGGATATGAACACGTTTGCAGTTTGAATAGGCTGGTTTCAAGTATTCAAGAATCATATGTTCATTTTTTTTCAGTTTATCCCCTTCAGACCCTGCGTCTATTGAAATGGACAAGACATGTTTTTCTCTGTATATCAATAAAAATGAATTTTGTTTATAATTTGAACACTGCCAGGTCACTGACTAGCGAGTGCTGCAATAAAATCATAAGGATTGATTTAGCAAACTTCTTGACATTTTGCATTTGTTCAGTTGTGCCATCCATTGTGATGGACATTTAAAAATGTGATTAAAAAAATATGCTGACAAAATTAGTTTAGGCTCATTTCTATACTGGAGAAGAGCAAATATCAGCTGAATATTTTTTATTTTTTGATCAGTAAAAAAAATCTGGTCTAAAGAGGTTAGCTTGTTTTACCAAAACAAGACTTTCAAGGTTCCATATTATACAAAAACTACCTTATAAAACTGATATTTGGTGCTGTAGCTGTCATGTATTTAACCTATATTTTTTTACTTAAACACATGTGCTGTTCTTATGTTTATTATTACTGAAATGACAATGCGTGACTTTTATATTTGTAACTATTTGCGGTAGGACAATTTTTTTTCCCTTTTTTTAACAACTGTCAGACTAATAATAAACTCATTTTAAATGTTCTAAATAAAATTGTAATCTGCAATAACTACAGTCAAATAAAGGTAGTTGAGTCAAAAGTACAATGTTTCCCTCTGAAATGTAACGCCCTTTATAGCTATACTTTTCTGAGCCACTCACATGAGCAGCATCGTCAGTAAAGGAAAAATACTCAGATTGTTTACTTAAGTAAAAGTAACAAAACAACAGTAAAAATTCTGTTACTAGTCAAAGTCCTGTAGTCAGAATGTTACTTAAGTAGAAGTACAAAAGTATTAGCATCAAAATACACTTTATACTATTTATGTGGGAAAGGCACAAGGTGGTTTGTCAATACCTTTCTTACACAGAATTTACCAATAAAATGGTTTATTTTTCACCCTATGTCAGTAAAATTCTAGTATTGGCTATCAGTCTCAGCTGTCAGAACCAAAGTGCCTTGATTTGCAAAAACACTGTAGGAAAATTTATTATTTTTACAGTTTTTTTTATGGGAAGCTCCTGACTGATTTATGATTGATCCTTACATATCATAACCACCGGGTTTGTTTCTGAGATGATGAATGTTGCATATAAAGAAGGAAAAGGGGAAATGGATTTTTTGTCAGAGGGTATTAAGTAGCACCAGACCTTCCAATTAGCTACATTTCACATCAGTTTACATCTGTGAGGCTGTAGCACTGTGTGACAACACTGATGGAGAGAAAAACAGAGGGGAAAGAGAAAAAAGTGAAGAAGAGAACAAGATTTAGAGATGGAGGACTGAGTTGAAAAAGACATGAGAGAAATATAAAACACATGGGGCCAGAAGAGAAACGGCAAGTGATAGATAGGGACATAAAAATAGAAGCAAAGATTGAAAGAGAGAAGGGAGTGACAGAAGAAATTGATAGGAAGAGTGAATAAACTCTGATTGATTACAGTCTTTTTCAAGTATTTTGCTGTCTTTATGTTCTCATTATGTCCCAGTACAAACTCGGTAGCTGCTTCTGTCGGGTAAGCTGAAGCCTTACTTAGCTTGAGGGAACACGAAAATGGCAATTTAAACATGAAGTAATGAAGCAATACTAAGTATGATGCACCACTTTACTTATAAGAACTAGTAAGTGTGTGCCTATAGTTATTAGTTTTGTGTCAGCAGCTGATTCAGAGTTCACAGATTCAGGATCTAATCATTAAAATGTTTCAGTCAGTGCTTCATTCTGTCTAATACATATTCCACAGTTCAGCAAAAAATTAATATGAGGCTTCAGATCAAGGAAATATCTTCTGTTAGTCATGAAAAAGCTTATCACCAGTGTGCCACAGCAGCAAATCCATTTGAAACTACCATCACAGATCCCTTCAGTGTGGCCCAGTGTCTCCATGGAAACACAAAACACATAAAAAAGGCCTTAACTCTGGGCGATACCTCCTTGACTTGGGTAACTCAGACTGCTGATCAGCTTTAGCCGACCTGTTAATGCATTTTGCCCTGGCTAGAATGACACGGAGAAATAATTAGAAGATCATTTCCACTGAGGAAACATGGTATAAAATATGACTGTAATGCCTCATTCATAACTGTGTATTGAGCAAAGGGGAAAAAAATCAAAGTTTCCCTCAGTACATCTCATACACAAGCACACATATAGTTAGCTGTCATCATTTTCAGGTTGTTAAACATAACCAGCATCAAAAAGCAAGCCAATATTTTGTACATTAGCCATGCATCTATTTGATATGAATTGCAAATTAGATGACTGGAAGATGCCAAGACTTTGAGCAGGTGTGCGTGGGCCTGAGTGGTGCACTAAGCAAGGAGGCTGATGAATGAAAGGAGCATTCGACTTTTTCTCTGGGTGCTTTTTGAAGAGCTGGATTTTGCCCAGGTATTTGGATTTCTAACAGGTGTGCTTTGGCTTACTGAAGGGATTCACATGTTGTACAGCCGCTCTGAAAAGGGTGAGCAGCAGTGGACTAGAAAGCTACTGCTTTGACGCGCATACTGTATGTATTTTAATGCTCTGGGTAAATAAAACTGATTACGTTTAGGTAAAAGTTGCTGTATGAATCCTAATTATTCTTATCAAACATTAAAGTTACAACTATAATCTGCAACATTTCACACATTTTTTTTTTGGACTGTGGTTTATAGATACTAAATAACAGTGATTCCACTTGTACTCAGCTCAGTTGAAGCTGTTTTGACACCAAGTGTCAGACAGAAAGAAACATGTGCTGCACAAGTTTCCATGGTCATGTACTGTCCAGAAAACATGTCTATGTGGGTCCCAAATGGGTCAAATGGGTTGGGATTTGGGTCAAGTTTGGTCAGCCTGAAAATAAAATGTCAGGTCCATACAGGCCCCATGAGTGTCTACCCATGTAGAAAGCCATGGTGACCCCGCATATGTAGGTCCCTAGCAGAAAGAATGTAGTTAATGATTGGGCCAAGGAAAGCTACAAATTTGGCCCATGAGCAATTGACAAAATAGGTTTGTTTTTGTGTCTACCTTCTTGACTCTACAGCTGAACCCACCTGAGCCCCTTTTGTAATCAATATGGCCAGACAGAAGAGCCATTAGAAACTCCATGTGGGTTTCCAGTGGGGCTTAACTTGTAGTCCATCTGGGCCCCACAGTAGGTTTCATGAGGTCCCTGAAACTGCAAAACCTCTACTGCAATAAGTTACCCAACACATAGAAGGCAGTCAAAAATAACTTTCTTAAGTCACAAGGTCACTGAGTTCATCCAACAAAGGTGGTATTTGTCCTCATCTCAGCAGATGAGATATTCCTCACCCAGAAAACTGTGTTCTCATTCATCTATATAAATTGAAAGAAGTAATTACACAGTTCTTAAAGGGGGAAAGGCAACAGTGTCCTCCACAGTTCCTTATCATGCTAACTGATTCATGGATTTTAATGGGCTTTTAGGCCAGATTAAAAACCTGATGCCCCTACTGTTAAAGCAGCCTACAATTTCAGAGAATCACATTCATGAGACTGCTGGTAAAACCAAAGGACCTCATGGGAATACAAATGACTCTGATGAATCTACATCAAATTGGCTTGTCCTGTTAAAGCACATAACCTTATTGGAAAGGATGGATATTGCTCTGAAATGCAGCACTGCATAAGAGGTCATCAATCTTTTCATGTTGCTTTAATTTGTAAATTTCTTCCCTGTATGTACCGTATCTGCAATCTCCTAACATTGGCTGGGCAGATTTATCTGCCAACTGCATCTCTAAAACTTAATTCACTCATCCCTTTGTTCAAAACAGATTTTTCATTATGTTTTCATTCACATTTTAAATTCGCCCCTATTTAAGACTTTATGTAATCTTATTAGTTTTATTATTATTATTTAAAGCAGTGGGAATGATGACGTGTCATAAAAATTCTGTTATTAAACATGGTTTTTACTATTTAATGTGTTTTAAACTTTCAGAACAGAGACATTTGAGAAACTGAAGCAGAAGAACGTTTTTTATCTTTCATGTGAAACTCTGTGTACTGTGATGTAATCAACTACAGACTGTTCCAGACGAAGAGAGACACCACCGTCAACTGTAGGATAAGCGTGTCTCAGTATGATTAGCGTCTAAACCATGTTATCAGGTTGTGCCTTTTCAACTATATATTGTACTGTTCGAATCTATTTTACTCAGACAACTCTGCATTCTCATGCTGACTTGTCTCCTTGCTGCAAGTAAACTAATTATTTACAAAGATTCCAGTGACTTCTGTGCTTCATTAAAAATTCTTTTGACATGTCTTTTTCTGAAAGCAGGCAACAAGTAAAAGCTCTGAGCTCTACTTTGTCTGACAATCAGATCCAACACATTATGAAAGTACGCAGTGAAAATGGGTTTTTAAAGCAACTGAGATGTTGGTTTCCAGAAGGCAGCGGAGTGTTAGTGAACTGCTAATAATATTTGGTGCTGTCAATGAAATACATTTTCTCAACAGGAGAGCGTTTTGATAAAATGTAATAATGAGCCACTGTTGGATGTGATAGCTGTCTCAACAATCAACTTCTAGATGCAAGAGTTTTATTTGCCATTTATGCATAAACAGACAGTCTAGACATATAGGAATTCTTGTGCAGCTCTCCTTTGGAGTCGGGTAAGGAGTCAAAAGCCAGAAAGAACAGTTAATCTTAAAATAAAAAGTTACATGAGGGCGACAAAGTATTAAAACACAATACACAAAAATAGGGTAATAGTATTTTCCACAGTGAACTTCAAACATCGCATTTAGTAATTCACATGGTGGAGTTGGATATGTCATTACGCTTGGTGAGGTAGTGATGGGTTATAACATACTAAAACACAGTTTATATTCAGGCCTGTTTCCATCGCTTGGTAGAGAACGTCCTGCTAATATTCAGGTCCCCCAAGAGAACAGTGTTGATGAGATGCTTTTACAAAAATACCTTGTGGAATATTTCTGTATCATTACTGCACATGCCTAGTGAGGGGTTATTGAACATATATTGTCACATTTTCGTATTTGCCATCAGTCTTACTGTGGCAGGGAAAAAGCTGTTGTAAAGTCTAGTTCTGTGTGTGATGATACTGTCCGCTCTGCTGTGCCTGAGGCTGTAGGTGCAGTTTTTGTGTCTGAGCAAAGTGTGAGCTGGGTGGCGTGGCTCTTTGAGTATGTTCTCCGCCCTTTTACGACAGCGCTGTGTGTACAGTGTGTCCATTGCAGGCAGTTCAG
Organism: Monopterus albus; assembly: GCF_001952655.1. Classification (NCBI taxonomy): domain Eukaryota; kingdom Metazoa; phylum Chordata; class Actinopteri; order Synbranchiformes; family Synbranchidae; genus Monopterus; species Monopterus albus. Next base: position 1,081,164 of record NW_018127897.1, on the reverse strand, counting down.
TCCCAGTGATCCTCTCTGCGGTCTTTGCCGCTGCTGGGCTTTCTTCACTGTAGCAGCTGTGTTCAGTGACCAGCTCAGGTCAGATGTCACCTGCAGGCCCAGGAACCTGTGGCTGTCAGCCCTCTCCACCTCAGTCCCTTTGATGGTCAGAGGCAGCAGAGGAGAGGAGTTCTTCCTGAAGTCTACTATTATTTCTTTTGTCTTATTTATATTGAGGATGATGTTATTCTCCTCCCCATAAACAAGATTGTCATTCACCAAGCTTCTGTAACCCGACTCGTCCCCCCCCCCTTGATGAGGCCCAGAATGCTGGTGTCATCAGCATATATAATGATGATGGTGTTGTCATGGTTGGAGACACAGTCATGGGTGTACAAGGTGAAGAGTTTGGGGCTGAGACAGCAGCCCTGTGGTGAACCTGTGCTGATTGTGAGCTCAGCAGACACCCTCCCATTCTAACTACCTGTGGTCTTTCAGTCAGGAAGTCCAGAATCCAGTTACAGGTGGGCGTTTGGACCCCGAGGTCTGTCATCTTCCCAATCAGCCTGCCCGGGTGAATGGTGTTGAATGCAGAACTGTAATCCAGGATGGTGGAACAGCAAGGCAGAAATGAAGTGCAAAGTCAAAACACAGCTGTGCATGAAGCAACTGTCGCTTTCTGCCTGAACTCCGACTGAGTTCTTTCACAACACCCAGCTCTCCAGTGGTCAGGCTGGTAAAATTGATTGCCCTGCCTGCACTATATGAGCAACAGTCACTTTGGGATTTACTTTGCTGTAAGGAACATCAACCCACTCCACCCCCGAGTCCAAATTGATTATAAAGCTGCTTTCTGCTGACACAACTGCAAGTTTTAATATGTGTGTGTGTGTGTGTGTGTGTGTGAGAGAGAGAGAGACAGAGAGAGAGAAGGAGAGGGCACAAGACAAAGCAAAGACTTAGAAGCTCATAGAAGCTATAGATGAAATTGCCTTAGTATCAAGTACTTATTTACTCAAATCTATTTTCCTGACATTGATTCTATTGTGCTAAGTGTTAAGTGTCCAATAATATAGCCAGAAGCATTATGGTGTATTTGTTTCCAATGCAGCCTCACAAGCTTGCACTGTATTAATAAAACAGTTAAGGCATGTTAGTAGCTATTGCCCCAGTGCACTTGTTTCAGAATAATATTTTTCTGTTTCCTATTTGATCAGCCTTCCCTTTGTCCACCACCTGCCAGTTCCCTCACCTTGCCCAAGGGTGAACAGTGTTCTGTGACAATAATTGAGTTTACCTTTATTCTATGTTCTCTTATTTCATAATTTAATTTTAAATTGACAAAAAAATGAAAGACAATTACATTCACAATTTCCATCTGGTAGTTAATAGAAATTTGAAGATAATGACACAAGAGGAGATGAAATCTGTATTTCTCTCCCTCTCTTTCTTTCTTTCTCTCTCACCTTTAAATATGTTTTCCTTAAAAGTCTTTTCTTAAATGAGATGCATTGTCTGGCTGTCTTCTGTGGCTTGTGTTTCAGCATAATCCAGTGGATACTGTTTTCTTCAGCTGGTGGAAAGCAAGCAGTGCTCAGATATAACCAGGGCAGGTGGGGACAGGTTACATACAAGGACAGAGTTGGACGGCAGAGGAACGAGAGAGAGACTGGGGAGAGTGGAGGGATGTCACACTGTAAAAGACGTCTCCTTGCATTTAGACCTCTTTCTGGTGATCTGTGCACAAATTCTACAGACCTGCATATTATAGGCTTAACGGTTTAGTAATTTGACAGAGTGCCTTCCATGGGTGCAGCTTTGTGTGAGCTCAGCATTTTGAATGAGACCTGAAAACGGCAAATGTCACAGACTAGCAGCCTTTACAGATTTCAGTGAATTTTTCAGAGAATTTTGGTGTTTGAGCATTTGGCCCAGAAAAATTCATTACACCATGAGTTGGGAGCTCTGTGTGCACACACATAGGCGCTGGTAACACAGGTTCAAAGAGGCAAAAGCAGCTTGGTATGGGTCCAAGCCGTTACCACCAGACCTCTGTGAGCATCCAGCGTGGTAGATGTGTGTGTACACCACAGAATAATACAAAGCCCACAAGTAGCTATAAGCTATAAGTCACTATAAGCTTGTCTAATAACGAAACTATGTTGCCATTTCGTTTCACTGAATTCATCAAGATGGATATTTTAAACATATTCACTGATTTAAAGCAATAAAATCAAATAAACTGCAGTAGTGCTTGCTAGGAGCAGTTTTTTTTTTCTAAATTGTTTTCAGCAAGTGTTTTTTCTGTTACTTGACTTATAACAACCCATGGTGGTTTTAGGAAGTAATCAGACCCCCTTGTTTTATTGGGTTGTAAATTTAATTGTGACAATCAGACTAGAATCAGTAACCTATAATGATAAAGTCAAAACTTCTTTTTGAACATTTTGCTAATTAATTAAAAAAAAAAAACCTGAAATGTGTCATTTACAGCAAGGTTTTGTGCTCAGGTGACTCCTGTTTGCTTTATTTATCCTTGAGACATTCGCAAATTGAACTGACTGTACATTCAGAAAAGCATAAGGTCCAAGAATTCACACTATACTGTATATCAGGACAAAAGGCAAGCCATGGCGTCCGAAGGATTCTGTAGACCTCCGTGATATGTCATCCTGATTGGACTTTGCCATATGATATTTAAAGGATGCAGAGCATGAAGGAGAAGGTTCTCTAATCAAAACTTAACCCTGTTGAATACCAGGCACTGGTCATCACCTGGCTTACACAGTCCCTGTAATGAAGCATAGTGATGGCAGCAGCATGCTGTGACATTACAGCAGTGACATTAATGTCGCAATACATTAACCTAAGGTTAATTTAGCAAACCTACAAAGCTGGAAATGATTGAACCAGTATCTTTTATCTTTTTCCCACATTCTTTACAGGAGGCTTTTTCTGGTATAAGCCCAATGATTGTGATATTTCTGTATCCAAATGCTACAACACACAGTACAGCTGGTGTTGCATCGATGTTTGTGGTTTGGGAGTCACACACATCATATGCCTGTTGTTAGCAGGCACATGATGTTTTGTGGTTTGGGAGTCACACACATCATGTGCCTGTTGTTAGCAGGCGCATGCTATGATGCAATACGAATTACAGAGGATTGTAAAAATCAAAATGTTCCTCCTTCAGAATAGTTCAGTGCTTAACCAATTCCTGTTCATGAGTCACTTTTCACAAGTCCAAGTCAAGTGTGGAGTCATTTAAGGATCAGGACCGAAGTCTATTTACAGTTTGTGGGCCTGGAGAGTAACTTGAGTATGAGTCACCAACTTGGGTGCCAACCTCTGCTGTGGTGAGACCTGAAGATGGCAGTTCACAGACGCTTCCCAGTGAGTCTGACAGAGCTCAAGATGATCTGCCATAGAGAATGGGACAAACCTAAATCCAGGTGTTACAAAGTACTGCATTAACGGGCTTAATAATTTGTAAATAAGAAATTTCAGTTTATGATTTTTAATACAAATAAGACAAAGTGTGTATAAAGTGAAGGGGTCTGAATTCTTTTTGAAGCCACTGTAAATCAGTCTCCTCTATGCTTAGAATGTTTTTGGTAATGTACTAATGTTATTTTTTATGGACTAAGCTAAATGCCTAGCAAGCTAATGCAGGAAGATTATATTGACATTCTTAATCTCATCTACAAATCGGTCAGTTGTTTCTCCACCCAGCAGAGACAGCTGTCAAGGTGTTGTTTCAGATGGATACCAGGCTGTAAGCCTCAAACCATACAGAAGTATCAGTGTGGTTGTTAGAGTGGCTGGGAAGTGATTTAGGAAGTAACCTAAGACAAATTACAACAATTAATAAACAACCAAACAGCACAATGTTACACTGAAACATAGTGGAATGACAGTATTCTACAGTACCAAGTGATGTTTGTAGCTCTTGTACCAGTAGGACTGGTATGATGCATGGAACAGCCATGGGTGATTTTGCCATAGCCACAGAAACATGGGGTTTGTCAAGAAAGATGTCAGTGAGAGATTATACCCAAAGTTGAAGTAGGCCAGTTTTCCACTGGACCTCCCATGACACCAGAATGCAAAACCAAGAAACATCTACAAGTGCCAAAAAATATGCCTCATAAAGAATGCATAGGGCTGAGTTGTTTTGGACCACATGTATCCTTAATCTGGAATTGCTTCAGTGAAATGATCAGCAGCCAAATGTAGTGGAGAAGAGAGTGGCAGGATTGGAACGCCTCCAGTTACCACACTTTCTTGGCAACATGCTGGATCGCAAATGTGGTGCTAGAAAGCAGTCTCAGGAGGCAGAGCAGGTGTGGTGAAAACAGTTTTAGTCAGTCAGAAGGCATGTTTACAGTTTACAAAGAGACAGCACTCAGTTTTGATGATGGTAAAAACAATGAAACCAGTGTCACTGCACAGTTTCAAAGACTACATATCAGGTTAGGGAAAAGCTTGCAAGTCAGATCCGGAGATACTGCGCAGAGTTAGTAGTACTTCAAACAAAGATTTTTGCTGACTTTAGACTTTGTTATTGTCTGCATAAAAAATATATTATAGAGGCATCTCCACTCAACTCAACCTTTATTGTCGTTTCAACCACATACAAGGTACACAGTGAAATAAAATTTTGTTACTTTAGGTATTCTGGCAAAAATAAGAACAATAGTAAATCTAACAAGAATAAAAAATAAATGCTCATGATCTGGCAATATTTGGATGCCCCACAGAGGCACTTGGACTTACGTCTGATATGCAGACAGCTCTGCAGCTTGGGATGGTGGTTGCGAAAAAACTTATACTGTTGACTTGGAAATCCACCACCCCACCCAGCTTTGAACACTGGCTAAAGGAAATGGTGTCTGTGATACAAATGGAACACTTTCGCCTGGAAAGGCCCGGCAAACAAAATGGACATGAGAAAATCTGGGGGCCCTTCTTGACTCAGTGCCATATCACCCCTAACCCATGATGACCAGGGCACTATACGCTGACATCAAACTATTACAGTGCTGTGAATGTGCAATCAGAGCATGATTACTATGGGTCAGTTGCACCTAACCATCACTCTGTGTGGCAGCCTTTTGCTTTTGTTTTTGTTTGTGCTTTTTATTTCTAGTGTAGTGTTCTTGTTGTTTGTAAACTGAAAATTGAAAAACTTAAATAAACATAATATCAAAAATATAAATGCTGTTCACAACAAACAAATAAATTCAGTCTGTCAAACTGTGTACCATCAGTGCGGTTAAGCCCTGCTGTAGGAGAAAATAAACTGTGTAGTCCCCCAGGAGTTCCCAGTGCACACTATAGATGTCTATGAATTTAGCTAAGTTAAGAAAGGCATACCAGGGTTTTCCTTTCTATCTAGAATTAATAGAAAAATCCACCCCCCACCCCACCATATATCTTTAAGTCTGACATTTCTGCATACTGTCAACAGAGGTAGCAAACAAAAAGTTGATCACATTTTGAAACAATGATAAAAACAAAATGCCCAGGCTTAGGCAGCTACCAGCTGCATGGCATTTATTGTACCTTTTATAGCTGCAAATGTTGTCCTCCCGGCATTGTACAAAGAAATCAGGCAGAGACTGTATCTTAGAAAATGGGACTCACGGGGGCTCTGTCTAGTCCACTTACCTCTCATTTTATGTCCAGGTAATTACACCTGAAATTGGGGGAGCCAAGAACACCTCCAGTCACACGCTCTCAGTTTCTCTACAGGCCCTTCATGTTCACACAGAAACACACACACACACTGTGTTTTCATTCCTTGTGGGGACTTTACATTGACTTACATTCATTTCCTTTGGACTTATCCTAACCTTAACCATAACCACTACCAGCCTACCCTTAACCCTGACCCTAATACTTAATCTACCCCTAACCTTAAACCATGTTGCCACCCTAAAATCCAGTCATTTTCTTGCTGACTGATGATCATTGAGTAACAGGTTTTGGTCCCCACAGTGGAACTAATAGAAAGGCAGTATATTGATACGTGCACACACAAACACATACACACAAACATAACTACAGTCTTTTTCCTTGTATTTTGTCTCCTTTCCTGTTCCTTCCTTCTCCCACTCTCTTTTCCTATTTCCTCAGACCGGCTTTGTATCTATTAGGTGTGACACTCCATTCTGCTTTTAATCACATCTCTCTGCTTTGTCCTTCTGGAGCCAAATAACTTCATAGATGATGGTCATAAAACCCATACATTCCCTGTCAAAAACGGCATGCAGGTGCAAATACAAATTCATGATGCTGGACTTCACATGTCACCTGCTGCATTTTTAACCCTTTATCTCTTTATCTTTCTTTCTCACAGAAAATCCAGATTAACGGCTCATTAGGCTATTGAGTAATTTGACAAGCCAATTAATGAGAAGGTATGATTTATTTCTCCTGTAGAATCTTTGAATTGCTCTGGTTCATATGTAATAAATATTTACTACCTTCAGTGGTATGTGCATGAAACACACAACTTATTGGCAGAATAAAAACACAGCACACTGATCTTCTGTGCACACGTATCAAGTGATCAATCATGTGGAAGGTTTAATATTGATATTTTATGGGATGTTAAGGGGTAAAAAGACAAAAGAACACAACATGCATCATATGGTAGGTATCAGTGTAGGCAGTTAAGACTAGGTCTCACTTATTCATCATCCATGCTGCCGGCTTCTGGTGTCTTCTGGGCCACAGGTAGCGTATGTATAACATGACAAACACCTCATGCTTTGAAATACTGTCTTCCAGATGCTACCATCCATGTCTCTGTCGTAGATGAAGAAAAACAGCTATGAATGCTTTTTGGTGCAAAACATAACTGGTGGGGAGACCAGTCTCAATCTCAGTGTGGCTCCACCAGTAACGCTCGCGTGGGAACCCTGCCATGTTGTGTTGGCTGAAATCACTCTTATCTCACTGTGGAAGATGTCTCTGCCTGTCCTTGGAGGAGAGAAGTTAGGGATGGAGGGAGGCAGGCGGAGGGGTGGTATAGATGCAGGAGAAGGGATAGAGCAGTTGGAGGAGGAGGGGTGTTGGTGCTGGGCTTCAGAGACTATAGGCATTTGTATTCCTCTCGCATCAGCGAAGGGGCACGAAAGGTGGGCAGGTACGGCAGCAAAGCACAGCAGGAGCTTTGGCAGGACTGTGACAGAGGTTTAGAAATCAAAGACATAATGTTACAAGATCTTACCATGGCTCCTCACTGCTTGGCCTCTTCTGGCAGGTACAATGAAATCAACAGTGAAAATGAGTATTGAAAAGGGACTAACAGTAAACACAATGGATTGCTTGATCCTTCTCGGGTTGTTTTGCAGAAGATATATTTTGAACAAAACCTTTACCAAATGCTGGATGTCTGTTTGGCAAAAGAGTAAATAGCATCCTTCTGCTGCCTTATTTAAAATCCTCCCAGCTCAGACTGTAAAATTATAAGGAATCAATAACAAAAGCCTCATCTTAAATCTGGAACCTTTAGCAATGCATGCACATTTCAGTTTGGAGTCTTTCTTTTGGATTTTAAATAATCTATACTCATCCAAGATAAAGCTAAGAAATGTGTGCTTAAATTTTTTTAGCATGCACTTTTCAGTCTTCTCTGCAGTCTGCAAATTCCCTGCAGATTCAGGTGTATGGTCAGTTCTATGTGTCACCCGACTTAGATGGGACAGAAACTTGGTACTATGGTACTCATTATAGTGTTATAGAAATTAAATGGCACCACCTTCATTGTTGTGGTTTTCAGTGGTTGAACTACACATGCCAGCACTTTTTGTGCAAATATTTTCAGTTATACTTTTGCACCTTTAGTTTATTCTGTGAAGTAATAAGTTCAGGAACAATCTTCCTCTAAATATGTTATATGGAATTGGTTACTAGTGCAATATAGATTTACAGTATTAGCACTAGTTTTGTAAGTTTTGGTTGTTTCATCAAATGTCTTTTGATAAATAAATGCAGAATTTAGATGTATACATGATCTGTCATATTATTACTCTGTGGTTAAAAGGACTCGAAATTCAAAGTTTAGGACTTTGGACTCGACTTGGGACTCGCCAGTCTTGACTTGGGACTTGACTTGGGACTTGGAGACAACGACTTGTGACTGACTTATGACTTGCCAAACAATGACTTGGTCCCACCTCTGCTCACTATACCTAATCAGATTCATGAAAATGGTTGTTTGACCCAAACAACTGTTCTATTCAGCTGCCTGCTACAGAAACATATGTTTAACTGTGAGTGATGAGCAAGACGTGACCCTAAAGTGAGATGTGGACAGTCTAAATAATCCTGAAGCAAGATTATCGATCTGGTTGCAAGCTAAGTGGCTCAAAGAGCATCTCAAACATCATTTGATCATTAGTACATATAATGGCTTTCTCTGCGTTTGCACTTTCTGTCATACAAACACATGCACTCATGCACAGATGTGTGTGGCAGTCACACAAAGTGGCGGACCCCGCTAACACACAGACCATCTTGCTGACTGACACTGCAATGCTTTCATAACTAAAAACAATCAATAAATCAGTTGCAATTATTATTAGTTGCAGCTCTACTAAGTTAGTAGTATTTATAAAATTGCAGGAGAAGGTAAAGATGGAGAGTAGCTGGGACTATGACTACTGTACTGTAGTACTTTCCTAGCCAGGAAGAAAGTTCCACACTTAGACAGACTGTACTGTCACTGAAAGGTCACAGGTGAAAGATACGAGCCGCATATCAAAGTGGCCTCTGACACGCCACTGGAAATTGCTCTCCTCACTCTTTGTATTTCAGCCTTGATAACAGTGCCAGAGGTATTCCCGGACATGAAATCCCTCTGTGAATGTAACTCATTCATATAAAATTCTCTTAATGTAGCTTTTGTGAATGATTTTTTTTTCTTGATTACATTTTCTCCTTTTTGCTTTTACTGTTGAATCACTACCTGCTGTCATTTGTTCATTATTATATCAGCTGTTACATTTTATGTTCACGTGCTGTGATATAAACCTTAATGGCTTCTTATTTCAAAATAGAATTGCAAGTGTTTCATTTTCTTTCAGACTGAATGTGCTGATGTAAAAACCTGCATGCCAAAACACTTCTTATAGCTAAACCAGAAGCAGACTGAGGTCCTAATCCTCAGCCCAACAGACTTATCCTTAACCCTACTCAACACTCTTGGTCCTCTGTCATTAAACTCCTGCACAAAAAATCTATGTGTTAACTTTGATTCTGATTTCAAATGTGATAAACAAATCAACTATCTTGTCAACTCTGGCTTCTATCATCTAAGATCACTTGTAAAATTAAAATCATTCCTGCATTTATTTCTCTTCATCTTAACTATTACAGCTCCCTCTGTCAGCAGTATGTCGCCTGCTGGCACACAAATGCGTGCAACTGTTGGGATATGTGTTCTCACTTTGCTTTGTTTTGTCACTTTGATTACTGACAAAAAACTTTGTACCTGGCATTAAAATGCAGTCAGTGTTTGCATATCTGACCTGGCAAAGGAAAATGTGTGTTAGAAGTAAGAGAGAAATGTCATACATCTGCAAACCTTTTTCTTACATTTTGACTGGATTTTCATAGTTTAAATGAGGTCTAAGTGTTAAGGAAGCATTCAAGACATGAAACGTTTTACTATGAGGGCACAAGTATTTGTTTAGTGAATGGTTGGCTTGTATATATCACTCTTATTTTATGTGTAGCTTTGCATATTTGTCCATGAGTGTATGTGTAATTGGGTGCTGGCAAAAGTTGTTCATTTGAATTTGCATGCATTTGTGTGCCTGCTGATGAAGTCAGTGGATCAGCGGCCTGTCTGCCGAAGCCCTGACCTCTGTGATGCTTTGTCAGAGCTCTGATCAGACCAGAGCAGAAGTGGCTTATTAGCATAAAGAGATACACATACATGCACACACAGGCACATGAATGTTCAGACATTGACCAGTAGGCCAATACTGTATGCAACCACACACATGCATGCACATGGAGAATGAGTACCACTGCCTGAATGTCTGCCTGGTTCCCAGTGTCTTGAACATTTCATTTAATGAATACTCCAAAGAAAATGACTTTTCCTTGTATAATAGTTTATGGTTGAACTCTGTGGTCAAGGTAGTTCAATATAACTCACAATTTATCCTTTTATATCATTTACTTCAATTAAATATATTGTCAGTGGACAGCTCCTCCGGGGCTCGGTTTTATCACTGGGTGTTAATCATGTTCACTCAGGGGGAACACGGTTTGCAGGGTTGCATCCATCCAAGAGAAGAAGGGAAGAATAGGTTGTTTCATATATTGCTCCTGTACCATAGGTTACTGTTATTGGCCAAATGTCTTTCTACAGCAATAATTGCAGTAGCAACACTTCTCTGATTTAAAACTGAACTGAAAGAATAAAAAAAGAAATTAGAGGTTCCTACACAAATAACACAAACATGTCTGTTTTACAGAACTCTTACATACTGCACAGTCAGTCTTTTTTAAATAATTTCTGCCATGGTTTTAATTCAAGCCTTGAAAGAAAGAACAAAGGCCATTACCTTGTAGCAGTCGATTACCAAAGTACAAATGGATATTTTTAGTCATGTAAACCTAGTTCTCTCTGTGTGTGTGTGTCTCTCTCTTACAATCCTGATGTCTGACTCTCTGTTTCTAGAACTTTCTTACAGTGAAGATACAGAATGGCCTCTCAGGGGAAGAACTGTCACTGGGACTGTATCCTGAGGGAAGTAGAAAAGGTGTGCGCTGCTCCATTTAGAACTCAAATTCTGTCATTCTCAAGCTAGCCAAGGCACATGCAAAATAACCCTTTTTTGTGCACTTGGCTCTGCCAAGTTAGACAGTCTTATCACAACCTGGTCGAGTTTTTCAATGTTGGGATAATGAATGTAGTCTCTTACATATCGATTCAAGTTATATCACTGCAAATGTCAAAGGATATAGATGTCTAGGGCACTTTTATTTTTTTATCCAAAAGTATCCAGCTTTAATATATTCAAGACACCTATAGAGTTCTGCATCAAAAATGTCCTCACACTATATACAGTGGGGACGGTAAGGATTCAGACCCCCTTAAATTTTTCACTCTTTGTTATATTGCAGCCATATGCTAAAATCATTTAAGTTCATTTTTTTCCTCATTAATGTACACACAGCACCCCATATTGACAG
>NW_018127897.1:1052733-1069439 GCF_001952655.1 Monopterus albus | reverse complement strand
ATGTCAGGACACAAACACAGCTGTCTGATTGGTGTGCAGCCATGTACACATGCTATATGTGGACAGTTGGGCCAAGTTGTGCATAGGGGATTTAAGATATTCCTGCAAAATAAACACCTTTTGAAATGTCATCATATGGACAGTATAGACTTTTTGCAATGAGAGTAGCAGACATTGTAATGCATTGTCATGGTATCAAACTCTCAGGGTGAACAAACTCTTACAGGAACTCCAGAGGAGTGACCATATCATTTTTGTCTGTGTACTCCCTAACTATCCTTGTTGCCCAAGTTTGGCTCAAATCTGCAGAAACTCTTCTTTTAAAACTTTGTCAGGGTTCCAAGGTTTCCAGAAATAGCACATAACATCATACTGAATTCACCAGAAATGTGTCTGAAAGGAATAAATGTAATGGACCTAAAAGCAGCATCAGTTTCACACAATATGTACTCTGCTGATGATCACTATACCTTGTGCACTTCTCCATTGCTGAATTATGTGGAAAATGTGAGGTTTTCAGATGGCTGCTATCAGCCTAACAGGCCAAGAATTACAACTGCTTTGAGACAGTAGTCAGAGAAAAAAAAAGGAAGGGTACGACAACTGCCTGGAGCTCTCTTCGTTTTCACAGGACATAAAGATACATCCAATAAACTACAGCTTGTTATTGCCAAGGTGGCTATTTCCTAGAGGAAATAAGTCTGGTTCTTTCAGTCACAAGAAAAAGTAATGGCACTGTTTGCAATTTCCTGGTTTTTTACATAAAATGTGATCTGATCTTAGCCCTAGTTATAAATAAAGCACAAACAGTCATGATCTATCATGTCTTTATTGAAGACTCATTAAACATACAAAGTGATGGTGGAAAAAGTCATGTCAACACTGGGCTTTTGATGTCACTAAGAGCCCACTGCATCTGATCAAGATGTACTGGTACAAGAGGTGTTTGGGTATGTCCATTATTCATTTGGCTAATTTGATGACAAGGAAGAATGGTCCAAGCACCGGCACAAGTAGAAAGAGGGCTGCACTTGATCTTTTCATTAAAGCAGGGGTGTGTTTTGGGCATAACACACACATCCCCTTTAAGAAACCTGTGAGCTTGAACATACTGGCGGATTTGCCAGGTTGGACATCAGGGTATAACAAGCACAGTGCATATGTACTATGCACACACATAGACAGGAGTACATCACAACATGGCCAAAGTGCCCATTAAATAGCAATGATGATCCGACTGTTGACTGCAGACCTGGTTTTTGCTGGTCTCTTTGTGCACCCTCATATTAAAAACGCACCCAAAATTTACCTGGACACACTCCATTTTCATCCAGACACACCTGCTTGCACAAAGTTGACAGTCTTCTGCTTAGTAAAAAGACAACGTGATGTGTGTGTCGTGAAAATGGTAATGGTAGGGCCCTAAATTTCAGCTGGAGTCAGGTGTTATCAAACCTGGAGTCCAGTCACTGCAACTAGAATGAAGGTGTGGTTTAGAACTAGAGCTGCCTCTGCACCTGGACCACTTGCCATTGTTGAGGCGAAAAATGAATTCCCAAATTTATCTGCATATCCTACAGGATAATGTCAGGGTGGCTGTCTGCAAGCTGAAGCTCAGAACAGGCTGGGTGATGCAGCAGGACGATGACCCTTAACATTGCAGTAAATCTACTACAAAATGACTTCAGAGACACAAAATCTGTCCTTTCAAGTGGCCCAGTCAGCGCCCAGGCCTCGGCCCAATAGAGATGCCATGGAGTGATCTCTAGAGAGCCGTTCACACCAGACATCCTAAGACAGTCCACATGTCGAAGTGTCCTTGGGCAAGACACTGAACCCCCCGTTGAACCCGATGGTTAGAGCCATCAGTCGAGTTGGCGCCGCAGATGGCTGCCTCAGTTCTGTACCGGAAACAAATTCCTTGTGTGTAACATACTTAGCCAATAAAGGTGATTATCCTTATCCCGAACATGGCTGAGCTGAAGCAGTTCTGTCAGGAAGAATGGTACAAAGTTCCTCCTGAATGTTGTGCCGGTCTAAACCACAGCTACAGGAAGAACTTGCTTCAGGTTATTGCTGCTAAAGGTGGTTCAGCATGTAGCCATGACTTTTTCATCAGTTTGTATGTAAAGCCATGAAAGATCAGGACTGTTTGTATTTTATCAGCTTAGAAATATTGTGTTTGTTGATGTTTGTGAGTTTGGTGAAGATCAGATTACATTTTATGACCAATTTATGCAGAAACCCAGGAAATTGCAAACAGTGTGATTACCTTTTCTTGCCACTTCACCATCAGGCTATAAGACTCACTGATTTAATTGGTGAAGTAGTAGTCATTAGAGAGGTGAGTACAGGATGCCATACATATATACTGTACATGTCTCCAAAACTATCTAAGAGTGTATTTTTAAGAATAAGACCCCCAGAAGAAAACCAAACCCAACACATGGCAAATTTCAGTTTTCTACCCACTGACTACAATATATTAGAGAATATAACGACTACTACTACTACTTTCGGCTGTTCCGTTAGGGGTCACCACAGTGAATCAACTGGTTGCATGTAGACATTTTGCAAGCATCTTACGCTGGACGCCCTTCCTGACACTACCCAAATTGGGATATACTGTACATAGTATATGCATTTATGTGGGCAATTTAGAATTACCAGTCACCCTAAGCATCATGTCTTTGGACTGGGGGAGGAAGCCGGAGTACCCGGAGAGAACCCACGCAAGCATGGGGAGAACATGCAAACTCCACACAGAAAGGCCCTAAAACCAGAACTTTCTCGCTGTGAGGCAACAGCACTAACCACCGCACTACCGTGCTGCCCACAGTAGAGAATACAACAAGGATGAATTTAACTCTAGTTGTACACTTTGAAGTCAGTTTGCTTTGTGTGGCTGCAAATTGTGTAGATTTGTGCCTTGATATTTAATAATGATTGTTGTTAATGAGAAAAAAAGATGGTTGATTTTCTGACTGGCTAATTTATTAATCACTGAATCAGCTCTGCAGTACCCAATCACTATTAATTTCCTCAGTGTTTAGCAGTAACATTTTTGCTTTTACAAGCTCACTCACTACAGAAACTGTCTTCTTCTTGTCACTGAACCATAGGAGCAGAGGAAATGTGCTCTGGATTGTATGGGTCAGCAGCTTGAAACAGGTCAGTGCATCTGGATAACAGGGTTCAGCGCTGCCTGCCTACTTCATTTCAAAACCATATGCAAATAAGACCTTTCTAAGCTCACAGCCCAGATGAGCTGCAGTAAAATCTCCTACAAAGTGAGATCAGTCTTACTTTCAGATGCGCTGAATATCATTGTATCATTATGACATTTCTCAAGTGGGAAATACATCCTTTTTTTTCAGCGCTTGGGGTCAGAGGCAGCCTTCATAACAGATTTTTAGCACATCTTTTTCTAATATCCTCATTTATAGTTTGGAAGTCTTTAACAGACTCCCACCTAAAAGAAAGGAGTGTGAATCTTTCTGCCTAATTGAGCAGGACTATTGAGATCACATGTCTACTTTTCATGCCACGGGATAAAAAGTTTAGCTTGTGCTATGTGTGTAATGAGGCTGTGGTTATGGCTGGCAGTGGCAACAGCTCAGCAGCCTGGACATCTTCCTGTCTCGCACATTAACCAGCACACATCCGTCATCTTCAGGATGTAATCATCCCTCTGAAAACACCAGTTCTATGGAGTCCCAGGGATCCGGTCCTGTGCATGCCGCGAGGAAATCACTTATCATTCACAGCTCTGTGATTGTCGAATATTGCCAGTCCCTCCTGTTTTTTAAGGGGAAGTCTCCAAGCTGTTTTCCTTTTCTTGCCTTGTTCTAACCATTTTGCTCCTGCGAACATAAAACGAAGATGAGGAGCCCATTGTCTTGTGATAATTTCCCAGGGGTGAAGCCCATTGAGTGTTACCGAGCTGTGTCTAATTTGTCTGGGAAGGTGTTAGAGAGGTATTCAAGAATGCTGCATGTGTTTAGTGGCTTGTAAAATCTCACAACAGCTTCTCTCAGCAGATGCAGCTCTTCATGGCTCACACATTGTTTTTGCATGTGAACAGTAAACTGTCCGTGTCTCCCAGTGCTTGACAAATTCCAAAGGTATGATAATGATAGCTATTACACACCTGGATCTTGTATAAATGTTTTTATACCCCTCTAAAAAAAAAATGAAGCTTGTGTCAAGCTGCAGAGACTTGGTCTGTTTTATAGGGGAATTTACCAAAATAACAAAAAGTTACACATGAATTTTTTGAATCAATATGCAATTACAAGACAAACAAGTTATTGACATACTAAAGATTCAGGATAACAGGCCAACCATGATATTAAAACCACAAACCAGAGATCAATATATAATTAATACAATCATTGTGGCCACAAAATTGTTTTTATTTCAGGCAATTACATGAAGTTAACCTAGATCAAAGTACATATTCTTAGATAGAATTAAAAAGTATCATTATCATAATGCAATGCCAGTATTCTAAATGTAATAATACAAGAGGCATGTTCAGGGCCATTTCCACAAAATAGCATCATGTTCTCAAGAGGTTCATTTTTAAAACATTTGTGGAAACCGATATTTGAAAGATATTTATGACTTTAGCTATGTAGCACTGTGGCTGAATGCAACCTTGGTGCCGACATCAGCTCATTTTCATTATGACAAATGTTTCCTGGTTTAGTTCTTAACCACCTGGAGCCTGGGAGCCTGTTTCACCATTCTCTACAAGTCTGGCACTATTACGGGCTGCTATGAGAACAGTTTTTAAGATTGCCAAATTCATCTTATTTTACACAAGCCACAGTTTAACTGCACAGTTGGAGTCGTTCTTTGTTGAAGAAACACATTGGAAATTAAAATTAAAATTAAAAAGAAAATGAGAATGGGTGCAGTGTGTGTGTGTGTGTGTGTGTGTGTGTGTTCACTAGTACCCTCCAGCAAGGCAATCAATATTAGTTTAACTGTTGGCAATTCTCACTTTGGAATAATGAAATTGTATTCAAGGTGAAGCATGACCGACATAATAATCATTTAGTTGATGTGGGAGCTGGATGCAGAGTGGGGGGGGAACACAATATGTAAATGCAGGGTGAACATCATTTATAAATGGTAAACCTTTCTGAAATAAAATCACCCTCAGCATAAGATATGCAACTATGCAGTTTTGAAATTATTGAATGGATTGTGACAAGGTTTAAAGACCCACGATGACAGTTTATCAATTGGCAAAATTCGACTATTAAGGTTTTCACCTCATTACTGAGGATTTTGTCCACCCCCCCTCATTGCACTGTCTAAATATGGGAGTGGAAAGAAGAGCGCTAGCAGTACATTTTCATTTGTCAGAGGCCACTGTGTCACGCAGAGTGAAGAGGCAGGCTTGTGAACCATGCTGCTGTGATTCATCACAGTCTCAGACAACACACTCACATCCCTAACTATGATAACAACTGTCATTCTTACACCCACAGTGGTAGAAGTTGTTTTCAAGAGAACACCTTCAGTTAACACACAAAGCAAAAGCTGAAAAACAGCTTGCTGACTTCATCTGCAAAACTTTTTAAATAAATATTTTGTACATTTATTTAGTACAAGCCCTGCTTAAATATGTAGTCCATCTTTAGAAACTGCACATCAGCATTTAATTTGCCTTTCATATTCTTTGTTGAGTTCATAAATTACTCAGGATATATGCCAAATATTCAGCATCAGCAAGGTGTGTAGCATCTTAAGCATTCCAACTATGCACTTGGATCCCAGTTAACAGGCAGTAAATCCTTATTTTGCATGGTTTGACAATGTGGATTCTATTAAACTGGGTGACATACTTAGCCGGGTTCAAAGGTAACATGTCAATTCGAGCACTTCTCATGCCAACAAATTTTAGCCTTCCGCAGGAGAGCGGCAGATGAATCATTAAACTAAAGCCAACGGTAATATTTACAAGGATGCTTTATGTTTCACTGCTACATGCTGCTAGTGTACAAAAAGAAAAGTCAAGATGTCAGACATGACTGGATCAGAGGACTCGAACTGCCAAAAGTGAGAAGCTGCCGTTGTGTGAGGGTCACACTCAGCCAACATCAAACACCTGAGATTAGATCTAGCCCCTCAGTGAGCCAGTCTGTAAGTACTCTGTTTACCCTGCAATAACAGCATCTCATGATTTGTACACGAGTGTGATGAGTGATCTTTTAGGAGAACCAGAGCAATGCCTTGATTGATTCTATTAAAACGAAGGTCAGTGGCTCTAGTCACACTCACTGTGCAAACCTGCAGGAGACACATCTCACACAGTTGTTGCTTTTATATACTGAGGGCATCATCGGGTTACACACAAAAGCTCAGACAGCCACCACTCTGCAATAGTTGCAATAAAAATTACTGGTGTTGATATTGATCATTCTGAGCATTCTCTTATTTGATGCCAGATCGTTCCCAAATTTGGTGGTAATGCCCGCTCATACATACAAGAAGTAAGTTGAGGAAAAAGGGGGTCTAATGTTTACGGTAACAGCCCGTGCTCATTCTTGCACAAATCATCACTTCTGAAAATTCATAAGGAAAAAGTACATTCTAATCTCTGCAGTGGTGAAAGTTACTAAGTACATCTAATTAAGAACTGTACTTGCTGTAGGTTTGGTGTGAAGAAACATACTGTACTACATGCAGCGTAATACTTCTGCTCCCTAAATTTCAGAGAAAGAGATACATTTTATTCCATTAGCTGTTACTAGTTACCAGTTATTTACAAGTTGTTTTACATAAAAACATATACACTAGTCAGCATTATATAATGTAGCTTAAAAGAATTCCACTTTAACCAGTAAAAACAGGTAAGTGATTACATGTCAAAGCATCGTAATACTAATACTCTAAAAGATCAAAAACTTCCATCTCAGGGAGAAGGTCAGGTTTCACAATGCTGCACTACTGCACCTGTTTATACTGTTGCTATCAAAATGTGTAATAAAAAATTGAATGTACGTTTAGCTCATATCTATGCACACCTGCGTCCGGGCAGACGGGCGGACCACACACATAAATCAAATTAGTAAGCTGTCCTTGTCCTCCTTCACAGCAGAGACGCCCATTAATACTTCATTTCATCTCTGCAGTAGCGAGCCTTTCTGGAACAACCAAAGGTGACAGCCACACAATTGCTGGATGAGACGCTGATAGAGCTGTACTTTAAAATCCCAGCATGGAAAGCAAACACAGCCGCAGTCAGACTGAAGAAATGCAGAGAATTGATCCACACACAGGCTCAAACACAAGAGATGGAACCCCACAGGGTAACATGGTTTTATTAGTCATCAGGTAGACCATTACTGTGCATGGTTTGTGCTGATACCATGAATGTATATGACTTTGAGATGAACTTCCTCTGTTTGCTTGCATTATGCACTTGTACTTTTATATCATACAGATCCTTACAATGAAATAGAGAGACTGGATGATCAAAATAAATACTTAAAATCCATAAAGTCTTAAAATATCAATGTAAGTCATGAGGACGAGGCCTACCTAGAGGGGAGAAGATGGTTTAATGAGGGGTTTACACTTGAAGTGTGTATGCTGGATGATAAAAGCTGATATTACAATAGACAGATGGCCCTGTATTTTTATTTTCCATCCAGCCATTATCTATACCACTTATCCCAATGAGGATTGCAGGGGTGCTGGAGCCAATCCCAGCTGACATCGGGCAAGAGGCGGGGTATACCCTGGACTGGTTGTCAGTCTATCACAGGGCTGACACTTAGAGACAGACAAACACACTCACCCACATTCACTCCTATGGGCAATTTAGAGTCACCAGTCAACCTAAGCTGCATGTCTTTGGACTGTGGGAGGAAGCTGGAGCACCCAGAGAAAACCCACACAGGCACAGGGAGAACATGCAAACTCCGCACAGAAAGGCTCAGAGTCGGCCTGGGCTCGAACTCGAAACATTCTTTTTAATTTATTTTATTTGGAGTGTAGCTAGCTTGATACCAGCAGACATTGAGTATGATTAATATGTGCCATAATAAGCAAGATAAGAGGCCCGTGCATTTCTTTTTTGATTTGGATGACTTAATGTTTAATTGAACTTTGAGGTTACATGGCATGTGTAGCTATAAAATGAGGCTTTTTTGACTTTGTTAATACATGTATCAGCAGATGCCTCACCTCATAAAACTGTCTCCTACAGTACATTCACAGTGAGAGTTTTGCACTGTGACCATATCTTCTGCTGTCAACTTGAGCAATTAAATATTGATTTCCTTGCTTGAGGACCTTGGTGATACATCTGTTGACAGACAGGAGAAGGTTACACCTTCACAGATGTTCTAACTGACCCAGCCTGGAGAACCTAATCAAAAACTAACAGCCTGAATGGCGAGGGGCAAGAAAAAGCACCTGATGCATTATCTTTTACTAAATGTCCAGCAAGTGCTTAAATCACTTTTTCATGTTTCCTTGGAGACCACTGGGGAGCGGATGTTCTGTATGTTTATCAGACAGCGTGTAAATGTTTGGATAAATAATTCATGTGCTGTAAGAAGGAACGGAGTTTAAAACAATATTTGGATGACTTACAGGAGATGAATTTGAATTGTGAAGAGGAGATAGAGGAGAGCAAGAGAATACAATTAAGAAAACATAAATCAGAGAATGGGAAAGAGACTACCTGCTGCTACTGCAATCTATTTGTTGACAAAATATTATGGCTACAAAAATTGAAACCCATTCTTTTTATGTTGAGAACTGTACTTCGTTGTATTATTTTGGTCAATTTATTTCAGGTTATAGCCCATATATTTGGACAGTTTGGTGCTTTAATAGATTTTATTCCCATTCGAACAAAACATCTCAGTTTCAGTGTATGTGACTGTTTAAATAAAAAACATACATGTTTTTGACAAGTTACAGTCAAATGAATATCTAATTCTTATTTTTCTTGATAGTATAAGCTATTGTGTGTATTGAACATAAATGTATGTGTTTATATAAAGTGCTACTGTTATGCAATATTTTTTCATATAGTCATTTTTTCCATCATATGACACAGTTACAGCCTCCACCAGCCTGTTTTAAAATGCAAGCATACATTTAATGCAGAGAAGAAAGCTTTACATTTTTCAGCTGACACTTTTACTCATATTGTAGTAATACAGCAGTTGAATAGTTTATTGGTGAAATACTTTGAAATTCAGAAGCATTATTCTGCACAATTCACTGAACTACTGAGGCAAGAAAACAAAGGATTCCAAGACATTACAAGACTGAGCGTTAAGCATGCAATAACTGTACGCACTGCAGTCTGACAAAACTGACCAATGTAACATGTAACTGTATATCACTAAGTAGCCCTAAAATATTTCCTTTATATGTTCTGATACATCTTGTCCTCGTTGTCTAGCTCCACTACATCCTCTCCAGCAGCATCTAAAAAAGGGGAAAAACTTATCACATGACACAGATACCACGCCAAACCTTTGAGCTGTACAGCAACTGACCCTATCATTCACCTATAGCAAACATAATCTATCATCATGTCTGATTCAAGCCAGCACTTGAAACCACTGAAAACTAGACACTTTTTGGTTTTTTGGTTTGTTTTATCTGGTGAGAAAAACTGACAAACTGTGCTAATACACTGAAAGCAACTCATATTATATTAAGGATAACTTAGCAGAAATTCAATACATTTCTACATAAACTGCCCCAGGCAACCACTGTGTCTGTGCAGGCTATGTGTATCCACTCAGGGACTGGATTACAGGATTTGCATTTTAAAGGGTGTCAGTGAAGGAAGCTGCAAGAAATTGCTGAATGCAGTTGTAGCAATGCAATAAAAGATCTGTGATGTGAATCGAGCTTAGCCACCTAAATGACACACCTGTCCCAGCCTACCACAGATCCTCTAATACCTGCAGCTAGAGACAGGCTATTACTCTGCAGCACCAGCAATATTTATATCACATCCTGCGCACAGATAAATGCAGCACTGAAGTTACATGTAACCCTAAATATACTATATGATGTGCAAGTTAGAGATAGTTTTTCCCAGAACTGACAACAAAATCGACCAGTGCTCCAGTAAACTAATGGCTATCTAAACCATTTCCCCTGTTGTTTAAAAGCTTTTATGTATAACACACTAGTTAAATAGATTAATGTTTCAGCTGTGGGGTAAAATTATTCCTATAAAGTGCTGGGAAACTGCACTGGTCAAATTGCTCTGTGCATGCCCAAAGTGCAGCAGTGGCAGGATTTCAGGACAGAAATAATAGATTTTGTTTTGTTCTCTAGAGCATGGACTTGTCTCTCCCAGGGGCCTGCCAGGGTTAAACTCTGATCTGTACACTGTGATTTGCCCAAGGCTGTGTATGTGGTGTTATTAAAAAGAAATATTGCTTCATAAAAACCCACTGTGCTGCAGCCATGACTCCTGTTAATGCAGACTGTTGCTGAAGTACTGTAGGTCTCTGGGAGGTTTTTTTAATTCTGTCATCTGATTTTTAAAGGCAATCAGTGTTCAGCATGTGAACCTTTAACCCTGTATGTCAGGGAGATTGAAAGATGCCTTAGAATGAAATGTTTACTTGTATAGTTACTTTGAACAATTCACCTCTTCTGCTCCTGGACCTGTGTAATGAATTCGGTGTTTTTATAGACCCCAGCATCCCTCTCCGGTGGTCATTTGCAATGCAGTTTGCAATTAAAACAGTGTGCAGTGTCCATCTGCACATGAGAGCACTGAGAATGAGCAGAGGACACTTTACCCTTGAGCCCAATTGGTGGTGAAGATGCTGACCTAAAGGGGCTTTAAGCGCTGAATTCTGTTCTTCTTCTTCAAAGTCTAATTTTCTGCAGCACACAGACATTATTCTGGAAAAATATTTCTGGAACGGGATGGGAAATACACTTAGCCAACTTTTTAAAAGTCAGTCCTTTACTGGTCTTTTAAATAAAATATTAATAACGTGTGGGTAATGACCTAGCCATAAAGATTTAAATGACTGTGTTAACAACACCGAGTCTCTTTCCTTTATCCTCCCGCTGCTGGCCTCGCCTTGCTCCATAATTCTGCATGTAAAATTAAAAGTCTCCATCGAGGGATATCTGAGGGTGTTGAGAGGACGACGGCTTCATGGAGCGGTGGCCGGTAGCCTTGTAGCGGAGGTTCAGAAGTCCGGTAGGTGGCAGTGAACGTACTCAGGTAGGGAGGGCAGGGCGAGGGGGCGTGTGCTCCTCTTGCACAAGCGCTCCCATGTTGCGTAGTCTGGAAACCTGACGTGGAGAAGAGTCAGAGCGAAAACGGCGACTATGTGTCTGTGAGTGACCGAGTTGCGCCAGGGCAGATTAGAAAGTGCCCGTAAGCTCGCGCACTTCTCTCCGGACCGACAGGGTCGCACGAGCCTGGAGACACGCTCCGAGCCCGGTCGGCTGGCCGCGGGTGACCCGAGGATCCCACTTTGACGAACACACTCGGGCTCCGCTGGCAGGGAAGGTGGAACTAAACTACATTCACCGACTTGTAAGCGATGCGCTGGCAGCATGGCCAAGTGGTTCAAGGAGCACCTAGGATTCAAAACGACCAAAGCACCCCCTCCGGCGCCTCCCAAACCGGACTACAGACACTGTCACACCGGTGTGCCCCTTGTGCCAGGCTACCAACAAACAAGCTCCGGGGCCACCTTTCCGAACCCCGCTCAGCCGGACATCCTCGCTGCCTACAAACTGCAGAAGGAGCTAGACTTCGAGGACCCTTACACTCCAGGTGGAAATATTTCATTCGGCCCGAGCTTGAACACTGTGGGGCCGTCGGATATCAAGTATGTGTCGCCAAAGCACAGACTTATCAAGGTGGAAACAATCGAAAAGAGCAGCCCGGCTCCGGGCGGCGGTGTCACGGTCACCCAGGCTGTTGCTGTCGGGAGTGTTAAATCTCCAACCTCACCTCCGTCGGACCACGACAACAAAGAGAAGGTGGGTGAAGTTTATTCTAGACAAGTAGGTTACAACTTCTTAACTTGACATATTGGCTTAGTTTTCTATCAAAAAGTCCACAAAGCGGTTATTCTCCAACCTCATTAGTCCAACTAAACATTCCGAGTTGTCAAAGTAACTACATCACAGTTTTACAGTTTTTCTCCAGGAGACTGGCGCCTGTTCTTTTCTGCAAAGAAGAAACCAGTATTTATGTAGCACTTCACCTACTCCTATAAAGGATGAATCGTTACAACCGGCAGAACTTGCTGTCACCACGCACGGCGGCTGTCCGTGCGCGTTGCGACATTCACCTGTCTAATAACTAACCTGCGCTACAGGGTGTGCTGAGGATGAAACAGGCTATAGTGATGACATCCAACTCAACATCTGAGCCAAGACCCTTTTAATACTGATGAAAACTCTTCTGGTTTGTTTACAAACCGCTGTGTTGGGTGAAACGTGAGTCTCTGCTGCAGTGTGATTTACACTTATCCAGTGTCTCTAATTAAACTTCAATCTTAACTAGTTAATTTAGTAAACAGTCATTGCAGTGATGTGCTTGGGGTGAAATGACTTGTGATGAGTTCATGGATATACTGCATGACTGATTAGACTCACTTAGCACTGTGCTCCCCACCTCATGCCTTTGCTTTTTTAAGGATTGTGGCCCAGGCCTGGAGCTGGTATAACATTCATCAGCACAGAGTGAATGTGGAAACACATGCAGGCTGCACTTTGGGGCACGCTGTCATGTAAGGCTTCTCAGGAATTCATACACAGCAGGTTCACTTGGTGAAACCTGAGATGTTCAGTGTCACTGAGGTTAAGGGCATAATGTATGGTGAGTGTGATTCCGCTGAGGAATGTTTCAGTGTCTGCAGATCTTGTATACTGAGGAGAAAGCACGGCCACGTGAATATACACACTGTGCGCCGCTGTTTCCTCACCAGATCATGTTTCAATCACAGCTGTGTTCCAAAATATTTGTGGGCATTTTGACGCCACCTCCATGCTGCTTCCTCCTCCTCCTCATGTTTGTGTTCGCACCTGTCTTATGATGTGTGGTGCGCTCGCAGTTGGTTTTAGTTCAGCACTTTTATTTATATTCCACAGTGTCTGCAACCTGTCACAAAAGTCTTGTGTGAAGGAAGGCTCCACTTTTTTCATCCCAGTTTTGATGATGCATTATCCAACTGTTGCTGTCATCTATATTTCCCATAAGACCTCAGCAGGGGACTTGGCTACAAAGTGAACCTCATAAAGCCATCTTCTGTGCTGGTGTTTGTTTTCCCAGATTGTTTTCAGCAGCCCTCATGGCCTGGGTTTTCAGCTTTAATATTCATACACAACACTGTCTGTTACCAGTAAAACAAGCAGGAAACCAGAATTTACAGTTTTCACCCAGCCAACTGCGGCTGTTCAAGCTGATTAAACAGATTATTGTTGTCTATTTTTAATTGAAGCTTTGTTGGATCTCAGTTGCCTCTGCCTCTCTTCTTTCTCCATATGGCTTTAACAGACAGGCAGGTGAGTGTATCGTATGCTTTAAATACTTCACACCTAGCAGTATTAATGATGATATTTGGATATGCTTAGTCAGTACCTACAGCTGGTGGGCGTTAGGAACATACTGAGTGAAGGATTTAAGGGTTCCCCCTCAGGTCTCGAAGGTTAAGGTAGTGTGACGAAAAGATGGTAATACTGTGTTTGTTTGTTTTTGGCTCTTGTTTTCCAGGTTGCACCCCCCCCTCCACCCCCATTTTGCGTCTGTCAGCTGGACACATATGCCATGTTTAAGAATGTGGGTCCATCCATCTTGTAGTGTGTTAAACACAAGTGTCCACAGCCCTCAAAAGTGTCTGTGCTGTGAATTTCATCATCATAATAATGAAGTCTTAATTTTTTGTAAAAGCGTCTCGGTTTTGACTTATTCATTGTGCTGAGTTGGTGCTTTAACTGCATGACTTAGTCACCTGACACCCTCAGAAAGAAAGGGAGGTTTGGAGCTGGAATAAATAAAAAATCAATAATAAAAACACATTGCACTGCAGTTTTTATTGTCACATTTATGGTTAATTATTTCCCAAATGTCAAAAAATGAGGAGATGTACACAAGTCTTGTGTGGTGTAGAAGAGAATTATCTATGTAGAGATACTGCTTGCAAACCAATGATGGTAAGATGATGTCATGGGGTAGGACTGGATAAGTCTGACTTCTTCCTACTCCGTTCAAGCATGTACTAGGTATAAGCACATTGATATTGGATTAGCATTTGTTGGATATGTGTAAAATTATGTGTGTTGATATATCAACTGTCTTTACATGCTTGAAAGAATAGATCAAATCAAATCAAATCAAAATCAAGTCTGTATCGTTGTATACATAATTCTTTAAAAGAATGTAGAAACATTTCCAGGAATAAACCCTTCACTGTGCTCCTCAGTAACTTCGCTGTTGCTTCAGACAGTGCTGTGGGGCTTTATGTTCAAACTTATGAGGATTACAGTTTGTCCTGAAGCTGAGGATTTGCTTTCCAGCTGTGGCTGGCTGCAATAATTGTTTGTAAATCTTTGTTAGAGGGGCTCTCCAGGTGAGGATTTTGAAAGTGCTGTTAATGTAGGATTGTCCAATTAGGCTGTATACTCACTTGTTTTAACGGTCTCTGTGCGAGGATGTGCTGTTTGTGGTTCGTTTCATAGGCTCTCCCTTCAGGCTAGTGTTGAAAGGTTGAAACTAACGAGTTCACAATATGTGTTCTTGTTTGGAGAGGCTTCATGTTGAAACAGTTTTGTAGCTACTCCTCTTGGGCATTTTTTCCCCCACAAACCAGATAAGATGTCTGCACAGTGATAGTCTATAGCCATTACACACATAATCACACAGCTATGATAGTAAGAGGAGACGGCAGCGTCACAGGAACTCTGTCTTTCTGGCTGCACGGACTAAATGCTGACTGCTGGAGACTCAGCAAAGTGCCCACAAGTGTCTTAACAGCACTGTTTGGTTATATTGACGTTGTAATTACTTGACTCATGAATGCTAATTATGTCACTGTTTACCTAATGCCTAAAATGCCAATAGTGGCATCTAGTGAATTTGCCACAGTCTTTTTCTATTCCCCAGGCTTCCACAGGGAAACAAGCCAGATAAATAAGTCATGATATGCAACGATGTTCTGCAAAATATAGCTTAATGTGCAGTATCTACTACATTTTCAGGTGTCCTGTTTCATCCATCAGCATTTCAGTTCTGTGTTTTTTGAGCACACAGCATTTCAGTTCTGTGTTTTTTGAGCCAATCATCAGCTTAGAGGTGTCAATGATTTCATATAGAGCTTTAATTTGATATATATTGTTACTCATACTTTTGAGTTTTCAAGTCATTGTGATATGTTTTGTTTTTCAATGATGCCAAGCCCTTCATGGTAGAGTGGGCTGAGAGAGATGATCAATTATCATCCTGCCTTGAAGCTAATTAAAGGCCTCATCATCTCCCAGTTCATCATTTTTCTCGGCGCCAACCTACAGTAACTTTCCTCAAGGACGCCCAAAAGTGACGACCGGCTCCACTCGGAAATGTGTAAACAAAAGCAGCAGCACAGAGCCGACAGGCTGCATCATCCCTGTGGAGTGCAGCCCGTCATCACCAGTATCTGTCTGTGCACCTGGGAAACCATTGTTCCAATCTAACTGTGGCTCCCTTCGGGGCTCAGGGTCCCTTTGGCTCAGCGATCCTATGAGCCAGCTTGCATTCTATCTATAGAAGCATTCAGTTGGATCAGAAGCCCAGTTGTTGTACAGCCAGCAGAGGCATCTGGATCGACCGATTTGCTCTGTGCTTATATTTCTTCCATGCTCCTTTTTGGTTTTTTTTACATGATCTGGCTCAGCATTCAAATTGATTATGTAGGTGGTGGAAAGCCCTTATTATTGTGTCTCTGCCAGAAGTTATGTTTTTGATCCTGTGTGTTTGTTAGTTAGAAGCATACTTTAAAAATGACAGCTCAATGAAATTTGGTGGAAAGTCAGTGAAGAACTAATCAGGTTCTTGTTAGGTTAATGATTAAATTATTGGTCACATGTTTATCATTTCTGCTTTAAAGACCTCAGAATACAGTATTTTTTTAGCTGGCTGTGCTGGCACAAAGATCAGACACTTTATTTCATAGGAAAAAAGTTCTATTCAATAAAAGGCAGTGATTCTTCCTTCCTGTTGTTTTTTGCATGCTTTAATTTGAGATGGTGCAACCGCAGTATGTGAAAGAGCTGAATTACGTCCTCAGCGGACACACCTTCCTACAGTCTTCCAGCGTGCGTAAGTGAGGCTTGTTTGACTGCAGATTACAGCGCCTGCAGTGTATTGGCAGAACTCAGCTCAGCTGTGTGTCCCCACAACCTGAATATCTTTGCTTGACCTTTTACCCTGGCACTCCAGACATCAGCAGAGTTTTATAAATGCATCCCACCGGCCTTTCACGTTCTCATCTCTGCCAGGGATAGGAGAAATGTCATGCACAAACGCCAATATCGCCTGGATCTGTGAGAGTGATTTTCTTCAGGGAGCCAGAAAATGGATGAAAACATCAGAGCTCATCATGTTTTGCTATAGCTCCCTTTTAAGTGCAGTTTTCTGTATCAAATGCAGGCTGGTGAGGTTGACACTGGGCCTGACTGGATGTCGGGGGGGGGGG
>NW_018127897.1:1034025-1052312 GCF_001952655.1 Monopterus albus | reverse complement strand
TGTGCTCTTTGGCTGAGTAGAAGCCGTTGTGAACATAATGTATCATTTTCCTACTCAGACAAAAGAAAATGAAAACAAAACTTCTGAATGTTCAAATAATCCAAGCAGAATAAATATAGAATTAGAATAATATATATCCTTTCTCATAAGGATATGTAATGTTATTAAGCAGCGTTCCACTGCTGTGACAGTGTGATATTCAGGTTGACATAAGCAGATTGCAGTGAAAACTGTGTTGTGCATGTCTTTGATTTTGCAGCTGTTGTTTTTCATAATCATGCTCAGTGGTCACAAATTAGTTACCATCAGCAGTGGGCAGATTGTGACTCACATCTTTAAGTCAGTAGATAATTATTTTGATAATTATGATAAATTGTGTAAGTAACTAAGGCCACGTGTTGCTGTGACTCGGGATGGTCTAGACTGCGATAGTGTTGGCATCAAATGGCATGAACCAGATTTTTGTTTCCTGTGTGACCCACTGTTCACTGAGGTGTGAAAGAATGCCATGCATTTCCTGAACTATTTTAAACAAAGTATTTTCTCAAAGCAGCCCTGGCTCGTTTAAGACATGCGAGATGCAAAATTTGGTTTCTTATGCATTACTGTCTGAGAGAAAGGAGTCTCCCTGTGCATTTCTGTGACCTGAACAAGAATCCTGAAAGGGTGAAAGGAAGGAAGGAGCACGGAGCCTGACAACATGCATGTTTCAGCCTGGCCTCCCCTGAAACAGGATGAAGTCGTACTGTAGCGAAGGATGCGCTGGAAACCGTAATGTGACGGGTTTTAATTGAGCACTGCTGTTCATCAATATGTCATTTTGGTGAAACCACACACTCTGTTACATTTAAATCATGGCACTGTGTGTAAAAACTAGTCATGGTTTGGTTTTAGATGCTACCGTTTCACCACACGTTCCTGAAAGTTCCTGGAACTGATTGCCTTTAGCCATTCCTTGCTTATTTTGTTCTTCCCCTCCATCTGGGAGCCTTCTCTCCAGTTTAAAGTGTCCCAATAGAGTTGCTTGTGTTTGTTGCTCTATTTACTTTTTCTAACTGTGCACTGGAACATCAGTTACTTGATTCCACCAGGTCACAATTACCCTGCAGACTAGAGCTGCAGCTCTGGTTGCTGGGGAGTTGTAGTTGTACATGGCTCTGTTTTGTTTAATGACAGTGTGTGTGTAGCTGAGTCTGGAAGGAGGGTAGGCAGATCGTCACACACCGATTTAAAAGGAAACAAACTGAAGCCTAAGCTTGCATGCCATCTGAGGCACATGGAGAATCTGCATGAACCACTTTGTTCGCTATTTTTGCCCTCCTTCAGTACAAACTATGCAAACTCCAGCTGTAACCAAATAGTTATTTTTGCTTCAAAATCCACTATACTGTAGAGGTCCGACTGCTGATTTGCCTTTTTTTTTATCTCTGTGTGTGTGTGTGTGTGTGTGTGTGAGTGAGTGCAGCCTGCTGTTTTTGTGTCACACTGCAGGAGGCAGCCAGACTTCCGTGTTTCAAACAGAGCTGCCCTCTGATCTGAGAGAAAGCTACTAGTGGGATTCCAGACTTATATTTCATGCAAATGAGAAAGGAGCTTGCTAAATAATATGAGCTGTGTTGAAATGCTGCTCAAATCCATAATTTACCCAGAAGAGTCAATGTTTTTTTTTTGATAGTCTCTTTTTTTTGTTTGTGCACTAAAGTGAGTTGTTGTTGTGATAAAGAATGTAGGTGCATAGAGAAAGTCTCTATATGCAGTTGTTTGGGGGAAAATAAGGAATGGTTGCTCCAGGATTAAGGAAGTGCTCCCTTCCTGACAGGAAGTGTTTACAGCTTGGTGACATTCCCTTTTTAACTTGACAAGTCTGTGCTTGCTCTGGGTATTCTGGCTGCCGCTCGCTTGCTAATAACCAGGGTTAATGTTCTTGATTGTTTTGACTTGAACAATCTAGATACTGGAAATAGTGACAGATGATGATGGCACATCGCTGTTGCTCACTCCACTGAGGGCTCTTTGTGGCTTTTGGGACTCCACCCTGCACGCCCGCTCTATTGTCAGTGTAGGCAATGCACAGGGACCTCAGGGGATTGTCACCACACAGACTGAGGCCACAGAGCCTCCAGCCTCAGTCTAGACATCCTCATACCAAAATCTGTAGCGTTGTGTTTGACCTGACTGTGGCTTGTTTTCCTCCCTGCTATATAAATGACTCTTCCAAAATCAAAGCATTCTTCCCAGTGAATTTAGTTTCATAAATCCCAGTTTTTCTAATTGCCTCAGTTTTTCTCTTATAGGAGCCATGATTAACAACAGTGTTTTGCCTTTGTTATAGAGAGAAAATTAAATGAATGTGAACTGCATGTGTACCGTTTGTGTCAGCACACTTTTTGGTTTGATAATCGAACTAAGGATCCTTTTTCAGCCTGCTACCTAATTTTCAAATAAAAAACAAATCAGTATTTTCATAATACATGCAAGTGTAGTGATGATGTAAATCAGTGTAGCCATGTTGAGAACAAATTGCTCATTTATATGGGTGCAGGATTATTGTACTTTACAAAATTCCAACACTCCATTGTAGCACCTGAGCTATTCTCGAGTCTTGTGCCGCACCACTAACTGTATGCAGAAACACTGCCAATAAATCTATCACACAGGGAAGGGGGCAGAGGAAGGAAATTGGATTTTGTCAAGCATGTCGTCAAGTACTTAATCTCGAATATCTGTCGCATATTAAGAGCACCTTCATAGGGTGCAACCCACGGCCTCCTCCCCTTTCTCCACTGGAGGCCTTAAGTGGCTGTGTGTAGTGTGTTTCAATGAAGGAGGTCCTCAGCGACAAGTTGGGGTGCTAGTTTTTGTGCTTCACCGCCCTGGGTGCTAAAGGAAGATGCATTCATTCATCAGGAGACTAGGGCAGCCAATGTAAGAATTTACTGAGAAGAACAGTTACACTTAGAGCTACTAAAGCCAGAGTATTACCCACTGCATGATTTGTTCAAGTGGAATAATAAGTATAGAGAAGAATGGGTGAGCAGGACATAAAGTTTTACCCATGTGTAGTTTGAGCCACTCTTTGTTTGAGCCACTCCAATGACACACAGCCTGACAGTATATGACATTTCTCCAGATTATTTCAAGTTGTTTCAGTAGCCAAAACTGACTGATGTTTATTAAAGTCAAGCTATTATTGAAATCCAGCTCTTATCTAATGTGTACATGAACAGAAATGCAACAAGGTAATTTTGTGGAGACAGCACAACAAAGGTCATTCAAGTAACTCCAAAAAAATATGTGAAGTGATTCTGTTTAACTGCATATATTATGTTTACCAAAGGGAAAAGAGAAGCAAAAGATGTGATTCTGAGGAGTTCAGCTGTTCAGCTGCTCAGTTTGCAGTAGCAAAAGAGACCATCATAGAAAAAGTGATGCAAATTCTATTTACTATATATGGTTTCTTGTGTTAACATGAGGCTATAATGCCTATATGACAGATGATTTGATCATTTCATCACCAGTATTAGCTTAGTCACAGCAGGTATTTATTTGCTCTAAGACGCAGACTTTTCTAAAAATTGTATGTAAGAGAAAGAAATTAGATGCTAGAAGAAGAATTACATTAATAACATACCTGTTGTGACAGAAGGTGCTCTTATTTGTAGCTTACTACAGGTTCCTGTAAGACTTTTTTAAAACTCTACATTTATTTTCTAGTCAGTCTTTGTGATTTTCTGGGAACACAAGGATCAATTTAGGACTGAATGTTTGATTTGAGTGAGCACTGATGATGCACACAGGGATGGGGGCACAATAGACTGAGGCCTAGTATACACCTTTTCCCATGTTATGTCTGTGTGTTTGAGCAAGTCATGCACACTCGTACCTAATTTGTGAGTGCAAACTGTATCTGCAGCCCGTCCTCACATACAGTAACGTGGGAAGTATCTAGATGTATGTATTTACATCCCTTATGCATACTGATGTTTATCCCATTGAAATGTGGTGCATGGTATAGTGTTGCAGTTGCTGCATCTGGAAGCAGTCCCATGCAAACCATGATGAACAGCAGGTTAAATCACTTGTGCCAAAAGAACGGGCTTCTTCCTGGTTGCCGTGTGAATGCTGAACCTCATGGACAAGAGTGCAGAGATCTGAAGAACCAACATTTAATGTGGTCTGAGTCTTAAAGGGGAGGGTGTGTGTAATAAATATTTCTGCAGCCAGAAGTGATGTTCTTTGAACAGTGCAGATGGCTCTAAGGGAGACACATGTGGAAGTGATGGCTGGGCACACTGAGGGGAATGCTAAGTGCAAACTTTAATGGTCAGGAATATGCACTGTTGCGGCTGAGAGATGAGAAAGCAGTAGGTCATGCCTGTTCTGAAGAGGTGTGGCCATATATTGTTTCCTGTGAAGTCACTATTTATATTTGTTGAGCCTCAAATTAGATTAAAAACAAAGCAAGTGAACATACCTGGAAATAAGAAGAATTTTTGTTTACCTCAAGTGAACTGTACTTCATCAGTGTGTGGGCTGAAGTAGCTTGTGACTGAGTGTGAAAAAGCATCTTTATAGCAAATATAATAATTGGATTAGCTAACTCTGCAGACTCCTAAGTAGGCCTTTAGACGAGGCACATCACTCTTCCAAGCTCACAGAGAGGCAGAATCCTGAAGCAGCAACTGCATTTCTAAGGAAACATTTCAATAAAGTTTCATTAATGTCAGGTCTGTATGGTGGGAAATTCACTCCTGCACTGTCTCTCCTTTAAAGGCAAAGCCAGGTTTCCATCTGCCTAATCTATTTGGGAGATATAGGACCCAGCAGGGCTCAGTCTTCACAAGGGACCCGCAATGAATTGTAACCAGATTTGCACTCGCTTCTTAAAAACATGAAAGTATCTTATTGATAGTAACTGCATTATGTCAGCAGAGAAGCTGTGATCATTTTTACTTAAATAAATTGCCTTGAGGGAGTGTTTCTTGCCAGTATGCTCTTTCTAGAAAACTGTGGCCAAGGTATCTTAGGTTGACTGCAGTGCACACAAAGCATTCATCCTGTGTTTATAGACTAAGATAAGGCACAGGAGCAATCAGCAGAGGCTTCAAGGTGCTACAGCTTGCTGACTTATGCTTTCACATGAACATTTGTACATTTTTTCCATCCATGAGGAGTAGACATACTTTATGCATGGCAATTCTCCTTTGTAAAAAGACACAACCCTCATCTTTTGTCTTCTCTCCCCTCCCTTCTTCTCCTCTTTAAAATGCTTTTCTGTCCTCACTATTGTGGGATGTTTTTTTTTGTTAGACTGAAGAACAAAAGAGCAACAGCAGCAAAAAAAAAGCCTTTTGAAATGCCTTGATGCAATTGAGCTGCTAAGCACTGAACTGTATTAGGTTATCAGTGGCTGAAATCCCTCGTGGCGTGAGACATAAATCACACACATCAGTCCTCTTTCTTTTGTTCCCCTCCTCACTCATTCTACAGCCTGCTGAATTGTCTGGCAGTCTCAGATGGGGCTTCAACCTTGACTAGCCCCTGATACATTCAGTTCTTTCCTGGACCAACCATGGCATTAATATCATATTCTTGTCTGCACTCATTCAGCACAAGTGAGACTACTTTTTTCCTTCCAGTTTTTCGTGTCTAAAGGTGTTTATCTGGTGGTTGCTTTGTAAAATCTCCAGTCTGCAGTTGTATTGCATTTACTTGCAGCTGATGATGGACATGTAACTTGCCCAAAATGAAAAGAGAAATGCAGCAGCCTATTTTCAAATCACTATAACCAGATTTCGTTTTGGGCTCAGATTTCATCTAATGCATTTTTTGAAAATGTTGTTCTTTTTACCTTGATTGTCTGATAAGCTGGTTCAACACATTCTCTCTCCATTAAGAATGCACGAGGAGAATTATACCCACATTTTCTCACTTCTAATAGAACACTGGGGCCTGATCGACTTGTAATCCTAGAAGCTCTAGCATCACCAAACATTGAGCCAAAGTGGCAGGTGTCTGTTATAGTCTCCCTGCTTCATTAATGTCTGCCCTCTGTTCCCACTGATTCAGCTTCATCACCTGAGAGCTGTAGTGCATTTCAAAAAGTCTGTGGCTCTCTCCATTGTGAGCTGCCAGAGCTGTGGCAGGTGTAAGCCATGGCCTGTTTGGGATCTGCGCTGTGGAATGAAAGTAATTGAGTGAGTTCTCTCTAAATGCTGCAGACCTGTAAAGGACCCAGCTACCACAGGGACATGGTCTAAGTCTGCGAGGTGATTTTGTGAGATTCACATAGTCCTTCATCACATCTTGGCAAAGATCTAACTGAGCGAAGCACTGCAGCTTTGTGCTGAGGGGGAATTTTACTTTTATGACAAGTGTGGCTTGGCTGCAGTCCTGACACACCCTGGCATGCCATAAGGCAGATGGTGTTTCCCCAGGCGACGCTGCTCTCTATCCACCCCTCACCTCAATCCCAATGCTCCTCCTGCTGTCGAGTAGTCATTAGTGCAGTGGGACAGGAAGGACACGCTGGAACAGTTTGGAAAAATGAACCAGCTCCTCCACACAAGGCTGCTGGGGCTGGGTGATGACGTCTTAGAAAGGCAGTCTGTTGGCTTAAGTAGTTGATGGTTCAAATCTGTGTAAGCTAAAATTTGTAATGCCAGTGGGTGACAACAGAATGCAGATGTACAAATTACTGGTTTGTAAAGGTATGAATGTGGCACTGGGTGAAATTGAAAATTCATTATTTATCTACATTAGCAGTTTTCTGGAAACATTTAATAACAGATTTTCCTCATAATTCAAAATGACAATGAAATTTTTCCACAACCAACTTGTTCTTGTTTAATTCTTATTCAGCAGTAGGCGGGTTGGAAACTGGCTTGTCGTCAGGTTAAATATGCTTCTGATGGGAAAAGAAAACTTGACTGTCCCTGCTGACTGGAATAAGAACATGAGCCAGGTGCTGAAAAGAGGTTTTACTGCCCAACTCGTAGCTAAATATACTGTACACACATCTGTAAAATGTTTTTTGTAGTGCTGGCTGTTTGATGACAGGCCTTTGCTGCCTTGTTTAAACATACGGGAACCCAGGGGCCATAATTTTTAAATGGGAAATTGTGATTGTTGATGCTTTGTGATAATAATAAAAAATTAAAATAATATTCCAGTTTAAAGAATGCCAAGACGCTGACTGAGACTAGTGTCTTAGATCCACTTGTAAATATGTTCAGGTTTTTCTTATAGAGTAACGGCAGCGTTATCAGACTTTTTTTGCTGAGGCTGATTTTGATTGGGCAGTGATGTACATATTGTAGTGTTTGAGTCTCAAATCCAAGCTTTAGTTTTTATTCATGATTGCATTAAATCCCAAGACACCACTCTGCCTGTTGGGTTTCATCAAATACCCCACCCGTTATTTGTCCAGCATTATGTCAACAGGAAAGGCAAAAGATGATGTCATGGGTTTGGAGTGGCTCCACACATAACTCAGTAAGTGATTGCCATTATTTCCTGAAACATGCCCAAACATCCTTTGGTGCATGATGAAGGTGCCTGAAGTGGTCAGATGGGAGAGGATTAAGGTGTGAGATCTGCTGAAACTCACTGTTGGGAAATATATAAACTACATCTGTCATATAAAGCTGCTGAAGAGATCCTAAGATAAAGCATTTGTTTCATCACATTTGTCAATGTTGGTCTCAGCCCTCAAAGCACTCTGCTACAGTATGTGGACCACAGTCACATGTGCACTGGCCTTCAACCCCTATAGGCGATTCGTATGGGGGTTTTTTTGTATGTTTTTTTTTTGTTTTTGTTTTTTTACTGAGGGTGACTTATTCATAGGTTTGTGCTGCATTTGCAGTGACTGTATTTGTGGTGAGTTTGGCTCATTCTCTGATTACTGGTGGCTGAGTTTCCAAAAAAAAAAAACGTACGGGATGCTAATGACACTGTGGCCATGCATAATTTAGTGAGAGTTTCAGGGTCTCTGGGGCCTCAAAGATGTTGGTTATTAGAATGGCTGAATTTTAATTAAATTTGGGAGTGAAATGTGTATATTTTCTGTGCCACAAAAACAAACCAGGACAATGTTTGTATTGGATTTTTCCCTCTGCTTGAATTCACAGAAGCAGAACATTTGAGGAACCCATAATTATGCTGTGGCAGAAAAAACTGTCCTAGTTATTTTCCCCAAAACAGATGGAGAGGGAATATTGAAGAAGGTGGATTTAACACACAGTAGCTGCTATGAAACGCATCCGTTGTACTGACTTCCTTTACTATTATTGTTTAATCCATGTATAGTGGAGGTGATCTGTGTAGACATATACCAGCCAGCATTTCTCTGTCACTAAGCGGCTTACAAATTATCCCTAGTGATCTTTCTAGCATTTAGCACTTGGAAACTTGTCAGGACATCTTTTTTGAAATTTATGATTGTGTTAAATATCACTTGAGCTCAGTCAGAACTGTGAAACTGTCTGTGCTTTGTTGGAAGGATATATATTGTATGTACATTCTTCTTGCTTCCCTGAGGCTTGGCAGGTGTGTGTGTGTGTGGGGGGGGCACTCTCATGGGTGGCCTGCATATGGACTTTACTTCTGGGAAGTGTGCTTTCTCTGTGGCAATGATGGACAGTGGTTGTTCTCAGGAAAGCCGACTAGGTGGAGGACAGCACAGCGGGCATGAGGCAGGGCCCACCTCCAGGCTGCCCCACCCGGCCCCTTCCACTGGATGAGTGATGAGATTGTTTATAAAGAGATCAAATCTTGTTTTGTTACACATGACTCATAGGGTTTAGTGCCAGTCATGTACATACAGTATTTGCTTAGCAGTATGCATAAGCGTTTCCTTGTTTGTGCAATGGTTTTCACTGTAAAAAGCCGCTCCTAAGACATTTCAGGTGTCAGAACATGCGGTGCTGTTCTCCTCTGCCCACTCCTTTGGCAGCACTAGACTGTCAGGAGACTCAACAGAGGAAAAAAGTCCAGTTTTCTAACAGCTGGCCCAAACCCCTGCACTCACACCCCCTCATTAGGAGCAATGTCCTAGAGGACAAATGGCTCAAATGGGACTTTATTTTCTTTCCGGGAGAAGAACTTTTGAAGCAGCGTCCTGGTACATGAAGCAAACATTTCAAGGAAACAAATATCCCCTAAGGCACTGTAGATGTGGGCTGCTTCTCTGCTCCCTGAAGGTTTGCGCTGTATTTCTAGTTCTCGAGACGTCCACCTAATTGCCATCCACGGCACAAAATGCTCAGCAAAAGAACAAGACTGCAATTAGCCGTGGCTCACTACCAGCTTGACATAAATCTGCCAAATTGTTTCTCTTAAGAAAGTTGAGCAGTTGTGGTCTTATTTCCTGTACTTTTGAAATGTAGGCCTGTCTATCATATAATTAGGCAGACCAGCAGTAGCAGAGAGCGTGCTGTAAGGCTAAAGGCTTGAGGCACTGCGGCAGTGTGCTGAGGCATACAGAGGTCTGGTTATTTATATGTTTCTGCCTTT
Source organism: Monopterus albus (assembly GCF_001952655.1). Classification (NCBI taxonomy): domain Eukaryota; kingdom Metazoa; phylum Chordata; class Actinopteri; order Synbranchiformes; family Synbranchidae; genus Monopterus; species Monopterus albus. The sequence continues at coordinate 1,042,796 of NW_018127897.1, read as the reverse complement.
ATCTCCTGACCTGCCTCAGTGGATATCACTTGGTCCCGTCCTGGGCCACGGCACTATCTGTCATGTACTTCTCCTGACACTCTATCCATTGTAGTGCTTAACAGAGCAGCAAAACGATTCCCCCACCTGCTATTTCACATTTTTCCCCTCTCTCCATTTCACCTTTCTTTCTTTTTTTTTCTCCTGCAGCTCATTATCCTTGAAGACTATGCGGATCCGTTCGATGCTGAGCAGGCTGGCGGCGCTCAGACCACCACGGAAAAGGTGACAACTGAGAACGACGGCTACATGGAGCCATATGAGGCCCAGAAGATGATGGCAGGTAGATCAGCACTCTGTTCCTTGGTCCTTAGTTTTCTTTCTCTGTTTTGTGCCATTCCTGTGTTCACCTTCAGTAATTGCAGGTTAAGTGACAAGTAATTGATTTGCATGTTTGCTCTGACTTCATATTGTATATTTTAGTAGAGTATCAATTAATATGCGGTGTGATTTCACCATATGTTTCTGAGCTGGGAATTTATGAAGAGGCTCAGACGACCTGATACTGTTTTACATGACAGGTGCAGCAGAGCAGAAATGACATTTCCCTCTGGACATGAAGTGATTTTAAAACACACCTCAGAGGCATAAGACTAATAAAGGGAGAGGTGCATTTTAAATGTTTTTTCCGCTCAGCTGTGTACACATGGAGACAACCACTTGCTGGGATTTCCAGGAATGCAGTTTTTTTTTCTTTCTTTTTTAGAGATGACAATAGCTTTGTTCTAACATAGGAATTTGGCTGAACCACATTCTCCACACAGCTTTCTTGGTGTGCACATTCATTCTGTGGCTAAGTGAGCACAGCAATGACAAAGAACAAAGAATGTGCAGAAAGGGAAGAGAAATGATGAAAACTCTCAAGGAAACAAAACATGTGGCAACTGTTTTCCTCTGAAACAGACCTGAGTACTGAAAAAAAGGAATGTTACAAAAATATTGGTATCAATGTCAAATCTTTAGGGGATGGTTCAGGAGTTGGAATGACTACAACAAAGGTATTTAGTTCTTGATATTCTGACACAGTCGTATCATTCACTGTCCATCGGTGCCTCTCACCCTCCTGCGCACACACACACACACACACACACAGTCCGTGCCATTGCTCCCTCAAAGGCAGGACATGAATGTCTATCCCTCCTCAGCAATTTTCTTTTAATGGGTCTCCAGGCAATCTCTTGTTTTCATCTGTCTTACTGGTTTGACCTCTGGCCCAGTCATTGCCTCAGCTGAGTACAGAAACTCAAGATTTATCACCTCTCTCAGGTGGAGGAGAGAAAATCTGAAAAAGCTGAAAAAGCCTATTGCGACATCACTTGAACTTAGTCCAAGTTTTTCTATGCTTTTTAAGTTTACCTTGAGACAGTTCTGTGTCGGCTGTACTGACAAACTGAACTATGCCGGCAGCAGTTGTTTATTTGATCTGATGATGTATTTGGTTTTTGTCTTTCTTTTTTGGCTTTGTGGCTGTTTGTGTCTGAAACTTTTGGTGGTGGTGTTTTCAGGCCTCCTGCTTTTATCCATCACATCTATATTGATTGCCATTTCTGTTTTTTTTTTTGTTTTTTTTCTGTTGTTTTGACTGAGCTGGCAGGGCATTGTTTTAAGTAGAGCTCTACTATCTTCCTGGTAATATTCACTGCAATCCCTGGATGTATTTTGGAACTTGAAAAATTTCCAACTGTCCCCTGTACGTGATTGGTCAATCCAGCACCCCCTGAGGTGCCGGTGCCGGCTGCAACCACCATAGAAATGAATGGAGAGGGCTGTGTTGTTTCACACCTTTGAAACTCTCGCTTAGAGACACAGAGCACGAATCCCCTTTGTCAGAAGGACAAACCTTTCCAAAATTTACACAATTAGACACTTTCACACTTAGATATTGCTAAGTTTAGCCCAACTGATGCAGCTGGTAGTTAAATGCTTTGCTCAGGGGTACCTCAACACTGAACAGTAATGAAGGTGAGATGCTGTTCTTTCACTTTCTCTGACTGTGCGAGGCTTGCTGTGTGACTATCAATATATCAGTATGCTGGCTGATCTGCATCTCTCACATTCTGACATTGGTCAGGCAGAGTTGCACTCTCAGAATTTAGTGGCCTAAAAAGGAAAGAGAGAGGAACCACCGGAAGAGCTACTGCAACATAGCAACATAGTGAACACTCGTGTGAAGCTGGCTTGCATCTTTCTCTGTCTCATTCCATCACTCTATCATCTTTTTTTAAATTCACTCTCCAGGCAAGATAGTTTTTATATAATTCTGTGACAACCTGTACTGTTAACACTACTCGAGTTCTCTGACTGTTGGCTGTGGAGAGTTGAAGCCTCCTGCTCCTCTCGGCTCTTGTTTTCACAGATGGGTGCAGATGGACACCAAATCCCTAACATGCCAACGTAACAGAAACTTTCCTATCGATGACTGTCAAAGAGAGTTTTTAATTTACCACCAGTCAAATTTATACCATCTATAAAACGGGTAGCCTGCCTTCTCATGAAATGGAGTTTAATTGTCTCAACTTGTAAATTTAAAAGGCGTTAGTGCGTTTCCACTCAATTCTACAGAGTAGACTGAAAATAAATCAGAACTGACAAATACATTTTTAGTGTATGTTCACAGACAACCTTAAGGTTTCAAGTTTCAGCACAATATTTACTTTGAGTTGCTGTCAGCTTTAATATTACACACACACACGTGTTGTTGCTGTGCCAGTTATGTATTTTTTCCTGTTTTCACAACATACCAACTGTATTTTCATGCTCTGTATCTGCTGATAATGATATTTATGATTTCCTACCTAAGGGGCTGTGATGTCACCATAATTACTATGTGCATATTAAGTCAGACAGACACTGTACAGATTCAGCCCAATTTTAGCCCTGACTAATTTTCAAACGTGGACTAATTCTGGCCAGCGTGAGCAGGGTCCCAGTGCCTGATTAATCACCTGAAAAACCAGCAATCTGGCTCCAGGATGACTGGATGGATTCAGGCTGTGTGGGAAGGCTGACTGAAACTTGTAGCGTGACTTAACACATTGTACACAATCAATAAAATTGCACAGTGTCTGCCCAGCTTTACTTTCTAGTTTCACTTAGAGAGTTGCAGTAATAAAATGGACAATATGTGGTTTATGAAGCCTAGCATTGGGCACAGCTTCTTTCTGTACAAGCATGTGACGTCACTGGTAACAGCAAATATTAGGTCGGTGTTATATGGTGATAAGGCCATTCACACTCCACCCCTCTCCTCATGAGTTAATAAACCTGATCGATTATTTTGCTTTACCATGTATTCACTGCAGGTTTACAAAGTGTCACATGTTTTTACAAAGTATAAAGTTAAATACTGTGCGCTGTTTTGAAAATACAAACATATTTCACGCCTTAAACACACAAACTCGACCACATAGTGGGAGGTGTGGTGTGTAAGGCTGAGGCTAAAAGTGCCACAGCCATTTACATTGACATAACAGAACGTGCACTCCTGCTGTTTGCGTGTTTGTTGACACCCACATTATTGTACATGTTTATGTGACTTTGTGTGTGAGCTGAATTGGCTGGTGCTTGAGTCTGCGTGTGTGCGCGTTCCATGTCTTTCTCTCAAGAGCTCAGCCTTAGTGAGGCTGAGCTGGCTGATTTATGGGCCTGCTGGAAGGGCATGTCACGACTTCCTTAACCTGAACACCCACCCCCCATAAGCCGCTCCACTCTGGCTGCCTGCTGAGGCTTACTGCACCACCTGCAGTTATGTGAAGACATGTGCACAGCCACTCTGCCTTTACAATGTTTCCTGCATGTGTTTCCAGAGTGCCTTGAATGTTTGTCATGTCTGCACTTATCAGCCACTGCATTTGCTATCTTTGTCTGTGTGTAAGTCTGAATGTGTGTGTGTGTGAGCATGAGATGACACATTTTACCCCTCATTGTCAGCTGGTATTCTGGCATACTGAGACGTCCTGAAGACACATATTTTGTAGCGTATATGTTTTAAGTTTGTCCAAGTTTCCAAGAGATTTCACACTTGCACATAACCTTCTTTCTGTATCCTGTTGTCTTTTTCACACATACAAATCCACACGGATATCTTCACAGTAACGTATACACACACACCTGCTCAATTGCCAGCATGGCCGTCCCCTGCATACCTCAACACAAGCACCACCCCCTAATCACAGGAGGAGCTGTCAGAAGAAAAACTAGTATCAACGTTAGTGATGTTACTTTATCCTCTCCACTTGACTTCATTCCCTCATACATTGTTGTAGCTGTTTAGACTTGTTACACTGACAAGCACAAAGGGGCTGGGTTAATACTGCACAAGTCTGCGTCAGGCCATTGCTCAATGAACACACATGCTCATACTCATACTCCCCAGCCAGCCAGTCAGACAGGCAGGCAGGCGACCATGTGAGAGTTTTCCCACAGTGCAGAGGAGGCATGTTGTACAAACAGCTTGCATGATTGAGCTCTCTTGAACAAACACACTCCAGTCCAGTCCACTCGCCAGACCTCAAGCTATAGCCACACCAATTCAACTATAGTGGGGGTGTGTGTCTTTATTACATAGTTTGGACAAATTTTCTTCTGTGCCATCGTCATGAGGACATTCTAGCTGGCCCACACACCCTCAGATGGGTTTTTGAAGGTTAGATCTTGGTTTTAGGGTTCAGGCTATAATTTGGTTCAGGTCAGGGTTACAGTAAGGATTGAGATTAGGCATTTATTTGTGATGTTTAATGTCTGGGCGAGGGGCTAGTGAATGCATTATGTCAGTGAGTTTCCTCTCAAACATAGCTGTACATATGTGTGTCTGTGTGTGTGTGGTTGATGCATCAGACAAAAAATAACCCTTCCTGTGTGAAATGCTTTACACCAGAGGTGTCAAAGTTGGAACCTCAGTTTGTCCTCATCCCATCTTCCAGGTCATGCCTAGTCATTTAGCAGCCTGAATACCAGAGAGAAAAACTTAGATGTTTTCCGTAATGGTTGACTCGTGGTAGATGAGTGTTTTGTTATTTTTATCTATTTCACTTTTTGTCTGGGAAATGTGTTGGGAAATGTCTCCTGGCACCGGCACCTCCTGCACCACACTCCCAGTGCTGTGGAGACTACTATCCATTGCCAAGGAGATGAGTCATTAGCAACTGAGTTGATTATTTCAATTACTCATGATAGTGTGCGGGCTAAGCCCCCTGTTGGCTCTACTGTATGAATGCCAGGAATATTACCAGTTTGTCAACTGCCTCAGGAACTCATTTAGAGATGTGGACATTAAGAGGATGACAAGGTGAGCCAATGGCAGAGGGAAGAAAGGGAGAGTAATAAAATAAGATTTGAAGAGAACTGAATATAAAGACTTAAGAGAGACTGACTGAGACTGAAACAGAAAGAGAGTGAAAGGAGAGAGACTGTGGAAACAAATTCATATTTCAGCACCTGTGGGTTTGTTCATGGGGACAGTTTAAGAGAAAAAAAATGGACGCATGATGTGCTGAATGATTTCTGTCTTCTCTTCACTCACTCAAAAGATTGAAAACCCATTGTAGGCAACGACAGGCACATGTGGCAGCACATTTCTTGGCCTGTAACCCTTCTTTTATTGCCCTGAGCTGTAACTTGCTGAATATCCGGAGCATGTACCGACAGTGGCAGCCTCCCAAAGGTGATTTTTTTTTTCTTTTTTCTGTGTTTAGGGAAATTTGAGTGATTAATCTAGGAATTCTGGTTCACCGTGTTGTTTTTGTAGCATATAGTAATTCAGTTATCCTCTCATCTTTGGTTTTGTTTCCTTGTTTGTCACATCAGCCTTGGTGCATTTGAAGGATTGTTTAACACTTATCTCAGCAACACATTTATGCATTACCTCAGCTGATTATAGGCAGCTATAAATAAGCATGGACTGCAAGACCAGTAGCTGAAAACTGGATGGGGAAGTGAATAATTAACACCCTTCTCCTTCCTCTTGCAGACAACTCACAGCTGCCCTTGTTACCAGCTCCAGTGATTCAGAACTGTAATTTTTACAGTCAGTTTTCTTTAATTCATTATAGACAAGCCAGGGGCTTCATGACATAAACTAAGGACACGCAGTATGTAATTTGGTAGAAAAAAACATAAAATATAATACTGAAATAAAAGGGGAAAAAACAAAATGCTTTGAGATTAAATAGTGAATTCATGGTGCCTGTAAGTTGTGACAGACATGGTGAACAAACGATGTGGGAGAAGTTTCCATGCAAGAGTCACTGTGTTGAACAGGAAATGTTTTAATAGTTAACAGGGCCGCTGACGCACAGGGTAACTGGATGGTTGGAGTTCACAGCAGCCTCCACACTAACAAACTTGACTAGGCATCCACAGCTTGAAATGACATTTTAAATAACTTAAAACTCTCAAATGAGCTCCATAGCTGCAACAATCTTATTTTTCAGATTGCATTTACTATACCGTGTTCACTTACTTAACAGAAAACAGTGAAACAGGCTCCTCTTCCACTCCGCTCTGTGGCTAGCCATTACGTCTACGCACCACTCAGTGGTTGCCAGATTTTGTCAGACATGAGCTACTCACTTATGTCACATGTCTATGATCCCATGAGAAATGATTGACGGTTATTATATACTGATCTGACAGGGTGATAGTGAGTGATGCAAAACCAGTGCTCCACCATGACACAGCTGGTGTCAGCTGGTCATTTTCTCCATCTTGGTGCTGTTGTTGGGCCCATATTATTTTAATTTTTAAAATGGCCAGGCAGGGAAAAAAAAAAAAGGTAACCAACTCCTCCTGGATGGAAACAGCAGTGGAACTGCTGCTTCATCTTAGCTGGACGGTACAAAAACCCTGTAATGTTAGCAAAAGACATTTGTTGTGATAATGTTTCACTGTACACTACTGTTCAACGTGGTAGGCTGATGTAGCCTGATATCAATTTTACTGTTGGGTTTGTAGAAGTATGGGTCAGTTATGCTATGAATTAAATTTAATAATTAGGTTAAAGAAAACACTTTGGATGTGTCTTTGTTTTCCTTGGTTGTTAGCAGTGAAGGAACTGGAAACCAGTCACAGGCTGAAAAGATGTAATTTTTATGTGATGCTCAGTGAGCAAGAAGAATGAGCGAGTACTACTCTGGCTCATTGTATTGTGTTGACAAAATCACCCATGTATTCAGAAAAATGTTTCCTGGTGAAACTGATGTTTTAAAAATAGTTTTATGTGTTTCCCTGTCTTGGACAGTGACATACAGTCCAAAGGGCTATGGCTTTGTGTGTGTGTCTGGACTACTGGATAATGGCCAGTAGCTTCTGTGGTATGGAGGGTCATTTGGCGAAGCTAAGGATCGGAAGGTGCAGGGGGCGGGAGGAGAGGGGTAGAGCAGGAAGACGGACGACTTATTGATGAAATGAGAACTCTCCAGCTCGAGCCTGATAACCTCCCTCCCCTTCACTTAGTGATGAATGCTGGCCAGCAGTGAAGCAGACTACTCACACACAGCTTTGTGCACATCTTTGGCCTGGACAGTTGTTGATGTATTTGACATTTCCATTACATATTGACACATGCAGTGCTGGTGAAGGCAAGTCATTATGCTACCTGTCATTGTTATGAACTGTTTCTATTTCTACAGTTTTATGCATCTTAAAGAAACACTAAACTTTAACAAGTCCATAGTCAGGTAAAGGTGATTTAATATCTGTTATGTTAATTATGATGAGCTCTCTGATTTTTTTATTTTTTGTGTGTTAGGGTTAAAACACAGCAACACCATAACAACAAATATATTATAAAACCGTACTGTGCTGTACCACTGAGGGTTAGTTAAGGATTATTTACATAGCAGCATTTGCAAAAACTAGTGCTGAAACAACTGGTAACTAACCAACGTAACTTATTTCAGATATTTATCAAAAAAATGCAAAAACCTTCTCTCATTCTGGCCTCGCTAATGTGAACATATGCAGCTATGCAAAAACCTTCTCTCATTCTGGCCTAATGTGAACATATGCAGTCTTTCTCCGTTTTGTGTCATGGTAGATCTGAAATGGCTTGTTTTTTGACTGCTGCTCAGACACGACTAGATATTTGAAGACATCAGCTTGGGCTCTGGGAAACTGCAGTAAACATTTTGTTCATGACTGAACATTGTTTTGCTTTAGATTTCATCACAATACAACAACTCTAAATCAGCCTACTTCACAGGAGTCTGAAGTTTGTGACAGCTGCTTGATAGAGCCAAGTGGGTTGGTGTAATGTACAGTATATTAGAGAGGCAGTGTAATTTCCACAGTTTGGCAGTGTGTGTGTAGATAAAGCACTGCCTGGACCCTCCCATCAGAACTACTGCATATGCTTTCTTTAAAAATTGGTGCTTCTCCTGGCAAACTGACTGTTTTACTGGTTGCAACTTTTAGAAAGCGGTTTTACATTTTTGTTTTCTTTTGTTGTTTACCTACATTTATTTCTTGGCCTTTCCTTCTTTCCTGTTTGTGGTGATCATTTAAAGGGAGACCTGGAGTCGCAGTGTGCATACTTGGATTTGATCACAATACTGTATTAAGCAGCAGCGTTTGCTCAAACACTGAACATCTTTTTCCTGTTCTCTCATTGCCGGTATGACTGTGTTTTGTAGTCTTCTAACACATTTGCTGAGTGTACATAGACACATGTGTGGACACGGGCAGAACTAGTAGCAAAATTTGGAAAGAGTCGCATGTACTGGCAAAAGTATTCC
>NW_018127897.1:1026574-1033982 GCF_001952655.1 Monopterus albus | reverse complement strand
CTATGCCAGGCTGAGCTAAGCCAAGGATGGAAATGACAGACCCACTATCCATCCATTACAGCAGAGTTGGTAGTGAGGGGTTGGAGTGGAAGGGGGAGGGACTGGGCTGCCACATAGCGTAGGTCGGATGTGCTGAAGTCATTCATTTTAAAGGTAAGATTAATGACACCATTAATCCATGTCTGAGCTACTGCAGAGAAGGACAGGGCAGAATTCATACCCTCTGCTGGATACCCAGGACCTGCAGCATGCATGTGTGAGCTCTGTTAACACACACATTCACAGATAGAGGAACACACAGTTGCCAGACACACAGACACACTTCCTCCTAGGTCATTTGATTTGTCGAGTGTCCATTTTGCCCTAAAGTGGGGATGGAACTTCAGGCTGTAGCTTGTGTCTTTGTTGCAGGCGGTTACTTGATGGGGGTTATTGGTCTGGTCTTTCTGGCTGGTGAGAGAGAGACATACTTAGTGAATTAGTAATAGACAGGGAGATAGCTGGCACTAGTTTGATTGCAGACCTGTGTTAGTGCATTGGCTGTGGTCAAACTGGAGAGGAGGTCGGGCCTGTTGACACTCCGATGTGACAAAGAGCTTTTTAGGTGCGAGTGTGTGGGAGCGGGCAGCTGACACTCTGCAGCTGCTGAAGGACACGGCAGGAACAGATGGGCGCCTAAAAAAACAGTAGAATGTACTGAAAACCGGTACAAATCATTTCACAGTGTACTGGGCTGAGTAGTAGTGTGTGAGAATAAGACGCATGCTTTATTGAAGTTATCTAGGCAGTGGAATACTGTGACAAGATTTTTGTTCTTTTTTTTAGGCCAGATTGTCCAGAAATTAATCAAAAAAGATGCACATAAACTGTACTTTGCTCAAAAGATTTATCAAATAACATCAAGAAACCCTCAGACTTCCTTTGTAACCTTAGAATTTACTCATCTGCAGTTTAAGCGTATCAGGATCAGTACCTCTGGATTCACCTTGCCCTTGTGTTGTTTGATAAGGCTTCTCAATCATAACTCTGGACTGGTGTCCTCCTTCACACAGAGGCTTGCTCTTGACTGTGTGTGTTTGGAAAAGAGATTAAAGGAGGGAAAAAGAGAGAGGAATGACTCTGAGACAGACAGAGGGCCAGAATCAGAGGATCGAGCTGGTATGTCAGTGTGTGCATGTTTGGACTCCACCAGCTGTTTTTATGGAGAATGTTGCTTTCTGGAATGTATGCATTATATCGTTGTGACTAACAATATCTCACTTTAGAAATTACGTCAACATCCTCAATATTTCAGACAGACTTTATTTTGTACAGTGTGGGAACTGCATTGTCAATAAAAAGAAAACTGAAATGATCACATTGCAGAGAGCTATTGTCTCCACAGTCTCTCTCATGATTTGGAGTGTCTGTGTCTGTTCATGTTTGCCTGTATGAACTGTAGTGCAGTGTGGTCTGAGACAAGCCTCTAACTGCTGTTGTAGTGCGGGCAACATAGCTGGGAAACCTGCTGACGACAGGGTTGGATGAAGAGGGTTTGAAGAGCAGGCACGTACTGATGAAGCCATCCTCTTAAAGAGCGCTGCAGCTCACCACAGAGCTTGCCTGCATCTTTCTCTCTCCATCCCTTGTACGCAGCCTCTTAACATTTTCTGTTGTCTCTCACTGTCTGTTTTGTTCTGTCTCCCAGTTCCTTTCTTTGTCTTTATCATCTCTTCATTTGCCATTTATGTCTTTCTCGATCTGCCCACTACCTCTGTTCTCCATTCATTGTCTATTCATTGAATCTTCTCTTTCTGCCTTTTTATTTTCTGTGCCTTTCTTTTCCTCGCTGCATTTCAGGTTCTGTCTCTCAGTCTAGCCAGGAGGCAGTAGTCTGGGGCATCCCTGTTTTCACTGTGATAGACTATGGACTAAGCTCTTTTATAGTAGCATTGTTTTCTTGTAAAATAGCCCAGGGGCCTTTTTCCCCCTTTGGCAGCCAATTTATTGGTGACATTTATTCTGGAGTGCCCTTCTCTGGCTTTGTCTTCCAGAGACATACTCTACAGCATTATCTCTCCTCACAGGGTAATCCAAGTATTATTGTAGCTTGATTTAAATATTTATTCCTTATTGATTTATTTATAGTATTTACATTTGTATACATCCCTGTGTTGAACAGTGAACACACATGTACTATATCAATTGATGCTTTATCATCCCAGTGTAATTTGGACAGCGCTGGCACGCGTCATCTGAGTTTCCTCCTCTTTCACAGTTATAAAGACACGCCGTGCTTAAACTTGAAGCGACTAATTAATTAAAATAGTGAACTAACACTATAAAAGCACATGGGAGATTATAACCTTATCGGAGAGTGTCAAGTGTGTTCCAAGATTTGAGATCCAATTAGCCAGATGGATGGTTACAGCAAAACACACTCTCCTGTGCATACGTTCCCCTCCAAGCAGCATTTTTTTAAGCTTGATGATGTGTCAGTCCAGACGTTTTTGAATGTATCCTCTGCCATGAGGCAAGATTATAAAGCCATTAAAATGAATAACCCTCCCGCAGGCATTTAAAGAGAATGAAAACAAGTTTTCATATGACCTGTATGTATTGTTAGTCCACCATTTTAGCACTGCAGGGAGGCCCTGAGAGTCTTGGCAATAATCACTGTTGCTTTGACAAATTATGAAAAGGATATTTTTCACACGGGCAGCCTGTGACCTTTTCACCACATTACTTATTCCATCAAGGGGATAATCACTGATAGGAAAGCCTGATATTTGTCCTTTATAAAAAAACACAAATGTGTACATCTTCAGTTTGGCTCCTCCTATTGCTCTTTCTCCATCTCCCGCTCTGTCTCCCACTCTACTGTTTTTGTTTGCATCACATCTTATCAATCACTGAGTGTGACTGCCAGTGCAGCAAGGTGAAGCGCTGGATCTGCCTGCGGCCAGGCTTGTGGGTTTAAGTTGTAAAGGGTTTGAACAGCCTATTTAATTTGATACAGTGTGTGACTGAGGAGCCTTATTAGGGACAGCAGCTCACATACAGTAGGAAGGCTAGGTCACTGGCAAGAGCAAAATGGGATAAAGGCAAGGAGAGAGGGAGGAGGGGAGGAGGAAGCAATTTGGAGAGAGGATGAAAGTGAACGTTGTGTCAGCATCAGAACAACATGGATCAGTGGAGAAGACAGAGGAGACTAGAAGAACTAGCAGAATACCTAGCTTTTTAGATTGACATAAATCTTTATGATATGAAAGTCAGAAACTATACACCAAGCAGTCATTTATCTGTTCATTTTTGTTTTCAACTGCATTACCAGTGAGGAAAGTGAGTGTGGGTGATGGAGAATGTGTGACAGCAAAAGAGCTAAAGACACAGCTATAGAATGCTATCACCAGTGGACCAGAATGGGTAAGAAGACAGAGAGAGAGAGAGAAACAAAAGAATGGAGAACCAAATAACAAGACAGAGGGAGCAAGGAAGCAGAGAATGAGATAGCCTTGTTGAGCGGAATAGAGGTTCATTTCCATTCAGGCATTGCATTTTCTCACCTGCTGTGTGCATCAGTGTGGTCTCACTCTCAGTAGCGTGGAGGGAGATGAGATGCAGCCATGGACAGGGTGAATTATTAATGTAAAGATCTTCTCCTTCACCGAATGCAATAAGTTGTCTATGATTTGACTGTCAGAAAGATTGGTGGCCTGGAAAAGGGGAACTCCTGGATCACGTGGCACCATGAGTTCTCCTCCCACGGGTAATTGACTTGTGCACAGTATTGACTTTCTGGTCAGGGTGATTAAGGGAGCCCGGGCCAGACTGGAGCCCAGAGTCTGGATCCTCGGGGTGGGTCACTGGATCTCACAGTAAGCCTCTTCTGGATGACCTTTGTCCAGAGCCATGGTTAACCCCTAGCACAATGATTTCGAAATACTGATCGCTGCATTGATGTGGAACGGCTCCTGCTGAGGGCTCCTGAAGGGCTGGCGGGGCTGGTGTTACTTTTCTTTTGCCTCTGCTGCTTTGTGGCTGACTTTATTTGCCACTTTGTTTCTGTCTTTTACAAGAAAATCCGAGCTTCTGAAATTATTGTATGGAAAAATGTTTGTTTTTAAGTACAAATCGTTTTATATGTTGCTGCCCATGGACGTTCTTGCAGCTTGGTTGATTTCTCTTGGCAAGTCCTAAGTTTTTTTTACTGATCATTTCACACTTTTGTTCCCATCCATTGTGTTTATTCATTCAGCTGTGGGTGAATGAAACATACATTTGTTTACCAAATAATCAGTCATTCAATCAGTCAGTTCTGTTTACCAAGTATGTAGCATACTAGGAGTTTCTCTCATTTTTTACTCCCACATAAAAGGACAAAAACAATTCAGTCAATTTAAAACAAAAATCAATCAATAAATAAAATAGACAGGGACACAGTATAGTACTGGCATACTAATAAAGCCGATATGTGATAAAGGTTGATAGAAATGGTTTATTTGAATAACCAAGCAGTGATGATGTGGGAACAGAAATACAGGTGTGAAAAAGCAATGCAGTATGATGATGTACCAGAGATACAGAAGAGTTACTGCACTTGTTTTAATGGTGCTGTCACACCTCTTTATGCTATTCACATAACACTTTTTGATAGAAGTGCATTGATTCAGCTTGTTATGTCAACCTTCTAGATATTTGATCAAACCTTGTGCAACATAGGGATGGAGACATAGGCTGTCTGTATATGTATCTGTCTCTTCTCGTCATAGTCATTTCAGCTACAGAAGGGTGACAAATTGATGGAAAACTAATATAATATTTCATACATATTTTTCATACCCATTAAGCCATCACTTATCCTTGAGCTGCAAACATTAGTCAGGTTTAATCAGTCAATGGATTAAAACTTTTTAAATTTTCCTCACCAAGATTATTAATGTCTGTTCAGTTATTTAAATTAGCACCCCACTAATTCAAAGTTTATGTTTCAAACATAACTGCCTTCCAGTGTGAGCTCATGTAATTTGTGGTTTGGATGTAAATGGCATCAGTTTGACATTGACAAGTATGTGTCCTTGTTTAACCAGCCTGTATCATCTGTGGCTTCACTCATCCTCTGGGAAAAACATGACACCCCATGCTACTTTACTGTAAGCTAGCCACTGAGAAAGCAAAACTACATGTAGAGAGTACACACACTTGTATAATTTCTAAAAGACAGAGGAGACTAGAAGAACTAGCAGAATACCTAGCTTTTTAGATTGACATAAATCTTTATGATATGAAAGTCAGAAACTATACACCAAGCAGTCATTTATCTGTTCATTTTTGTTTTCAACTGCATTACCAGTGAGGAAAGTGAGTGTGGGTGATGGAGAATGTGTGACGGCAAAAGAGCTAAAGACACAGCTATAGAATGCTATCACCAGTGGACCAGAATGGGTAAGAAGACAGAGAGAGAGAGAGAAACAAAAGAATGGAGAACCAAATAACAAGACAGAGGGAGCAAGGAAGCAGAGAATGAGATAGCCTTGTTGAGCGGAATAGAGGTTCATTTCCATTCAGGCATTGCATTTTCTCACCTGCTGTGTGCATCAGTGTGGTCTCACTCTCAGTAGCGTGGAGGGAGATGAGATGCAGCCATGGACAGGGTGAATTATTAATGTAAAGATCTTCTCCTTCACCGAATGCAATAAGTTGTCTATGATTTGACTGTCAGAAAGATTGGTGGCCTGGAAAAGGGGAACTCCTGGATCACGTGGCAGCATGAGTTCTCCTCCCACGGGTAATTGACTCGTGCACAGTATTGACTTTCTGGTCAGGGTGATTAAGGGAGCCCGGGCCAGACTGGAGCCCAGAGTCTGGATCCTCGGGGTGGGTCACTGGATCTCACAGTAAGCCTCTTCTGGATGACCTTTGTCCAGAGCCATGGTTAACCCCTAGCACAATGATTTCGAAATACTGATCGCTGCATTGATGTGGAACGGCTCCTGCTGAGGGCTCCTGAAGGGCTGGCGGGGCTGGTGTTACTTTTCTTTTGCCTCTGCTGCTTTGTGGCTGACTTTATTTGCCACTTTGTTTCTGTCTTTTACAAGAAAATCCGAGCTTCTGAAATTATTGTATGGAAAAATGTTTGTTTTTAAGTACAAATCGTTTTATATGTTGCTGCCCATGGACGTTCTTGCAGCTTGGTTGATTTCTCTTGGCAAGTCCTAAGTTTTTTTTACTGATCATTTCACACTTTTGTTCCCATCCATTGTGTTTATTCATTCAGCTGTGGGTGAATGAAACATACATTTGTTTCCCAAATAATCAGTCATTCAATCAGTCAGTTCTGTTTACCAAGTATGCAGCATACTAGGAGTTTCTCTCATTTTTTACTCCCACATAAAAGGACAAAAACAATTCAGTCAATTTAAAACAAAAATCAATCAATAAATAAAATAGACAGGGACACAGTATAGTACTGGCAAAGATAAAGATAAAATGATCCATCAAATAAAATAAAAATAATTCTTATGACCAAGTGATTTTCTTGCATTGGAACAGGGTGTGTTAAATACCAAAGATAAGCTTTTTAATAGTCTTTTTAATTGGACCCTGTTTTAGGGAATGTACAGCTATTCTTTTTCTAGTTAACTGAAGTTTCTGTACATGGTGTTCCTCTGGGTTTCATATACAAGTTGAATTTACATGTAACACACTTGTCTCAAGTACAGTACTAATAAAGCCGATATGTGATAAAGGTTGATAGAAACGGTTTATTTGAATAACCAAGCAGTGATGATGTGGGAACAGAAATACAGGTGTGAAAAAGCAATGCAGTATGATGATGTACCAGAGATGCAGAAGAGTTACTGCACTTGTTTTAATGGTGCTGTCACACCTCTTTATGCTATTCACATAACACTTTTTGATAGAAGTGCATTGATTCAGCTTGTTATGTCAACCTTCTAGATATTTGATCAAACCTTGTGCAACATAGGGATGGAGACATAGGCTGTCTGTATATGTATCTGTCTCTTCTCGTCATAGTCATTTCAGCTACAGAAGGGTGACAAATTGATGGAAAACTAATATAATATTTCATACATATTTTTCATACCCATTAAGCCATCACTTATCCTTGAGCTGCAAACATTAGTCAGGTTTAATCAGTCAATGGATTAAAACTTTTTAAATTTTCTTCACCAAGATTATTAATGTCTGTTCAGTTATTTAAATTAGCACCCCACTAATTCAAAGTTTATGTTTCAAACATAACTGCCTTCCAGTGTGAGCTCATGTAATTTGTGGTTTGGATGTAAATGGCATCAGTTTGACATTGACAAGTATGTGTCCTTGTTTAACCAGCCTGTATCATCTGTGGCTTCACTCATCCTCTGGGAAAAACATGACACCCCATGCTACTTTACTGTAAGCTACC
>NW_018127897.1:1016603-1026447 GCF_001952655.1 Monopterus albus | reverse complement strand
CATTTCTTTTAACCTTCTTGGCACCACTTGATGTGAGTTACTGACAATTGCTGCTGAGTAATCAGACCCATGCATGCAGACAAGGCACAGAACATCTGAGTCACATAAATTGGTGCATTTATTTACAGGCTTAGAAACACTAATTCTTGTTATAGTGTGTCAAACTGGGTTACTCTTCTATAAAATGTTGAAGGTTTGCTCAGTGTGCAAGTTTTGACTTGGGTTAAAAACAACTGAAGGGGATTAGATATGTTCTGCATGAGTCCAGATAGGGTTTCAGTTTAGTGTTTAAGCCTTATCTGACTCTGTATTCTACTGAACATAGTTTTTAATGATATTATAAGGTGATGGCAGCTCTTTGGACTAATTAATTGGCAGAGATTAATGTGTTGTCTCTTACTTAGGCAGATATTATTATTAGCTTCCTGCTTTGTAGTTAGAGCTGCACACTAGAAATCTTGGACAACAGCATTTTTTAAAAATATTTCAAATTTAATTTATTGTCTGAGTACACTTCAGTCTGTAAGATGTCCGCAGCAGCACAGGCTATCAAACATGAAATGCTAAATCTTGTCCTGCATTAATGTCAAAGCATATTTGTGTAAAGTGCTGTCACGTTGCATTATATCTGGGCTTGTACATAGCTCAGACACAGGTTGCCCCCTGTGAGCATGCAAAACATTTGGGGGTCAGGGAGTACAGGTGAAAAGACTGGCAATAAATGTTATAAAATCTCAATCTGTATTTTGGGAAATGACTGCAGACAAGATGGCTGACAACATATTTACCTGCCCATATTGTCTTTTTTTTCTCACATATGCAGGCATATCATTGTACTTTCAATAATGAGTACCGACAGCATATAAGCATATAAGGAAGGAAGCCTTCTCTCAGTGATGTTCTCTGCAGGCAGTAATATCATTATAAGCCTCAGAGCTCATTAAGGCCAAGCAGATGTGGCAGACAAAGAGATGTGTTGCTTACACAAGGCAGCAGGTGAATTTACAGAGGCGAGTGCTTTGTGTTGTATGGTTGTGATCATAGTGCTGGTCTGTATATTACATGGTTGTCTGTGTGGTGACATAGTGAGTGACCTATGTAGTCCTTCTCCTCTGGACAAGCATACTACTGGTGTGATTGCTGATTATTCTGTTGGTAGCCGTGCTGTTTGTCTGTGGCAGCCAGTGCCT
This sequence comes from Monopterus albus, assembly GCF_001952655.1. Lineage (NCBI taxonomy): Eukaryota > Metazoa > Chordata > Actinopteri > Synbranchiformes > Synbranchidae > Monopterus > Monopterus albus. Next base: position 1,025,257 of record NW_018127897.1, on the reverse strand, counting down.
CTGCCCTCTGCCTGTGTGTGTTTAACTAGGCTGTGCCTTTGTTTTCCTGCATATAGGCAAACACATCAACAGACAAACCCATATTCTGTAGACTGGTATATGAAATGGCTTAATACATATATTTTGCTGCTGTCTGTGCACTACACGTTGCATGTAGTAATGGTCATTTCTAGCTAGAAAAATCACATTCATGAGTTATAGAATCAAACTATGGTAGGAAAATTGGCTTTGAATACTACTATAATGCTTCTTATAATGTTTGCTGTGTATTTTTGTTTTCTGAACAGAGCTTTAGTGCAAGTCTTTGAGAGATTCAACTCACCTGTCATAGATCCTGAGCTCTGAGTTCCCTTTTAGATTTGCATGTTGGGATTTCTAGCACTGGTAAAACAGGAGAACCTGTATTTGTGAGGAAACTTATGTGCAGTCAACCAAGTATTTATAGTAGGCTAGCAGTCATTATATGTATTCTGCACTCAGCCCTTTTAAGAACAAATGGGAACATTAACAAAATACATAAAATAATCAAAATAACGGTGCTTGATGAATATAGTAGCAGTTGTCATCAAAACCAAAATGACAAGACTGTGTTAATATATAGAGTGCACTGTTTCAAGTATAACCTGTAGACTGTAGACTTATACTCTGCATATAAAAATGTCTAGTAAAGCGTTTCAAATGCAGCTTAGGAGTGTGTAATTTCTTACTGATGAAAAATGGATTCTACAATAGGGTTTATTTGGAAGCTAAAGTAAAGAATAATTACGTTGTGGCATCCACTGATTATTTCTTTGTGAATAAAATCAATCACTGAGTTTATTCAGGACAATTCCAGTGCCTATTCCCCTTCTTGCAATGATTGTGTGGGGTGATTGGGACTGTGTTATTATTCATGGAAATCCCAGAGTAGCTATCTCAGTGATCTCAGCGTATATGCTATTTTTTTAATCACACTATCATTTCAATGAGACAAGCAACCAAGGTTAATTTGAGAACCATTAAGCTTTCTTTCAGGCCCTCTAAAGGTGATGCTTCAATGTGAACTTCCTGAGTTTTTGCATTCTGCCAGCATGGATTCATTCCCAGCAGAGTGAAAACATTCAAGGTCTGCCACTCAGAAATTGAAGAGTTGGTTGTGAATGATTAACTGACTGCAGTCAATTGCTCCATTATGTTCTTATGCTCTGTCCATATGCACCTGTTTTTGCACTCGCTGACAACCAGGGTAGAGGTATCTATTACTCTCCACCCATCCGCCTCAGGGTTGACCCTCTGCTGCCCCATACAAGTCCACAGATGTCTCGGCACATTGCTTTGCCCTGCTCATCTTAGCCCCCACCTCAGTGCTCTGTCAGCAGGCCCACATGTCACTGTCAGCAGGCCACTAGCAGGGCATCCAGGCTGGGAAATAAAGCCCATCAACACCTCCCTTGGGGCTTCAAGGCCTCCCACTGGCTAGCCATGCTAGGTCAGGCTGGTCCAGTCATGGAGTTGAATATAAGGTGGACTATGTCCTGAGGAGAAGGACTGATGACATACCAGAAGCTCTACCCTGGTTAGAGCATATGGTCCCCTCAGTTATCTCGGAGCCTGTTGGTCACCGCTGAATGGAGCCCCTTGTAAAGCCAGGTTTTGTCACTTTGCTATAGTGAGGTTGTGTCTGTCCTTTTTTGCATAGCCTGGTTGCTCAGTGAGCACTGGGGCACAAGAATGAGTAGAGAACAGCTGGCCTATTCAGAGCAGACTGCTGCCCTGCAGGAAACCTTCTCCATATCCTCTCAGCCCCGCTCATCAGGACTCACAAACACACAGAGGAGACTTGGCTCTGTGTCTTCCCCTTCTATCTCCCCTCTTTTTGCTGCCTTTGTGTTCCCCGCCTGCTTTCACAATAAACAAAATGAACAGTACCTATAAAACAGACTAAAGTGAGTAACTTAAGTCAAAAAAAATCTTTGTTTTTAGCACCATAAACTCCATGGTGCATAGTACCAACATTCTCTGAATGATTTTTGCTGTTGGGTATGGTCTAAGCACTAATCAGAGAGCTTCTGAAAATTACTGAATGAGACTAAAGTTGTGGACAGCGCTTCTTGTACGTGTTGTTGTTCATTAGTTAGGCAGTGTGTTAGCTCAAATTCTTTTTTCAGAGTGTGAAGGAGTGAAGCAGGCTAATGTGATTACACTGATCAAATGAGAAAAGTGACTGACAGCAAACTCCTTCTGATGTCGTCCTTGGAAAGAGAATTAAAACAGTTGGCAGAGGGAGTCTGACTTTTAGCCAATACTGCTTTCCCTCAGGTTGTGTGTGTGTGTGTGTGTGTGTGTCTGTGTGTGTGTTTTCATGCAAGTGTTCGGGATACATATAGACTGGCTTTTAGCCCATACTGCTTTCCCTCAGGTGGTGTGTGTGTGTGTGTGTGTGTGTCTGTGTGTGTGTTTTCATGCAAGTGTTCGGGATACATATGCATATAATGTGTGAGTTGTAATTACTAGTGCTTTCTTCTCTCATTTTCGTTTGTTTTTTATTCTGTCCTTGGCCAAGTTTCCACCATACCCGAGTACCCTCATAAGTTCTCACAGCTGTGCCGGTGCACTGATGTGTAATGCTCTGATGAATTCCCCAGTGAGGAAATATACCACAGCTCCTCAGGAGTTATTTGGAGAGACCCTTACCCTCTTCAACCTCTGCTTAGTAGCCAGTACTCCCTTTGTTAAGAGGCAGTCTTCGGCACAACAAAACACTTGAGCAGTAAAGCCTCTATAATTTTATTGCACCAGGTGGGTTGTTTCCTGACCAGGGAATGGAGGGGCTGGAGTCTGTAGGACCATCAGAATAGCAATAGACTCTTGTCATCCTGTAATGGTTTTTCACCCAGAGCAGGCTGCAAATGATTACACTACCAAAGCCATCTTGGAGGGGTGTGATATATACCGTCTACAGTGGTATCTTAATTGTTGTTTTAACAATGTGCCAGTTGGCATTATCAAGTCACCTATGTCAGTCACTTAACAAAAACAATCAAAAACACACCTTAAGACTCCACACATTTCCTGCCCCATGTAGCTAACTGAATGGACTTCTACATGATCACTGCGCTGCAAGTTAAGCTAGCGTAGCTGCCCAAAAATTCATTAGTGAAGATAAAAATGAGTAAACAAACAGTGCCAAGAGACAAAGTGCGGACACCAAAAGATTCCTCGTTTTCATGCAACAAAGTTGGTTTTCCCAGTGTGCATACACTCCAAAGCAAATTGCAGCAGACTTTATCCTCATTACTTGAAAGGTACATTGAATTTTTAGAGGCTTTTCTTCCTTCGAGCATCTTCTCATTTTTAACTGGAAGTCCACTGGGATTTATTTTGCTGTGAATATTACATTTATGTATGCAGGTAGTGATTATGCAAGCAGCTGCAGGCAAGCAAACAGTAAGATGAGTTTGTGTATGCACATCTGTGAACAGAGTGATTAGACTGCCCGAATGCCTTATGAAGAGTGACATCTGTAAAAGAGTGATTCAAAAAAGGTTAGTCGTGTCTTTGAGACAAGTCCTATGATGTTAGCTTGTTCATAGATTAACCACTACAGGAATGTTTGAACTTGTATATTGTACATTTATAAATCCTGCTCTGTGTTCTCGCCTTATAGGTGACATCTTCTGGTATTGCTGGTGAGCATACTGCAGTGTAATTGCAGTTTCATCTTGAGTAATTGGACTCTTTGGGCTTTCTTGGAACAGGGAAATGTCATACAGAAAATCCCAGTATGAGCAGCCTTTCTGAGACGAGTCTGACCTAGTATTTTCAGCAGTGGCGGTGCACTCTGAGGATACAGGCATGGGCTAGTTGGGGCTTTTGACGGAGAGGAGGGGGTTTATGCACAGCCATTGCAGCAGTTTTACTTTTTGGAAAACTTGCAGCTTGCCTTTGTTCTCAATTTCTCATTCTAGCCTCTCTCCTGCTCCCTGGGGAGTTTTGTTATCACCCCCTATATTTATCAGAGTTTCTCTGCAGCTCCAGCCAGGCCCCCTTTTCATTCCATCTCTGCCAGCTCAGCAGCCCCCTCAATGGAAATTGCAACTTCTATAATGGATCAGTTGAGGACCTGGTGAGAGGAAGGCCCCTGTGACATCAGGTTGGCTGGCTGTGTGTTTACCTGCCAGGCATTATTACGAGAGCTGTGTGGAGGCGTGTGGCGACACAGTGGCCTTGTCTGTGAAGTAAGACTGTGAATGGAGACGGAAGCACCCTGTTTCCCTCCCACCCACACTCTCTATATCCTGACAAAGGAAAGCCACTCACTGGGTCAGCCAGTGCCAGACACTTGTGAGGATTGCCCCTCCTGCGCTCCTTTCATTCCTCTGTCTGTCTTTCCTCTTGTGACTCTCTGTCTTATTCTTCTCTCTGTAACTTAGTCTCAGTGTTTGGAGGAGGACTGCTTAAGAGCTGGACTGTTTTTCCTCCTGGCAAGCAAGGAAGTTTAATTGAAAAGGGGATCCGGAATGAAAACTCCCATTTCTTTTCAGGCCTCTGTTCTGTGAAAGCACGGAAATGTACCAGGAAAGAAGACTGGATGTACAGGGGAGTCAGTGAAAGAAATAGGTCATGTTCTTAAAACAAAATGAAAGAGAAGGAATTTGACATCTTCTCTCTGCACTACCTTTAATGATCCTGGATTCCATTTTTTCTTAGTTGAGTCTATCTAAGTGATCATGTATGGCATACTTTTATGTCCAAAGAAAAAGGTAGGCGGTTTCTGCAACAAGTGCAGCAAAACAGTTAGTCTCTAGTGTACTGAATAATATAAAAGATGTATTGAACCATTATTTTTGTAATAAAATAATATTGCAGCAAACCTTCTGGGATGTTGATGGAGAATTATATCTTTATGTAGCGAGTTAATTCACACTTAGAGCAAGGTCTTGCAGTAATAGATACTGTATGTATCTGCTGGTGAACGTGGACTTGTCCCTGCCTCAGTGTTAAATTGGTCAATGAAAGATATAACCTAATCATCACAATGAAAACAAAAGTAAAACAAAGTTTCAAAATTAAAGCTATGAATAAATGTATTACATTTTTTGTCAAGGAACAGTTATGTGAATGAATGGATATGAAGGAACTGTCTTCATGCAAAGTTGTACTCAGTGATCTGCATGCATCCTTAAATCACAATATATAATTCTTGATTATTAAAACAGTTTCCTAACACAAATCAAATTGATCAATTTTGACTAAAAAGTAATTTTCATCAAAAGAGTAAGATTAAAACTAAATCAAAATTAGATACCATAGTTAACACTGTCCTGCACAAAGATGAATTTGAAGATGTGGTGTTACTGCTGTATAGTTTTTACATGACTCCCACACTTCCAGTTGTAGTTTTGGTTGATTTTATTCATTGAATCAAACAGATGTTTGTGCTTATTGCCCTGTGGTTTAACACATTCAACTTCTAGATGCAAGATTTTTATTTGCCATTTATGCATAAACAGACAGTCTAGACATATAGGAATTCTTGTGCAGCTCTGCTTTGGAGTCAGGTAAGGAGTCAAAAGCCAGAAAGAACACTTAGTCTTAAAATAGAAAAGTTACATGAGGGCGACAAAGTATTTAAACACAATACACAAAGATAGGTTAATAGTATTTCCCACAGTGAACTTCAAACATCGCACTTAGTAATTCACATGGTGGAGTTGGATATGTCATTACGCTTGGTGAGGTAGTGAGGGGTTATTGCACATATATTGTCACATTTCTCACATTTTTGTATTTGCCATCAGTCTTACTGTAGCAGGGAAAAAGCTGTTGTAAAGCCTAGTTCTGTGTGTGATGATACTTGTGTGATGATTCTGCCCCAGTGGAGCTGTTCTTTATTCAGCATTTAAATACTAGCTGTACCAGATGGGTCAGATGTGTAGCAGTATGAATGTGAAACAAGGTCGTGTTGAAAAAAGGCATGTGTGCTTTTTTGTGCAAATAAACAAAGATTGTTTCTCCAGCTGTCTGTCCTCTGAGAATACCAGCCTATCAAGAAGCCTGAGCATCTCGTGCCTATCATGTTTCCTACTGTCGAACTCCTGTGTCCTGATCTGCAGACCTCTGTCAGCATACTGATGATGTTTACTAATGACACTAGCTGTCTGATGGTAGAGGTGCCACTGGATGGTTATCTGGGTTTTCTGTGAAGTGAGGTTTTGCCAAGCTGCAGTAAGCTTGCACTAAATCTTGCAGATTTCCCCAGGAGACCCGATTAAGTCTAAAACGATAAGTGTGCGCTGCTGCACACACAGCACACCTTTCAGTCTACAAACGACACTATGCAAACACAAAATCCCTTTAGCTGATAATTTATTCAGCAGAACTGAAGGCCTTACAAGGTTAAAAGCCACAGCCAAAAAGGCTGCTCTGCCTATTAATTACCTTTCATCAGTAGTTGATGCATAATTAAAATAGCCTAAGTGAACTAAGGCGGGCCCTGGAAAGTGTTCAGTCAGAGGGATGAGGTTGAAAAGAGCAGGATCTGAATGCTTTCTTTGCTGAAATCTTGGCAGTGCGAAAGGATAGTAGGAATGTGTGGTGAGATGTAAAACGGTCAAGTGTCTGGAGATTAATATTTCTTACTTATAAAATGATCATTGTCTTTTGAAAGACAATACATGCCCTGCTGTCTTAAAGCCACAGTGTCATATATAAGATAGCTCAGATCCTAGGGCTTCTAGTGTTACCAAATCAAACTGATGCTTAAAGCTACAAATGTTTGTTTTTAATCAAAACTAATATGTAGAAATGTAAGTACTGTCTACATGTAGGTTTCACATTAAGCTTATATATACACAGTTGTCCTCCATGTAACATTGATATATATCAACTTGCTGGTGAAGATGACTCCGCTTATTCCTTGAAGCTTTTTCTTACTTCTGGAAAGCAACAGTGTGTTACTGCTCTTCTTGTACTTATTTATCTATCCTTTATTAAAACAGGTAAGCCTAATTGAGACTGACATCTATTTTTCAAGAGTGACCTGGCCAAGAGGGCAGCAAGCAATTGAACAGTAAATTGATACAATAGACAGAGAACAATACAAATAGACAAAGACAAAGATAAAACTGACTCACACTTCAGCAAACACAACATCTGGGTATTATGAAATCAAATAAAAATCATAATACAGTTAAAAGCATAAACAAATGCACTTTAAACTGAGCAAAAACAAGGACTGATTGTGCTATTTTCTTGGTCCTTTAAAATTGACCTAAATTGCTCCATAGCAATCAGTTCTGATAGTTTCAGATCCTTCTGCACATAATTCCAATTTTACTCTTTTCTAATTCTGGGGACCAACATCTATAAAGTACTGGGACATATATGTACATAAATAAGGGGGAACCAGCCAAAACACAATGATATGCGGTATCCAGCTTCTTAAGGTATTTGTTTGGTGTGTTCATAAAAAGTAGATTACCATTATCCAATAAAGGTAAAAAGGTTGCTGAAATCAGATATTTTCCTGTTTCAAAGGAAAAGCAAAATTTGTTCTTACAAAGGAAACGTAGCTTAAGTTTTACCTTATAGCCAAAGTTTTCAATGTGTGCTTTAAATGACAAATTAATACCCAAATACTTATATGTTGTGACCATATCGATTTGAATGCCTTGTGCAGTTGAGATCTTGGGAAGATCTGCTGTCAACTTTTTGTCATTTGAAAATAACTTAAGTTGAGCTATATGAGACTGAACAGCATCGAAGGCACACTGTAGGAATTTAAATGTCTTTACTGCTGAAGATGATAAACAATAGATAACTGTATCATCTGCATAGAAATGAAAAGCAGCATTTGATAAGTTGTCAGAAATAATATTTACATGTATGGAAAACAGCAGTGGTCCCAATATGGAACCCCATTGCATGCCTTTTGATCCATGGATGAGGGAAGAAGAAGACTCTGCAAACTGGACACATTGTGTCCCAGCAGACAAATAATTTTCAAACCAACTTATAACTTTTACTGTACATAAGTGTGCTGCTAGGATTTCAAACTCTAACTGAATGGCAATAAAAAACAAGTTTATTGCACAAACAATACACCTGAGATGAGACAGCAAAGAAAAACAGCTCAGGGTTTTCTAAATAAAGCCAATATTTGCTTTGTGGTACAGGTACAAAGGCTTTATGTTGTATTATTGTAATTGTCCTACTTGAAGAAAAAAAAGATATACACAGCAAGAAATCAATCACTCCATAGGACAACATCAGGTTCAGTACTTCCATCCATCCATCCATTTTCCTCCGCTTATCCGGGACCGGGTCGCGGGGGCAGCAGTCTAAGCAAAGATGCCCAGACTTCCCTCTCTCCAGACACTTCCTCCAGCTCCTCCGGTGGAATGCCAAAGCGTTCCCAGGCCAGCCGAAAGACATAGTCCCTCCAGCGTGTCCTGGGTCTTCCCCGGGGCCTCCTCCCGGTGGGACATGCCCGGAACACCTCCCTAGGAAGGCGCCCAGGAGGCATTCGAAACAGATGCCGAGCCACCTCAGCTGGCTCCTCTCGGTGTGGAGGAGCAGCGGTTTTACTCTGAGCTCCTCCGGGGTGACCAAGCTCCTCACCCTATCTCTAAGGGTGTGCCCGGCCGCCCTGCGGAGAAAGCTCATTTCGGCCG
>NW_018127897.1:1010335-1013809 GCF_001952655.1 Monopterus albus | reverse complement strand
CGTCACCCAGGACCTGTTTGCCTTGGGAGACCCTACCAGGAACATATAGCCCCCGACAACATAGCTCTTAGGATCACTCGGGTACTCAAACCCCTCCACCACAATAAGGTGGCGGTTCAAGGAGTGGGTTCAGTACTGCACTTGTGTAATTTTAGAATCAAGCATTTAAAATATTTTATAATGAACCAAAATAAATGAAAAACTATTTGCTTACGCACACTTTTCTTATTACTTTTTCAGCTTTTTCTTTGCTTAATTACATTCCCAGATAAAAGGTAACTGATTATTGGTCTCATATTATCCTTTCAGGAAATAGTCATTATTTACTCCAATACTTATTATGTAGTCATTTTAATTATCTTTCAAATTATAGTATAAGCCATTTTTTGTCCTCACTATTACTCAAAGTCTTGAAAATAAAAATGAAAGAAAGTGACATTCTTCTGAATTTTAGTAGAAATGTTTTCCAGTACCAGGCAGTACACATTTTCTACTACACAAACATCCAGCAATCTCCCAAAATCCAATCAAAGATGGATTGTTAGAAGCTCATTTACATGCAGATATCCTTGTTTTAATATGTAAAAATGCTAATTTATCAGCTCCTCTGTTTTAACCATCCACACCTTTTTATTTTATAAGGATGACTCAGTGTTTCCCATTAGGGAAAACATCATGCATGCAAAAGTGTATTTTTATGCACAGAGCCAAAACAATGGCTCACATTTGAGGCTTAATTTGTGGCTGAGGTTATGGATGTAAGGTGATTCAGCTCTGAACCACATAATTAAAAAATACTGAATAACTGTAATTTACTGCCATGCGTTATATAAAAAAAAAGTTTAAACGCATTGGTGGAATTGCCACTGTTGTAATTTTGTTATCCTGTTTGGAAAATGTAACTCGAGTGGATGACATACAGTAGTTTTAGTAGTTGGTTTGGTGAGCAATTTTAATGAGAAATAATGTTAACAGCAGGGACATGAACAGGCAAATGGCTAAAACATACTGCTGATAACACTGGTCAAAACACACTGTGGTACCACAGAGATTAGTTGTTTTCCAGTATAATGTGGCCGTATCTTATTTAAAAATATGAAATTTTGACTGATTGTGAAATCTTTTTTGTGTTCTTTTCTGTCCTCACCTGATGACCTTAAATCGGGGGTCGGGAGAGGAGCACACAGTGCTGTTGTGCTATTATCAGACTCTTCTAACACACTGAGTTGGTGTATCCCTCTCACATCTGGCTGAGTGTGTGTTTGTGTGTGGCAACCAAACCTCTGCTTATGGAATGGAATGGCAGCACTCCATCACAGCTAATTTATATTCATAGCATTTGTCCTGCACAGCCCTGACCTGAGCTTACATTTTCATATTTGAAACATCTGATTGTCCCTGTTGTAGGGAAGCAGGTGCTGATCCCTCTGCTTGATAAATGCAGTTAGGGCAGTGCTCCCTCTTGGATATACATTTAACAAAAATAATAAGAAAAAAGCACTGCAGATGTTCTAAACACAGCAATGGCGTATGTTTTCTTATTGTAATTATTCCCCTAAATCTGCACTGCTCTATGATAATATACAACTTAATAATTACAGAATCATTCCTATTGCTCAAGTGATTTTGTAGAAATGCAGCAGCCAACAACCAGTTTTGCTGCTACTTCACTAAAGATGATATACAGGGCACATACCGGACATGCTGTATCTGACTGCACTCTGTCAAAGGTTCTGGATTTAGAAAATGTGAGAGGCTTTTACACTGTTTCATCATTCAGGAGAAATCTTTATCTGTGGAAATGCAGCAACCAAAACGCCTCCCTTCTTAACATGGAATTTCCTTCTCAGGGGAACTAGGCATTCAGCAGTGTTGTCCTATCTTGCAAAAGTTTGTCTGTACCACTTCTGCATTGCTCAAGTGCTTGTAAAATAAACAGAAATACCACAGAACAGTATCAGTTCTGCCTGGCTGAGTAATGTGATAAGGAAAACGTCCTGAAGTCAAGTTTGGTGAATCATCTTGCAGACCCATGCTGATCTTTTTTTTTTTTTTTTTACTTTACCCTGACTTAAACATATACATGATAAGGCAGAATTGGCACACTCAGATCAGTAGAGATCATGTGTGAACATGTGGATAATTTTGTTGGCACTATACATAAAAAAAAAGAATTTCAGTTCACCAATTCCACCTACATTTAAGGCTGGTTCATGTTTTCCACATGTTCTCAGATGAACACACACACACTTGCATACATACATAATTCAACCAGGGGTATGTGTATGTGGATTCAGTCCACACACGAACACTGTATTTAGCTGAACAGCCTGTAAAAGTCAAAGAGTAAACAATGCAGCTGCTTAACAAGAAAAAGACCAAAGATAGATAAATATGCAGGAAGTGAGTGCTTAGTTTACCTTTCTAGTGCATGCACAGTTGGTGTGCTCAGTGCAGTCTGCATGGTCTCAGATTTTGGGTTGCATGGTGATGTCCGCTCGGGGTCTGCACAGACCCCCACATACTTAGGCTTTGTGTTATGGTTTCTATATAATAAATCTGGAACCCAAATGCAGAACCAAAGCAAGAGGCATGGAGAGAATACTAGGCCTTTATTAAATACTGGAATCAAGTGAACACATCTGTACAGACGTCAATATAAATGACAATACAATTGAAAGAAATATGTGTTCTATGTTTCTAAAGCCAATTGTTGAAAAGGAAATTATAGATATAGTGAATAAATGTGGTAATAAATCATCCAGTGATAGTGATGGAATCAGTATGACAATGGTTAAATGGACAATCGAGGGGATATGCAAACCATTAACTCATGTTTTTAACATGTCGTTTCGACTTGGTCAGTTCCCCAATAATATGAAAATAGCAAAGGTTATTCCATTGTATAAATCTGGGGATAAGCACAACTTCACAAACTATAGACCGGTCTCTCTGTTGTCACAGTTTTCAAAAATCTTGGAAAAACGTTTTAATAACAGATTGGACACATTTCATGATAGACATAAAATCCTCTCTGATTGCCAATATGGTTTTAGGTCGAACCGATCGACATCCCTGGCCATTAATGAGCTAATGGAGGACATAACAAGTGCTATGGATGAGAGGAAATACACGATGGGAATATTTATTGACCTAAAAAAAGCATTTGACACAATCAATCATGAGTTATTAATGGATAAGTTAGAAAAATATGGGATCAGAGGATTGGGTTTGAAATGGATTAGAAGTTATTTGACACAGAGGCGTCAATTTGTGAAGTTGGGTGAATACCAATCGAGTGAGCTGGACATTGTATGTGGAGTGCCTCAGGGTTCTGTTTTGGGACCTAAATTATTTATACTATATATTAATGATATATGCAAGGTTTCTGATTTAGTGAAAGTGGTTTTATTTGCTGATGACACTACCATATGGGCATCGGGTGAAAACCTACAGCAACTCTCTGGACAGGTT
>NW_018127897.1:1009037-1010298 GCF_001952655.1 Monopterus albus | reverse complement strand
ATGCTTTAGTGGTATCTAAAACTCCAATATAAGTGAATACAAGTATCAGCACAGCACTTGCAAAAAACTGAAGGTTTATGTAAATTAAAGAATTTTTGATATGAATCATTACTCAAAACATGTTTCTATTACAGCGAGAAGTTTGAAGCCACCAATAACACAGTGGAGCTGCGTCTGCACCTGGCACCTTGTTATAGGTTAGAAAATGGATCCCTGCAGCAGGGAAGTGCTTGTTACGTTGTATAGTATTTGGGATTTTGGCTTTATAGACGTTGCTGCTTTAACTGACTGATAAGACGTCTGTGTTTATGTATAAAGCCAGGAACAATTTATTACCTGGTGGAATTCAAAAACTATTTAATGAAAGGGAAGGGGGATACAATTTAAGGGGTCAGTTAAATTTAAAAATTCATGCTATACGTACAACCAAAAAAAGATTTTGTATTTCCATAAGTGGGGTAAAACTATGGAATAAATTAAGTGTGGACATAAAAAACTGTAATAGAATTGACGAGTTTAAACGTAAATATAAAGGTACGTGTCAATCAAGATATATGCAAGAACAGGCTCAATGATTACTGTTGTGGGTGTGGTGTATATTTTGTAACCATTCTTTAGTATATCACTTGTGTGATGTAAGAATGTTAATAATAATAATATGTCTTTTTTAGTATAATATGTGTGTGTGCAGAAGTGAATCATTTATTGCTTGCAAACCAATGATGTTAAGATAATGTCATGGGGTAGGACTGGATAAGTCTGACTTCTTCCTACTCCATTCAAGCATGTACTAGGTATAAGCAAATTGATATTGGATTGTGTGTAAAAATGTATGTTGTTATATCAACTGTTTTATATGCTTGAAAGAATAAATCAAATCAAATCAAATCAAAACACCATCTCCCAAGAGTAAGACAGAAACTAAAACAAATGTGAGGACCAAAATGCGTTAGGGGAAACCTAAGGACAACTGAGAAAAATACAGAGAAACACAAAAGATAATTCAAAACCTAAAAGGGTGAAAGCCAGGAAACCCAATGACTATCCTAACAGAACATGCTCATCTAAACCCCTACAGAAATACAAGGATGGGAGACCTGAGAATAAAAGGCATAAAACACTAAGACACACACAGCTGACCTAAACTCCAATAAACATAAAGAACTCGCAGTATAATCCACTTGAACAAGGGAAATCTGTCAGAGAAACAGAAACCTAACCATAAAATAACCGAACAGGCACATCACACAATAAACCAAAC
>NW_018127897.1:999747-1008993 GCF_001952655.1 Monopterus albus | reverse complement strand
CAGACAAAGGAAGGAGCACTTGGAGAACAAAGGGAATCCAGGTGGGAGAGTTCAGGACAGCGTCAAGCAGGTAATAACAGAGATGACACAATGACAAGAACAGGAGAAAGGTACTGGACAATAAGATCTGGCACTGGGAAATGTTGGCTCGGTGAATCATGACGGGCAAGTGATGAAATTTACATCATTTGTACCCTCACTGCCGCATGAAACCATAAATTAGCTTCCATCCTTGCACCGCACATAACACAGAGTACACTGATAACAGTGGCAGATTTACCACTCAAAATTTGAGTTCTTCATTTCACACCTAGGTTGACTAAAGCAAGCCTCTAATTTCTAGCCACTGTCAATGTTGCTGTCTTAATTAAAGGAAAAGTGCAATTAGCAGATTCTATCAGATGTAGCTTGCTATCTAATTAATGCTAACTCTGTGAGTTTCCTAAAACGGGTGTCTGTGGCCTATCAACAAGAACTGCCTAAAAAGGCCTTAAATGTAAAAAATTATGGCTACATACATACATTCAAGCATACTAGAAGACAGAGCTACATGTCCAAAGAAAAAAGTCAGCAGTTTCACCAGTTAATGATCCATGAACGCAAAGGGAGCGATCTAGCAAAAGGTCAGTTGGTCCTCTGGCATATAGTATCTCAGCAGACCCACCACAGTGCAGCATCTCAAGGTCTGTGTGAGGTTTAGTAGCGCCCTCACTTACCAGCTCACAGCAGGAACACATCCTCCTGTTGCTGCTAAGAATCCAACCAGCCACTGTTCAACTACCAGCCATTCTTTCCATTTCCTTTGTCCACCATCTCTAAACTTTAAGCGCACACATCTATCGAGTCAAGACATTTATTTACAATATCCTCAATTTTACAACTGCTGAAAGATATTTTCATGTGAGTGTACTTCAGGCAATAGAGTGTTGAACAATTGGAAGAAGCTGAAATGAGATTGTTTTGCTGTCTTGAACTAGAATCCGCGTATGATAGGACGATTAGCTGTGGCATCTAATGGCATTACAAAGATTTAAGAGCATTAACATCTTCTGGGTGAGAGCTGCTGTAATTGAGACATGGCTCACAGTCAGTAATTTGATGGTAAGCTTTGTTTAAATGGAAGAAAAATGGGAGATCAGACTCAGTTACCGCTGATTGTGTTAGTCTGATAACTTTTTAGACCTGAGATGAATTAAACCAATCTGGTGCAAAGTAGATGAACATCTTCCACAGAAGCAGGGCACCTTGCAGGTGTAGTTGTTTTTGGCGGCCTGTTTTAATTTTAGTTTTAGTCTAGTGTTTAGTTTTTATTAGTTTTAGTCACGTTCATACTCTTTTTAGTCTAGTCAAGTTTCAGTCAACTAAAAGTCTGAGCATTTTAGTCTTATTTTAGTGAGAATTACCCATGACTATTTTCATCTAGTTTTAGTCAACGAAAACTGATGACATTTATTCTAGTTTTAGCCAATGAAAATTGTATTTTAGTCTCTTTTTAGTAATGCATTTCTATTTAACCCAGTCAATATAGTATAAGTGCCTAGTAGTATAGACGAAACCAAAATTTTCTTTGAGCCAAACCCATTTCAAACACGGTTATCTTATTATATTATTGTCACCTTATATACTCAAGAATACATCTAATACACATTTTGTGTGATTTTGTGGCCGCATTTCTCCCCATCTTTTCCCACAACACATTGGTTTCTTTTCCACTCCTATGTAATTAAAGTTTTTCCAAATGTCGTTTCTTCTTTTTTTTTCCCAAAGACGAACCCCGGCTGGCCGGCCATCGGCCCCTTTCTCTGTGTCAGACTTAACTTTGTTTGTTGTCGTCTTCTAAATAATGCCGTGAGTGGGGCTTAAGGAAGTGACATCGCCTGCGTCTGTGCAGTGCGACCTGACGCGGCCCCTGAAGCGAGACACAGGAAACAGAAATACTGGAAAATAATAATAATAATGCGACTAAACGAGACAAAATAACGTTATAACATTTCGTTTCATCTCGTTTTGGTCAACGAAAATGAAGAGACGTAGCATAGTTTTTATTTTGTAAACCACATTTAGTCTCGTTTATTTCGTCAACAATATTGCATTATACACTTAATTATAGTCATCGTCACACGACCTGCATTTTCATTGCGTCTCGTTTTCGTCACATGATAAAGGTTCGTTGATGACGATATTTAGTCATAATTTTTGTTGACGAAAGCAACACTACTTGCAGGTGTGCTACTTTCCCTTGATGAAATATGGGGTGCATTCTGTGTATTTTCTGAAAAACATAATACTAATGAAGCTACACTCTCTTCATGAGTCATTCTCATATCAAGGTGTATGAAATTAGATTTCCATTTAGTAATTGCTGGAGTTTCATGTGCAGCTTTGTTGAAGGTTTTAAAGACATTATTCCTGACTGATTGAGGCTTATGTTGTATCTTCATGACATGCATCTCATTTAGCAATGATGATCATTAGCAGTGGGCGGATAAAATGCAGGGCTGAATGGTGAGCAACATGCGGCTGTTTGGCTGACTATCAAGCCTCCATCACTGTGACAAGGATGACAGCAAAACTGGATGACCAGCTGCCCCGGCCCATTACTGCAATCAGCAGTTCTGGGAATGTGCTGGGGTTACACACACACGTCCCACATACACACTACACACACCTACACACACATTTTTCATTGCCTGACACATTTAGCTATCTGGCTTTTGTTCTAATGGAAGAACTGACTTGGCTTTTAAAATCGGTCAATTAAGCCCAATTGGGGGAAGGAGGGAAATCAGCATGTTACTTAATGAATGTCAGGAGACAAGTAATTATGACATGTCTGGTGAATGTGACTCTGGCATGGAAATGAACTGATCTGGATGGAGGCATTACCAAGAAAAGCCATTTATGAGACAGGGATGTATTCATCTTTAGTATATATCCATCTGTCGAGTATGACTTGTGACTGAAAATCGGCTGATTTACATTTCACAGTCTTTGAGTAAAATGGTAATTAGAAATTACCTTTTAAGCTGAAGGTCACAGGTTTGACCACTGCAAACATTAACTGTGTTCACTGTGTACATGCACATGACATTAGCACAGGAAAACCTTTCAAAAACTACTTATTATGAATGTGTAAATGTTTTATATGCATGCAAACAATGTCATCTGATCACCAATAAAGTTTAAATGATTGTGATGTTTATATTTGAGCAATTAGCATGCACTGTGCTTTAAGCATCAAGTCGAGACCGCACTACTTAAACTGCAGCAGCTAAAGTTTTCATTAAAAAAAAACAATATTGATTTAGCTTTTGGAGTGTTTCTTATGTGCCTCCTTTCACATGGTGAATTTCTTATCTAAAGTTGTACATAGAAATGAGAGAGAGCTGCCTTGCATTATGCATGTTTTTGTATTTGACCACAGTTGCTCTGGACTCTATGTTTGTCCTTTAAGTGCTGACTCTGAATCCCTCCTTGTACAGAGGAAAATTGCTTGACAGTTTTGCTTCAGATGTCAAGAGCATCTTGAGTCTCTTGAGTGCAAAGAATGGTCTTTCCCTGGGCTGCAGCAGTTAATACAATTGCCCTTCAATGCAGATGTCAATATGAACATAATGTATGGTCTGAATTGACAGCCAATGGATTTGGACTGTTCTTATAATTCCTCTCTTTACCTCTGTCACTCTCCCCTTCATTCTTGTATTCAGTGTTTTTCTTCTGGTTGTCTGTGAAATATGTTGAAATTGCCCCTGGCCTATCTTTTGCTTCTTGTATACTCCCCGAAGTCAGCAGAAGTGGGCTTTTTCATTGTGTGTGTTTTTTTATTTTAGCTTTACCTTGTATCTTGTCATCCCAATCTTCTTAGCATAAGGGCAGTGAAGAAAGTCTTTAATGTTGTATTATCAAAGAACACCAGCTGGAACATAGCTTCTACCTCTGCTCCTTGTCTTTCTTTTTTATCTATACTTATAGAGTTTATAATTTGAGTCATATAGGGGTTTGGTGTGTAATGTAATGTTATCCTTAAGTTGCTATTCAGATTTTTATTAAATAGAATAATGGAGCAAATGCAAGTTAATGTTTGTGCTTTCCAGCATGAGTGATAGACTTGTGATAATGATGACACTTGCAGTGCCTCAGCTAAGTATTTATGACCTAAGCCTCAGAGGCCTCTTTTGTCCCCGATGTGCATTAGTTTTGTTTGTAGATCGGTGGAAGTTGGAGATGCCATCTTTGTCCTCTTGCCAGCCATCAGTGTTGTAAACACAGCAGCACTTCTTGCCAAAGTACTTCCACAGATGGCTCAATGAAGCACTCTGTCTTGCTGTTTATTCAGCATTGCTCAGCCCCATAATGAAAAAGCTTCATTACAGCAATTTGCACTCATTCAGCATTCTGGGAGAGTGTGCAGATGCTCAAGTTGCAATGGTAAGCACTGAGAAAATGATTGAGTCACACTCTTCAAAAAAAACAACAGCTATTTAGATGACTGAAAACTTTACATAATGTGTGAAATTACAACCAGTATAGTCCTTTTTTTTATCCTCTCTGACACACACACACACACACATACTCGCATGCACACAAGTAATCCTTCACTTGTAAACTAAAGGCTGGCATAGACAGCACTGAAACAAACACTGGAAGATGCTACTGTAGGCATAACATGTTGAAAAGTTAAAGAAGAAAACAGTTTCAGTGCACCTTGACGGTGACTCTACAAGTCTCTGAACTCTACTGGAGGGATGAATACCATTCTCCCCTCATCTGGTGTTTTGATGATGGTGGTGGAGACCCTGTCTAACATGTCACTCCAAAATGTCCCATAGGTGTTCATCTGGGTTGAGCATATGATTCACATCATTTTCATCCTCATCAAATCATTCAGTG
Organism: Monopterus albus; assembly: GCF_001952655.1. NCBI lineage: Eukaryota > Metazoa > Chordata > Actinopteri > Synbranchiformes > Synbranchidae > Monopterus > Monopterus albus. The sequence goes on along the minus strand of NW_018127897.1, from coordinate 1,004,103 downwards.
AGCCCTCGTGTCCTGTGAATAGGGGCACTATCATCCTAGAAGAGACGTCTCATCTATTCAGGTTTTCCCTTTAATCTGTTACACAAGGGTAACATAGAAATGATTTGCAAAAGACACAACACTGGCACACTGTCTAATTCTAAAATTCCCCTATAGCTTTAAAGGCATATTTAAACAAAAAATAAAGACTTGTCTGCACTACTGTTCCTTGACTGGGCTTGAGCCGCTGTTTCATCCACTTGTTAGACCAACTCCTTACATTGTTCCCTGCTGCCTTTGTTGTGTGTGGCTGTGTGAATTGGTAAATGAAAGAGAAAAATGCAACAGAGCAATAAAAACATTGTACCATAAATAAAATAAAATATAAGACTTGTAACATGATATCTATGTATAGATAATCTCACTGAGTCATCACACTATCTGTCTGTCTATCTAGCAGTAGCGGGCCACCATAAATTACCAAATGATTAAACAGATGCACTGTGATATGTCCTCCAGGGAATAATGTTGTTCTAAGACCAGCAGGTGTTGATGACTCAACATCTTTGATTACCATGGTAGTGATTTGTTTTAAAGGACCGTAAATCACGGTCAGTTAGATTAAAATATGGACACACCTTTGCAGTACTTAGTGATTCAGCCCAAACTAAGGACCAAAGAGTGGCATCCCTTTATCAAAATTATACACCTCATAGCCTCGGTAATCGTCTCCAGGCCTGGTCACACCGCTGGCCGGAGACTCAATATATCCGCTTAGGAAATTGCTCTGTATCGTTTTATGGCACTTCAAAGCACTGTGCGTCAGTGCAGCACTGTTGTCAAAGGGAATACAACAGGAGAACAGAGTGAAAGGCAATCTCAGGCACACAGCAAATTGAGTCGTCCTCTGAATTTCTCTCTGCCATTTCTCACTCATTGCTTCATTCCTTTCCCGTCATTTCACCTGCGCATTCTTCTTTGCTGCTCTGAGATATGATACACTGAGCTGTATTATGTGCTGAAGAAATTATAGACCATTTTCATTTTCAACATTGTTTGAGGGATCGGATTTTCATTTTAAATTAAATTAAAACAGTGCCTGAAGAGCACAGAATATCGCTATCTGTCCCCTGATCCTTCTATCACCCTGGCAGGATAAGAAGTCATTTTTGCTTTTCTTAAAGGTCATTCGAGTACCCGCTTACGTAAAAGATTAATCTTCACTTGTGTCTCAGTTTCCTGTCGGCATCAATAGCCAGGAAACTGAATATAATTCTTGACAGGATGGCAAACCTGTCTGAGGTGGGTTTTCCATGACATTTGAGTATCCTTTGCTAACCTTCTACACTCCTTTCACTTCTGCAGATATGTGGGTGGTGTAGCCTTGTTTTATAGTCTCTGTCTGGATATGATTCATTCATTCTCAAATGAATTCTATTTCTCATCAGAGAAAGCAAAGCACTGGGCTGTTTTACAACATCAGAGGATCAGGATGGTCTTTGATCCAAGTTAATTGTCCACTGCTGGAGAAACAGCTGGGCAGACTGAGATAATCTACAGGAAGAGATGTGAGCCCAAAGAAATTTGCCCATCACTCAGCTGATAAGTATTTCTGTTCAGCATCTCTGCCTCACTAATGTAAGTTTTTAGAGGCCCCGCTTGGTGTCTTGACATCCTTTGCTTGTGCATACACAAAAGTGCTTGTGCGGCTGTTTGCTTGTGCATCCACAAAAGTGCTTGTGTGGCTGCCAGTGGTGTAGCTTATGCTTCTTTGGCAGGTTCAATCAGTATCATTCGTGCATGCTAGAAAGGCGCCGGGTGAGTTTGAGACCGATAAGAGAGGACATGCTGAGTCAGACTGAAGGTGACAATGCAGTTGATGAAAGGAGCAAGAAAACAAAAGATGACCATATCCCCGGTGATGCTGGCAGCTGACTGTGTCCTCTGTGGCAGGAAATCCACTGGCGTACAGTATTTGTCATTTTTATGAAATGGCCATTGAGCACCTGTTAAGTTATTCTCCTCATGCTAACATATTTAATCAGTATTTCAGCATCCTGTGAAACTAGCAGCGCATGAATAAATCACTGCATGTTGAGGGGATAAGCTCTGGAGAAAGCAATCTTCATATTGAGTCCCAAGCATATATCTTTACTGTATGTACCCATTACTGGCAAGCTAGACAGCTAATGTACTGTGTACAGTGTGCTACAAATATCAGTGTGTAAATAAAATTTATTTTAGGTTAAGACTGGACACAGCACAATACCAGTGGACAACTCAGTTCTTTTTCACGTTCCTTATAAGGTTCTCAATATTGATATTTTTGCAGACACCTGATTTTTCACAGTTGTCTTTTTTCCACCAGTGGACTTGACTTTTTACACTTTAGCACTTTTTGTTTGGTGCTTTTAGGGACATCTAATAACGACTTCTTAGTCCTTGAATGATTGCTTCAAGTCATATATGTCTCAGTATAATAGTTTGAAACTATTTGTTTCTCTGAAAATGTTCCCTGAAAAGTGCTGACTACTACTGTCATGCTACTGCCTCAAGTAAAACCAAGTCCTTTCACTTCACTTTCAAAAGATACTGATACAGTGGCCAATATATTGTGCATCCTTAATTCAATTCCAAAATTTAAGTCAGCCTGAATTTACATGTAGTTCCATATATATAGGAATAACCAGATAATCGGACAATCGGAAGGCTTCCACTGTTTGCACTGTGAAGGCATTTTTGGAGATTCACATTTCAACCGTAGCTTCTCAGCTTGTTTAGCATTTTCTGTGCCCTCAGAGGAACTTGGGCTCCATTTTTGCCTGCCCCCATATGTTTAACGTTTGGGGCCAACAGGCCGGCGGATGGGCCTGGGGCATTTCATAGTGTGGCAGATGGTGGATTATCTCAACAAGTGGGCAGGTTACCTAAGATTCCTCTCTGCGCCTGGGCACTGCTGAGAGCAGCAGAGGGCCCAGCAGCCAGAACCTGCCAACAGTGGGTCAGCTGGCACAATGGGCTGCTCATACACTCCCTCTGTCATTTCTTGGTGTCTTCATCTTCCTGCGGTTTTCTTTCTGTCCCATTTTTCACTGTCAACTTGTAGTCATTATTCTTCCTATTGGTAAAGTCTCACTTAGCCCAAACAGATCTTGGAGCGTTTTTATTTTGACACACCGCTCCTTTTTGTTCAGGTGATTGTTCGTGCCTTTCATTTGTGGACAATGTAAACTCTGTAGATTGGCTTATTTTGATTGATTTCATCTCTGTGCTGCTCCCTACAGGAAGCTGGGTAATTATGGTGAGAAAGCCAACAAATGGCCCATGTTCAACCAGAATCTATTGTTGGACAAACAATTAAATTAAGCTAGTCTTTGCCATTTGTTATTCTGGGCTCCATTTTTAGAAGAGACGCATACAAAGCAATCAAACTGTAGAAAAAAACCATTTTGTCTACCCTGAACTGTTCTAGGAAGCCATGTGTCACCTTACAGAAAATGTTCACTTCATCTACCATGGTCATATAATAGACCTTGATGGTGATTAAATTACACTTTTAGGGCTTGAGTCTTAAATCTTAATAGTAATCAAATGCCTCTCTCCTAATTGAATTGTCCTGCAGACATTACATGGTCCATGTACAGTAAGTGTATCGGGATAGGAGCCAAGGGAGGCAGAAGATTCTTGGTGCTCTGTTCAAATAGACCCTGAATGGCTAATGAAAGTTATTAATGAAGCCTTTTGCAAGCAGACAGCAATTTACATTTAACCATTTGAAGGGAACAAAACCACTGTGATGGAATAGTCAGCTGCAACAGACACATCATCTGTTTGATCCATTTGTGTTTTTATTCATGAGTTCTTGGAGCTGTCAATATTTTTTTCAGCCGCTTCTGCCACTCCACTCCTTGTGTCCTATCAGGACTCACTCGTGAGCCAGGCTGCCTGTTTTGCGGACTGCCAGCGGAAAGGTCAGCCATCATTTAGTCAATGGAGAATGTGTTTTCCAGTGCCACATCCCCCACAGTGTGCCCACAAGAATTTACACAACAGCAGTTGAAAATGTCAGTACATAGAGAGCATGGTGATGACATGCTTCCAACATCATTCAGTCTATACTTCGCTGTGATTTGGAAGACTTTGTGGTGAACAATCTCTCAACAAACAAGTACAGTAAGTGATGAGTCATGCTATTTTATTCTTTTAGAGTTATCACAATGTATACACAGCAACAGATAATGTTGCTAAAGAGACTTTTTTTTCTTTGGCTTTACTGTGTGATGGAAAGTTTGACAAGTTCTGGCAAATCTGAGCCAGAAGAAATTGGTCCCTCCTTTTCCTGACAGGATTTTGGTACCTTCCTGTGTCTCAGCAGGA
>NW_018127897.1:997615-999461 GCF_001952655.1 Monopterus albus | reverse complement strand
CAGTCTTTCATCCCCACACCCACAGGACTGGAGCCTCTGTCTCTTCCATATGGTTGGTAGGAACATTTAGCCCTCGTGTTTTTCAACGTCTTTTTCTGTGTCTCTCACATTTCACACACACACACACACACACACACACAGCCATATATAGAGCAGAGTAGACAGACTCCAAAAATCCCACTCATACTGTAAATCAAAAATCAGAGGTCACCCCCCACCCCCCTTTTTTTTCATCTGCCTAATTTCCTGCCACTCCCTTAGAGACTCCTCCTCAGCAAAAATGTTTTATTCATTATAGAAGACAGAGAAGCTGAGTTAGAATTACACTTGTCAGAGGTTAACAGCACAACTGCGCATAGCAAAGAGAGTTATGACTGTTCGACATTCAGCCACCTCACCAGTGTGGAATTCACCGACTGTGCTCCTTTAAGAGAGTGGATGAGCCGCATTTGGGAGGGAGGCAGCAGGTGCAAGAATGTGTTAGCAGCTCTGAGCGGATTGGGTTTTGTCAGCTCACCATTGGCACACTTTGGCGAGGGAGAGAGAAGGTGTATCACCATGGCAGCATGCTGTACATCCACAGGTGTGTGTGTGTGGTTGTCAGCCATTGGTATGTGCTTCATGTATTGTACAGTATGTGCAGTCACCTGCACTCTCCAATGGTTTCATGTAACTACAGGCCTCATATTTGTGTGCAGCTGACCTTTCTTGTATGAGTGTAGTCGCCCACACAGCCAGAAGAGAGGAATTCACAAACCTTCCATTTGCTGGTTCTCTCACCAGCTGAATACCAGGCTAACAGCAGAGCAGCCTCGTGTGGCCCCGGCATGGTATTTTAGGCCTCAGTAGTGGATGGTTTTACACTACGAGGTGGAGTTTTTTGAATGCGTCTCTTTATTTGTGCGCGTACACTTGAATGTGTCAACAATTGTGGTAGGAAATGAGAGGTGTGGTATTCCTTCTGAATAGCATGACATACAGAGGGAGATGGCTTAAGTCAGCATTGGCATTTCTTTATGAAATATGCTCAACAGCTGTTCATAACCCTATGATAACACACTTCCTTGCTCTAGTGACAGAATGAGCCTCACCCGGCACAGCGGTCGGGCTCTTTGTGTTTTGCTTGCATCCGCATTTTGTGAAAGGGGTTTTGGCAAAGAGCTAGGCACTGTTGCTGGAGCTGATGGAAGCAGCCAAACCACACTGAGGATGATTACACTCCAGAGGGAAAGCGCGGATTCAGTGGGAGCATGAAACCTAGTTGGCCGCATCATTACTGCATGTTCACCGCCTGCAGTGTCTCCCTGACCAGATTTCACAAAGGTTAATTGTGTGTTTGTAGAATTGTCTGTATTACAATCAGTTTTACTGGCCATTTTTATTTTATTTTGTTTTGTTTTTAAAGTCATTAAAAAGTAGCTTTCCAAGCTCATACATATTTTTGCAACTGTATGTCCCCGAGTTAATGACACAAGCAGTTCTGTTGATTTGCCGCGTTAGGTTTTTCTGGTACGTTAGTGGTGTGATAGCTCAGGACTCTCATCAACCTTTTTGTTCCACAATGGCAGTAGCATGTTATTGGAACTCGGAAGGGAATGAGGCAAAGATTACTCACTCAGCATCATCTGATTTTATTATTCTGAGTGTTTTTTACGGGATTACCATTGACTTATTTCTGCAGCGTGCAAAGATACTCTACAGGACATTGCAGTGCAACTCCCAAGATTCCAGTCAGATCTTAATAATTATTCTGCAACAGTGGCACGGCCTTTTGCATAACACAGTGCTGGCAGACATCGCTCTTAAAGCTGTAGCTTTGTTAGTGGTCGCTTTTTTTTTTTGGGGG
>NW_018127897.1:986762-997589 GCF_001952655.1 Monopterus albus | reverse complement strand
GTCATTGGCATGCTGATAGTTGTGTGGCAGAGGTTTCTAAGTGACTAGTTGTGCTGCTGTTGCTGCTGGCGAGGTTGAACCCCACGCGGCACACTGCGGCCACATGTCTGGGGCCCAGCCAAAAGAGAGGCGTCATAAAACTCAGTCATGCTGCCTAGCACGGCAGACACTGACGTGGTGTTATTTCTATGTAATCCTTGTTCAGCTGTGAGCACTAATGAAGGCTTTCCTTGTCTTTCCTTGATTCTTTCTGGTTAAGTCTTTGTATGTTTGTTTGTTTGTTTTATTGTTTATTGTACAACTTTTTTTTATCGCATTTTGAACATTTCTACTGTGACTGGGACAAAGATAATATTAAGTGGTTTAGTTATTATTATGATTTTAACATCATATTAGAGCCAGACCGCTTTATCTAACACAGTATTTTTATAGTTACAGTTTGTGGTAAGTAGATAGATATAGATGAGTAGTTCTGATTTTATGATTTTGGTCATATGTTCTATGAAAATTAAAGCGAGAAGGAGCTTATAATAAACTATTAACCATAACTGCAATTGTGTGTACATATACATTATAATGTTATCCAAAACAAATAGTTTAAATGTCTGAGAACAAAGTAGCGGTACTGACCACAAAAAAAAAAATCTGACTTCTGCTGCAGATAAATCATGAATGTCCTTCAAATTTAAATATGTTAATGTAAAAGACTTTTCCATTACAAGCTTATATTGGCATAGCAGTGCTTTAACCTGAGGTCACTGAGTAATAAGCCAAAAATCTTTAACACTGATTCCCACACACCATCAATTATCAGCCCCTAAATCAGTCCCACTTCTGCAGTACATGAACTACTGTATGCAATATTCTATGTACAAATGGTGGTAATGTAGGAGGTGTAAATGGATTTGGTCATTAGCCAGTGACAGAACTAGCTTAGTCAAGGTTTACATTGCAGCTAGTTTTTTCCTGGGTAATCAGTTTTGTTTACAAGACCTCATTTTCCACACTACACCCTTGGGGTTGATGTGCGTTCATTGTTCAGTCTTCTGGAGTTTTTGTTGCATGTTTCACTCATTAAGGAACATTAGCTTATCTTTATTGGATAGTTTTTGGTAGAATGAGAATAAAGCACATTTGATGAAGATGTGAATGAGGAAGTTCATTTGGAGTGAGACTGAATAGATGTTTGAGTTTTGTTGCTTGCTGGTGTGATACACTGATATCACAGGTGGAATTTGTTTTGTTTTTGTCAGTATGTCATTGAAATAAGCGCTGTAAATCAGCCGCATTTTGCAAGTCAACATAAATTCACAGCAGTGTTGAAATGCATTCCTTTCTTTTCAGCCAAAATGACATCTCCTCCTCCTTTGCTAGCTGTTTTGTTTTTTTCCTCAAGTGCAGGCACTCACCAGTATTGATACGTAACCTCTCCCCATGAATTTTAAAACCCTTTGATCACTGAGAAAAAGCTAATGAAATTTTAGAAATGCATCTCTTGTAAAAAAAATTATGCATCCTCCCACGCAGTGTTGTCAAATATTGATTTAAATGCCAACAAGGGATCTGGAATTCTGATTTTGATGCTGGGAAATGTCACTATCAAGGCAAGGTAATAAAATAACAAATCACAAAAGAATGCTTTAATAAAAACAAATTTCATTACATATTTGTCATAAGCCTGCTGCAATATTTATGACAGGTTTATACTGTAGCTAGCAAACAAAGAAGTTAATAATCAACAGTGGCAGGATTTCCTATAAAAACAATAGTTTTTTTTTGCATGATTTTTGGCTCCATCTATTAAAACATAAATGTAAACCTTAAACTGCAAGCAAAGCAAATAATTCCATAAATGAAAACCTGCAACCAAAGTAGCTGAGCTTGATTTGGTGCCATAAGAAACACAGAGACAGGGACTCTGGTAAACAATTACACTGCCTCATGCTGTAGCCAGAGACTTGTTGGGTAGGTTTTAATTAGGCTGTGGCTAATTGAACTGTCTCATATCAAGTAGTTAGGCTGGAAGCAATGGATGTGAATCATGTAGCAATGTGTTGTATGCTTGTGTGGAACATAAAACATGAAAGATAAATGGCCATTATAAAATCCCACAATGTGGAGTTGACTCCATTTGTTTGGCTGCATTTTCTGTACTTTTTATAGAGACATAAAATGAATAATATTTTGCATTAAGCATACTGTTTACATACTGTTTGTGGCCAACAGAAATGCCCAGCTGATTAAGTTTTAAATCACTGCTGCCCTCATATGAGAAGGTAATTTTCCAACTCCAGAATCCACCTTGTAGAGATTCAGTCCCTTTGTGAGCCAAGGACACAAGTGGCCTTCAACCATTTTAAAAGTCTTGCGAAGTAGACGTAACTTTTTTTTAAATGATGTTTGGCTTTTGTTGCATTTCATCAGTGTTTACTGAGTCAATAACACCGATGAAAGTCTGTTCCTATTGTTTAATCTGTTGGGGTGATGTTGCGTATAATTCGCTCAGATGCCCAGCGACAGGGATCAGATGACACACAGTCATGTAAACACTGTTGGCAACTTACTGGGGTAATCCACCCTTACTGTATTTACCTTTTCCAAGTATAGCCCCTACCAAGTGTCAGCACTCATCTGAAGGTCAAAACAACACACACACAGAAAGACAGAGGTCAGCGCTGTGTAACTATTTGCATTGCCAGAGCCCTGGTAATGCATGTTTCCCCGAGGACATGCATGTCCTCTGGACTGGAAGGATTGGTAAACAGATCACAGTGCTGCTCCAGCAGAAGTAGCCGTCTTGGATAAATGGAACAAATCAATACCAAGCGTCCCAGTGTCTCCCCATCTTTTTTCCTTTTAGCCCAAAGATGCAACTGCTTTTTTAAAATATAATTTATATTTATGCTCCTCTGTTGATCTAGTTAAACTGTTGTTTTTTTTTTTATTTGCTTCAGTTTCATTCTCATTTTATGCTTGATATGACTCGTAATGAGCCATGACTTTGAAGTTCAGGTAGTGTTCATGTGGTGTATTTGTAAGAGGCTCTACCATTTCTACTTGCTAGAATGTTACTGATAGTAAGAAAAGGTCATACACAGTTCAGGTTGTGTAAGGTTGCCACAAGAAAATATTTGCTGCTGTCCTCTGTTTGTAACCCACTTTGGGAGTAAAATATGTCAGCGTTTCAACATGTACTGTATTCATCTCCGCTAATGAGAGACAGTCCAAGGAGAGAACTGTGACTGTCGGCTCAGCTCAGCAAGGAGGTGATAGAGCTTAATTTCCCACAGATTTCTCAGCTGCAGCTTCTGTCTGCATTGTTGTGCTGCAGGGGAGAGATTATGGGATTATCATGCAATAATGAAAAATGTTGGAGAAAAAGTGGAAAGAATTAAGAGTATAAGATTCACCCTGCTTACACCTACTGAGATGTACAGCTGTGTGTGTTAACTTTCTTTGACTCTGAGCTTTGCTGTGGGCTGTCACAAAAAAAGGTTGGTAAATCCAAGCAACAGGATAATGTTCCACTTGTAATGAAAGATCACAGGTTTGATTCCCACCAGAACTCCTGACAAAGCCCAGTTTAAAAGCATCCTTAACAAGACACTTGTCCCACATCCTGCTGGCTCAGCTAAATGTCTGCAGTCACATTACATATGTGACCACTGTCTGACCCATGTCTGGATTATACCAAAACTTTTGCTACAGGGCTCCCTGATATGGCATTTTTCTTTCCCATGTCATCTCTTTCTCAACGCTATTCTTTTTCCAACAGAAAATAGTAGAATTAGCAATCTTGACATCCCCTGGGGAAATGTCAGTCAGTGGAATGTTGAAGCAGCGAGATGGTGGGAGTGCAAGTGGGTCTTTGTCTTCTGTTGATGGAGGTGCATCACTGTTAATGGGATGTTGACCCCCACTGAGGTGGGGGTATGATGTGACTATTCATCACAGCTATGTCCATGTGTCATCAGACTCCCCTGTTCTCCTCTGTGACCACACAGGCAGATTAGGCAACATGACAAGAAGTGGTCACTGACAACTCATCTTTCCTCACTCCCTGTTTATCTCCTCTCTTCTTCCCAGTTCACTTTCCAGAACCAATCCCATTCCCATGCTGTCTTTCCCTTCCAGCAGCCATACCCAACCTGAACTCTGGATGCACTCTCCTCTAATCCACCACCAGTCTTATCTCTGTTCAGGAACAATAGTCACAGAGCAAGCACTGATCAAAACCGCAGCCTGCAGAAAAATAGCTCCATTCCCACAAGGCTGTGGGACTTGCTGCATCCAGCAGCGTCAGCCAAACAGCCTGTCACTGCTTCACATAAAGTCCTGCTCAATGGGTGTCGAGAAAAGATTCCAACTTGTGTGCATTTGACTGTCGTCCAAATGGAATTTCTATTACTGCAGTGCAGTCGACAGCAACAGCAAATGACTAATCGCATCTGTACTTGCTGTTGCCTTGTCAGTATGCTGATCTACTGCTAGTCCTTTTGTTTGTCAAGTGTGGAGATGCATGAGTTAGCTGTGAAGGCTGTTATGCGATTCATGTAGGTAGACGGGCACTTTTCCAAGTAGCTGTTCCCATTCATCTTCTATTAATGAGCTTTCACCTCTGTCCTAACGAGCTGTAATTGCAGCTGCACCCCTCATAGGATCAGTGCCGTTGTATATGCAGTGGCTCTGCGGTGGATGACCATTTACATCGGTGAAGCATTACTAGTGTTACACAGTGAGGAGGGATCAAATCATAGGGAGTCCCTCAGCAGTGTTACATCATCCCAAGTTAAACAGCAAATCCAGCTAATTACTCAATACTGGATGCCAGACTTTATTCATTAGCAGTGCTTTCAGTGATAACAAGAAACTCAATTCTCATCTGTCTTTAGGACCTCCTGCTATTTTTGTGAAAAGTTGAATAAACCTCTATTTTTAGCCATGCTAGTGGCGTGGCATTGGTTGGAGGATCTGTTTAGCACGTTGGTCCAGAATGTAATATCATAACTATCCTATGGTTTCCAATTAAATTGTTCGTGGTCCCCAGAGGATGTTGAATCCTACACGCTCTGGTAATCCCTGACTTCTGTGCCTCCATGAGGTTGACATTCATGGAGTATCTTGACAACTATGATCTAAATTGCCATGAAATTTATAGGGAACAGTCAAGTTTCCTGAAGGACATGTGAATGACTTTGGTGATCCCTTGAATTTTAATCTACTTTTCATATACTGTATATGAACTTGTCCAGTACTTTTGTTTATAACCAAATTACTGTACCTGCACAGCTAATGACATTCCCATTTGCAGCAAATGTTAACACTATACATGCTAAACATCATAAAGCTAACATTATCACTGATCATTGCTGCTTCTGCGCATTTACCTCAAAGCACCACTGTGTGCCGTTCTGTATGTAACCACAGCCCCATTAAGATGCGTTGATGTGTGCATAAGTGTACTATGCCCTTTTGCCTTTCCTCCTACTGTGAAGACAGAGAACCTGTGACAGCAAAGCTCCGCTGAAGTGTTGTCATGATGAATTATTTGCACAGCTTCTTCTGACTGAATTCAAGTTCACCACGCACAGTTAATGCTGAACCTAATAAGTTACCTACCAGTTATTTCTCCTGTAGTGAGCATTCAAGTGATGTGTGTTCATTTGCTGTTGGATATGGAGAGCCCTTCACTGCTGTGCATATTTATTATTCTTTCCACTCTGTTCCGCTTACTCTCCTTGACTTCCTGCTGCAGTGTATTTGTTTATTTCTCCCTCTGTGACAAACTTGCATCACCTGCCTGTTTCTAATTTTTAGTTTTCCCCTCCCTTCCCCTGTTCGCTCACTGTCGCTTTCTTTTTTGACGGTCTCCTTCTGACATTCCTGTCTCTTCCTCCTTCTCCATCTCTTTCACTTTGTCTGGTTTACCTCCGTCATCACCCGCCTCCTTTTTGTTTTCTGCTTTGTGTATGTTGTCTCTTTAGGCTTAAGGAAATGGATCCATATACATGTGACTGTGCTGTGGAAGACACACTTCAGCTTCTATTCCCTTAGGCCATCTGGTGGGAACAGCAAATTTATTCATACACGAGTGCACACGCCCACACAGGCATGCCTTCACTAGGATATTACAAGTGACTGGCTGCACAATTCTGAACTCTTTTTAATGTATTTGACTTTCTATTTCTATATCATGCCATGAACAAGTGAATATACTTTTGTAGTTTGTTTGAAATACTGTTTAGATCAGTGTTCTTACACTGAAGGCGACTCGGCTCTGTGTGAGTGCCTGCAAGCGCCACACACTGTGGGTCATTTTTCTGTCAAGAAGTATGGCTTCCAGTGGAAAAAGAAGGTTATTTATAAGAAAGCACAAACCAAAAATAGTGTGGCAAGACTCAAAATATTCCTTGCTCTGGGCAAAAGCATGAATAGATTATGTCTGAACCTTGGCTTCCAGGTTTTCCAAAAGTGTGTGTGTGTGTGTGTGTGTGAGAGAGAGAGAGACTGGCAGGCAGTCCTGAGAGTGTACCACCAAAAATTTGGCAAAGTGTGAGCCAGGAGGAAGAAGGAGACAGAGAGAACAAATGGCAAGGCTGCTTCTGTTCTGCCTTAAGGAGGCTGATCGAGACGAAGTAGCACACAGACACACAAGCGCAAATGCACGTCCTCCTTGCAGATGGACAAACCTGTCATGTTCACAGATAGAATAATGACAAAAAAACAAAACAAATAAGGCTCATTGATTGCAGACACTTTACAAATTGCCTCTAAATATCAAATCAAGAAAGAAGTGCTGAAATTGTGCAGGATGTAAAAAAAAAGATACCCAGCAGGAACACACATGCTAATTTATTCCTTTTGTCTTTGCTGCTTTTGTTCCTTGAAAACACTGTGAGACATGGAAGTGAAATCAGAATCGAGGCAAGATGAGAGCACAAAGCTGGCGGGATTGTTTTGTCTTGGCTTATCTTTAACTATTCTTCCAGAGGTCTGTGGGGACAGGCGATGGCAAGACCCTCCTTTCAGCTCCACTCACTAGGCGAAATGACACTCAACAGTAGGCCGCCACAGGTCAAGAAGCAAACACCTTCACTTGTCATCTTCCTCTCTGACTGACACAGTATTTGTGGGTGGCCCCCAATATACCTCAAATGCTAGACCCACCTTGCTTTGCACTTCACAAATCTAGGTAATCAAACAGACAGAAATCTGTGCTACAGAACAGTGTCACTGCTACATATGAGCCTTGTTGCAGAGGCGATACAAGACTCAAGAAGCTTTATTGTCATTCCACAATATGCACAGATATACAGTGGAATGAAATGTTATTCCTCTGAAATAATAACACCTATACAGGTTCAGGATTTCTTTAACAATGACTGGTGGATCAAATCTTTGAATCCTGGATAGTTTTTGGTCATTTTTTGTCCTAAGGTGTAAAGTCAATTGCATTTAATCCTTCGCTAGTGCACAAGAGATCTCCTCAATCAAATCCAGATATTCACTGTGCTCCTGCAAGCACTTCACAGCAGCAAATTCGTTCTGGCTCAGTAGGAGTGGGTGGGTGGCAATCAACCAGAGAGACAGATAAATGTGTTTTTTAGTTTTTTCGTCTTGCAATAAAAGCACAGTTATGCAGTTGTTTGCTACTTTCTTGCAAATGCAATCACTTTTACTGGTTGGCAATAATGGAGAAGGAAGACGAATCAGACAAGAGTGCTCTGGATGATGAGGGCTAGATGGCTGGGTCAGTCCCAGCAGCAGGATGCAGCTGCCAGATTGGTTGCAGTTAATGCTTTTTGATTTAATCCAGAGCTCTCTGCCTGACCATGCAGTGCCCTGGTAATATGCCCGGCGGGCTCCTAGTAAGTGGAACAGGAGCCTCCCTGGATTTATTGCAAGGAATATATTCCTCTCTCTCAAAGGACTAATCTCTCCAGTTCATGAACCAGGGAGAAAGACGATGACAAAGACTAGATCTGTCACTTGTTTCAAAGCTTAACACTTCTCGCCTTGTCTGCTTCTGATTCTCTGTGTGCATGTTGAAACTCAAGCTTTCCAGTTAAGCTTTTATGACAGCCAAGATCTAGGTCCTTTATTCATTAGTGAATTTTTTTTTTTGTTCAAATACAGCTGTTTGGTTCTCAGCAGTCTGCCCTGTTGTCCCCACACACTTTTTTTTAATATAGCACTAAACAGATAGTTGTGTTCAGTGCTGCTGCTGCTGCCACTATGTGGCTTTTGAAACTTTGTTATGTTCAGGACACTTGATCTAGTAATTTAAAACACTTGTAACACTCAGAACTTTGATACAATAACACATTTTTTTTAGCATCACTGGTGTTGGGATTAATTATTTCTTCCCGGTCACCTTGTAAAAGACTGTACAAGAGTGAAAAGGGAAACTTTTGGCAGGAGGGGTTGTAAAGGCCAAATAGGTGAGGGGCAAAAGGCAAATGAGAGGAAGTGCGGCATCTGGACAGGAACTCTGACATCTGGGGAGGGGGAGGGGGAGGTACAGGGTACATCAAGGGAGGGTGTGGTGCCTGGCCTTTGACTCTAAACAAAGGGTAGAGGTCAAAGACAGAAGATAGACTGCAGCTGTGTTGCAACATGCAGCCCCACTGTCATGCCAGTCACTGTAATTTACCTAGACAGATGTATCCCCACCCAGTTTACCAAGCATGCCTCAACAGGAGCAGACAGAAAGAAAGAACAGATGGAAGGATGGAAGGAAACAAGGAAAGAAGGAAGGGACGATGGAAAGAAGAATTAATAAAAAAAATACAGTAGGAAGAGAGGTCAGCACGGCTTCTATCACCACACACTCCCATTCTTGGAAGCTGGCTGGGAGTCTCAATCCACCACAGCAGTTTATTGAAGGCAGCGTGCCTCTGATTAAAGGGTTCTGCCCACCACCCCACCCCTTCCTCTCCTCCTCTCAATTTTACCCCTACATGGCTACCTCCCGTTACCTCTTTCACCCTCTGTTTGTTCTCCTGAACCTAATCATGCCATGATCCTCATAATTCCAAGTCTTTTAACAGCTAAGATCAAAGAGTGTGAGTGTACCTAATGTGGGATTACACCGGGATACGTGACCTGGCAGTTTTACCTCACCTCACCCCTCCACCTCCACCAACACCACCAGTGGTTAGCTCCATTAGCCTCAACGCATTGCTCATTTTTCTGCAAGAGCTCCCTTGGGCTAAGAGGCAATTATGCAGTAGTGTGGCATAATATTTCATTCTCTTCGCATTGCATTATTCTGTACCAGTGCTGGCCGCTAACAGCTTCATGTGGCCCAGGAGGAAGGGTGCAGGCTGCTAACAACTTCATATGAGTAGAGGGATATTGGAGAGAGGCAGAGCAAAGGGGAAAGGAGGAGAGTTCTCAAGGGCACAAGGCTTCATTAGGAGTCAGGTCCATTTCACCTCCTTACATGGGTTTGCATGCATCCTAGTTTAGGTCAGGTGATGTTAAGTAGATTTACAACATGAATTAAAACATAAATATATACACTGGACTTAAGCTGTGAACATGATATACAACATTTAAATGAAAAAGACATTCAGACAACATGAACAGTTAACTCATAAAGACTACAAAGCAGCAAGTTATTCTGTATTTCTCAGAAATGCGATTTGTAAAGTCTGATTTAAATATTTCCTTTTATAGCAGCCAGGCATCAGGGTGGTATCTAGAGAAAAAAAAAATGTTTCAACGCTGTTTAAATCAGAAAGAAAATTGGTGCATTCTCTGTGCCTCTATTCTGACAGAGCAGGCATGTGCGACGTGTGGCAAGGCTGTTCACTACTGGTGTGTGATTTTGCTGTACTTACTGTAGGGAGGTTACAGCGTGTGCCTTTGCAGGTGCTCAGCCTCCCAGGTTCTCTTCCCCTTCTCTCCTTATTTCAACTCTGTCTTCCACTTTCCTCTTCTGTCATCGGCAGTAGCAAACTGTCACCATAATTCACTACATGTACTGTAAGCAGCCTCTGCCTTACCACTCCATGTCCTATCCACAGTTTTGCTTCCAGACTATGGCTGTTAGAAAACTTACACATAAGATATACATAATGAGAGTAAAAGAGAGCACCCAGCATACATTTATGTTGTTGACAGTCCTGTATACTTTTGATCACAGCATCCATAGTCATCTTTCGTCATCATTAGGACTTGCAACATTTGACTGACTGTATAGGAAACAACTTGCAGTGTTACTGTAGGTCAAGTTCACCTTTTTATTGTTTAACACTAGGCAACCTTTGGAAAACTACACTAGATAACTGGTTGCCTCATTTTTCAAAACTTATTTCTCCATTTTGCCCATTGTTCATTTATTCTACAGTGCTCCAAAATTCTTCAATACCAGCCTTAAAAACCAAGAGACTTGCAGGACTTATAGCTGCTCTAGGCAATGTTTTTGGTGCTCTTTAGTCTAGAAACTGATGTCACTGGCTGCCATATAATAACAAGAAGGCAAGTAGCCGAAACAGTGAATGTGAAGCTATTCTGTCTCCCAGTCAAGTCAATTGAAGTACGTATGTTCAGAATCAGCTTTATTGGCCAAATGTGTCGGACACACTTCCCAAAGATCACTGTCATCTCCATTTTGAGCATGTTCAGCTCCAGGTTGTTGTGACCACACCACAGGGACAGTTGATCAACCTCCCATCTGTAAGCTGACTCATCATCGTCTTGGATGAGGCCGATGGCCGCTGTGTTGTCTACAAACTTGAGGGGTCCTCTGAGGTGCAGCCGTTTGTATAAATAGAAAACAGCAGCAGCCCCACTGACTGGTGGGGGCAGGCACCGGGAGCG
>NW_018127897.1:951838-986726 GCF_001952655.1 Monopterus albus | reverse complement strand
AATGCCGAGCTGAAGTCCACAAAGAGGCCTGGTGTATAGGCCCCTGGGGAGTCAAGGTGTTGCAGGATGTAATGCAGTGCCATGTTCACTACATCTTCCACTGACCTGTTTGCTCGGTAGGCAAACTGCAGCGGGTCCAGCAAGGGGTCTATGATGTCCTTCGGGTGGGCCAACACCAGTCTCTCAAAGCACTTCATGACCACAGACATCAGGGTGACAGATCTGTAGCCATTCAGTCCACTGATGGAGGGTTTCTTGGGGACCAGGATGGTGGTGAAGCGTTTGAAGCAAGGTGGGACGTCACACAGCTCCAGTGACCTGTTGAAGATAAGTGTGAAGATGGAGGCCAACTGATCAGCACAGGAGGGGGGGGGAAGGGGTCACATCCTCTGGGCTTGGTGCCTTTTTGATCTTTTGCACATCCTTTTCACCAATCTTCAGGGTTGAGGGTAAGAGAAGTGATCATGGGGGGAGCAGCTGCTGGGTCTGAGGTGAGGTGGGTGAGGGGTTTGGAGCTCTGCTTCTCAAACCTACCGTAAAGCATATTCAGGTCATCTGTCAGTTGATGGTCTTTCATCAAGTGGGTGGGGAGGTTCCTGTAGCTAGTGACGTTTTTGAGGCCACACCAGACAGATGAGGGGTTGTTGGCTGCAAACTGGTTTTTCAGCTTTTCATAGTGGCTCTTTTTTGCTACTCTGATCTCCCTTGTTGAAGTGTTCTTGGATTGCATATACAGTATCCTGTCCCCACTTCTGTAGGAGTCCTTTTTGGCACAACAAAGCTGCTTGAGTTTTACCGTGAACCAGGGCTTCTTGTTGTTGTATGTGCAGAAGGTCTTGGTGGCCACACGTCCTCACAAAGGCTGATGTATGATGTCACATCGTCAGTGAGTTCATCCAGGTCTGTAGACACAGCCTCAGATACACTCCAATCTGTGCAGTCAAAGCAGACCTCTAGCTCTGACTTTGTCTACTCAGTACATCTCTTAACAGTTTTGACCGCAGACTGCACAGATTTAAGTTTCTGCCTGTAGGTTGGGATGAGATGGACATTGCTGATATTCTAATACAACTTTCGGACCAAAAATACTGTTTATACATTGGTTTTTTTATGCCTGGTTAAACTGGCCTTTAACTGGCTTCTGATGGCTTTCCTACTGCCGACTGACCTGGCTTGGCTCTCTACCAGATGAGCTTGTTTCCCCTTTGGTACATCAAATTTGACGCCATGATGGTACTGTAGGCTATGTCAGGCTTCACTAATTATGTTGCCTTAGGTGTATTTGGAAAAAACTAGAGTCATAAATCCTCATTTCTCATATGCTGACAGGGTTCTGGTCCCTGTGCCATTTTCATATATAAAGTGTTGTTGCACAAACCTACAAGTCATGACCAGTCTTTTTTTTTTCTGTAGAAATACGATCTGGTGGAAGAGGGCCTAAGGACGGACCTGTGAGGCAGCTGCCCCTTTACGACACGCCTTATGAGCCAGCTGAGAACGGAGGAGACTTGGACCCCGAGTGCTCACGCTGCCCAAGAGAAAGTCGACTACCCCAGGATGATGAGCGACCTCCCGAGGAGTATGACCAGCCCTGGGAGTGGAAGAAGGAGAGGATTTCCAAAGCCTTTGCAGGTACAGCAGAGAGACAGTACATTGACCTTTATTATGCTAAGTCAGTGCGACTCAAAACGAACGTCAAAATACTTTATAAGACAACAAGAAGTAGCTAAAACAAGTAAGTAAATTAATTGCATAGAACAAAAGGACACTTGAGGAAAATGTATGCAACTTCCCACATTGCTTTTTATTGCAGAATCATTTTAAAAGTAAACCTGTTCTTGAAAAAGGCAGAAAACCATCTCTTTTCATCCTTATTCAAATTCAAATGTTTAATCCTCAAAGGAATTGTGGTGTTTGAGCTCTACCTGTTGCACTCTGTTAGTTCTTATGTCAAAAGCTCAGACAGTGAATTTCTTGTTCACATTCAGCTTAACACTGACTGCACTTCAGTCAGGACTCCCTTTTTAAAATTTCAACCTTTTTAATGCAACAGTTTCTCTTCTGCTTAAGTAACCCAGGTGTTGTCCAGCGCTAACAAGTTTAACTGTGGCTTCTGTCAGGTTTGAGGGTTCTGCTACTGCTTCTGCTGCTTTAAACGCTGTTAATGCTTTCCCCCCTCACCCGCTAAGTTCATTTGCAGGTGTCCAGTTTACTGTGTGCTGTTTTGATCCAACTGCTGATTGGTTGTGCAGGTGCATATAGATGCTGGTAGTTATTGTGGTTTGAATGCTTCAGCATGGCTAACACAGCCATAACAATATACAGGGCTGTTCCTGGAAAGAATATGGCTTTGGATAAATATGCACTCCCCCCGAAAAAAGCCAAACCTTTTAAGTAATTTGAGAGAAGAGAATGATCAACCTTTGACTCTATTTTCATCGCCCCTTTTCTCTTTATATTTTTTTCTTTTTTATCCTTGAACAGCACTGCTTTGTTATGACTGCATTAGCTACGAGGGCTCTGTAAGTGGCACTGGATCAGGTCCCCACAGAAGGAAGGACTGCACCTCTAAATCCCTCACAGGTACCACTGGAGAAGGGGCTGGGGAATGTCTTTTGTCATTCTGTATTTATTCATGATAGAACTGTAACAGTGATGCCTGAACCTTCTGGGTTATACTAAATCTTTCAGTTTGATGTTTATTTCTTACACTGGTTAGAAATATAACTGAAATTGATGTTACATGAAGGATATTAGCTTCTTTAGGATTTGACACTGCAAAAATGATCATAATTTCTCATTTGATCAAAATCAAATCTTCCAGTAAGTTGAGGAAAAGATCACCCACTTCAAATTCAAATCATCTTTCTTGGAGCATCCTGATTTGATTGACATTATCAGGTTGCTACTAACATGATTGCCCATTACCTGAAGTGGACTAAAAATGGCACAGCCACTATGGAAATTCTCCTCGAATCAGCCTTTTTGGTGGACACCAGTGTAACAAGTACAAGTGCAGTAACACTTCTTGGTGCTCAGGAGAGGATGTGATGATTTGACCCATCGCTCCCCACTCCACCTCTAAAGAAGAATAATTAACACTGCAGCTAGAAATACACTAAAACTGTGTCTTTCCATCCATGGGGATGTTCCGCACACAAACCTACAGCTGTCTAAGAGATTTCTACTGTCCTGCTAGCGTACAAGGCACAAATGAACACGCCAAGCAACCAGTGAACACAAAGAGCCTGGCTGTTATTGATGTGCTTTCCCAGTTATGTGGTGAACATGGAATTCAAAGCATGAACTTCAAATAGCAAATGTTAACAAGAACAAGCATAAAATAAATAAATAACCATTTTTCATAAGTGTCACATACATACATTAGATGTACTGAAATAAAAGATTATTTTCTGTGTCTGAACTGTAAACAGTTTTGCAGAGCTTTATTAGTTTTAAGATTCAGCAAGCCTTGAGTATGAAATTATTTCACATGATGACATCAGGATGACTATATCATCAATGAATGAGCCATTAAAAATATTAACAAAATATTTTACCCTTGGAAAAGTGCTTGAGCTTTAAAGTCATGCAAATCAAATCTCACAAAGACACAATATGAAAACAATGCACATGTACATTTTTGCCATTTACTTTTATTATCATTTGCAGATATATCTCTGTTTCATTTGTCTTTTCATTTCCCTTTGAAAACACATCCTACTATTTCCCTGGTATTTTAATAAAACAATATTTATTACAATACAGAGATTGAAAGAGCGATTAAACCCTTATGGTGTAGTGCTGACTGACTCACTGGGGATTGGTTTAGATGGATCTAAACAACTATTGGATCCCATAGATTCAATCAGCAGTTCCACATTGATGGACAAACCCTGGTAAATCTGATGGCACCGTCTAATGAAGAAGTTCCAGCTGGGCTATTTACACAAATGTTAATGTTACCATCTAAAATTTTTATAATGCCACAATGAGCATTCTCACTTAGGCTGAATTTCTGTTAAACTGACAAGGTGAACCATAGAGACAGCTGTGGCAGTGGAGCAGAGAAAGTCAAAGATGGTGCTGAACTGGAGACTTTGATATGTAACGTGTTTACATGTGTGTAAAGTCTCCGTGTGGCATGAAATGGTAGCGATTGCTTAGAATAGAATGGATTGATTCCATTGTGACTGCAGCTCTGATTTACAAAGAGTGTATGTTTGGACAGGATTAAATCAAATTTTAATGCTATATGTGCACACTGTATGTGTCATATGTCTAAATATTCATTCTCCATCTTTGTATTTTTCCACAATGTCTTTGTCACTTAATTCCTGTTTCTGATTTATTTGTGTATTGTGGACACTGAGGTCCTCAGAGGAGTTGCTCTGTTCTGCCTGTGATTAGTTAAATAAGGGATGCTGCATTCTTAATCACTTTCCTTCTATCCCTCATTATTTTTCTGTCAAGCAGCACTCAGAAGTTTGTTTAGGATGCCATTTACTAACACATCCCTCATTCAACTTGCCTTTTTTGCAGACAGCTTCCCTCTTTTGATGATGATTAATTTAATTTCTATTGGATGTCAAAGCATTGGCTGAGAATTGGAGAGATAAGTCTTTAAGTTGTCTTTTAGAGAGGAAAGCTGCAGTATAAAAAGTGCTTTGATTAATTGCACGTCTTCATTCTGTGTTATGTAGAAATAATTCCCCACTATTTGGATGGCAGAAAAAGGAAGAAGGATGAGAAAGATGTCTCTGGGACAAGCCTTGTCAACACAGGCTTGTTGCTCTTGCAGGTGTCAGTGTAGCCAGACCTTGGATCCAGACATCAAGGGGCTTAGAGAAAGTTTCCCACCTTTCAGGCTTGAATGTGTGTGCCTGCCCCCATAGCTCAGATCTTTGCAACCAGCTTACTGCCAATGTCAAGGCATGATGCACTGCTTCAGTATTTAAGTCCACTTGTGAGCCAGTTCTTTAGGACTGCTGACAGTCCCATAATTCCCACTTCATAAATCATCCCTGCGTCACCTCCCTTTAAGAGAGAACTTAGAGTCTGCCATCAGATTTTGCCAGGTTAGCCTGGCCATGCCCTGGAGTTTCCCATCTTAAACATCTGTATGAACTATTAGGAGCAAACTGGCACAGTGAACAGCTGTTTTACAGCACCTCTGTTACTGATGATGAATTTCACATCTCATAGTGGGTCTATTGAATTGTTTTCATACTCGTGGAGTGTATCAGTTTTTACACTTGAGTCATAAAGTCGTGGGCTACTGTAAGTAAAGAGCGTGAGACATCGGGACATGCTTTTCTAGTAGTGCTTGGATTTCAGGGTTGGTTAAAAGCGTTATTTTATACTTTCTTGAGTTGAACCTGTAACTAGATATTTTGGCTTTTCACTCCAGCAGCCATGTGGTTGTTACAGCCTTTTTAGAGATATATTTTAGTTGTTGGTGCCCTCTTTGGAAAAGTAGTCAATATAAAAAAAGGTTAGACTTTTTACAGAAGTATAGTTTTGCAGCTGCCAAAAATCATGCAAATTGAAAACAAATCATTCAAGTGTTTGAATATGTAAATGTATTAAGAACATTATTTATCTATAAGAAAATGTCAGATTCTTTTCAGCCTAGCTCTTATTTTCATAATCAGATAATTACCATTTTGCAACACTCATTTGTATTTTAACATTTTACTAATGCAGTTCTGTGCAGCGTGTTGTGTATCCCTCATTTCAGTTCATTGCCACTTTAGTGTTGTAAATCTGATTGTTGAGCTGGAGATTTCTGAACAGCTCTGATTGTTTGACTGCTTATGTTGTTTTCCCAACTTGACCCCAGCTGCCGTGTCCCCAGGTCTCAGTGGTTAAGTTAGTAAGTAAATGTGTCACTAGGTTGCAGTTTCAGGCCTGATTCAAGCAGTTCTCTAGCTACAGTAGATGACCTGTTTTGAAGCCAGCTGGACCATAGCTCATTGTGTTTTTAGGTTTCTAGAGAGCAATTTTCCTCAGTTATATTTCTGTACAGTAGTTTCTACAGCATTTTATGGCTGTGTAATATCAATGACTAATGATACTGTTCGCTGTTTGGATTTCAGAGGTATTTTCCTGCCTTCACAGTTCATGTTATAACTATTATATGGGAAGGTATCTGCAAACAAAGTATTAACAAATAATGAAAATAAGACAATGGGGTGGGTGTTAAAAAAGGGGGGGGGTGCTGCCTATGCTCTCCCTCCATGGTAAACTACAATAGTGCAGTCTGCAAAAATGACTATTTGTCTTCATTAATGATAGGGAAAGGAGAGCAGGCTAATGCTCCCTGCTGTAGCCCCGTTTTCCTCAGCTGTCCCTATCACTGCCTGCAAGCTTGCCTCTTGACAACACTTGGTCTGGTGTTATTATTCACTGTTGGGCTATTCCCTGACAGGTACGCAATGGAATGTAAATTCCCTGCCTTGTTAAGGTGTTGGAAAGCTGTGTATTTGTGGTTTGGTTAATCACTCATCCTTGCTGTTCCCCCTTTTGAGAACGAACACACACACACTTGTCACAACCTCTTCCTGGCTGCCAAGTAGGTGATGGATGAGTCTGGAGGTGAAGAGTGAGGAAGACACATTAGAATTTGACTATGTGAAGGCTCGTGTAAACCCATATGCTTTGTCAGTGGCATGCTCACTCACACACCCAGACATGGACATGCCGCCATCGGAAATCTGAGCCTCAACACAGCAGGACTGGGATTGAGAGCTATTGTTACTTAATATCCTTGCCCTATGTTACCAGCTAGTAACTTGCTTCACTTGGCTCCTGGCCAGCAGGGTACACTGCATTTAACATGGGAGATAAGAGAAGGCGCTGTCACTTGCTCCCTCAGGTCCTGGGGTGCTTTATGGTTTTTTTAATGAATCTTCATGGGTTTAACAACCCAGAAATCTGAGGCTCAAGTGTAATGACCTAAAATAAATAATTGATTCGGTTACACTGCACTAGTTATTTTTACCAGGGTTAAAGCCAGTTGTTTTGTGAGTGCCATGGTTCCCGCTTTCTCTGCTTGGATGATCCTTTTTCCCCAGCACTGTCTGTCACTCCTCGGCTCTGTATCGCCCTGCTGGCCTCTGCTGCAACACCCTGCTGATAACCTTCCTGACAGCCCTCTTTCATGAGCCTCAAATGTGTCCTGCCATCTTTCTCCGAGAGCTGCTGTGGGTCTTATCTTCATTTAAACACATTGGCCAGACACAACAGCACTGTAAACCTCCCTCAAAAAATATAGAAGCAGCACATCACCAGCAAGGCCCTGTGGAAGCTCTGGCTGTCTGGCCGTCACTAACCTATCTTTCCCTTCTCTCACTTTATGGAAGAGCAGAGTAAAAAACCTTCCTGTCATCTCATCTCCATCACCCATTTTCTATGTGCCACTTTCATTTTTAATGCAAACACATGGTCAAATCTGTGTTTTGAAAGAGAATCAGCCAGGATAATGTGACTGTTACAGTAGGCAGAGAATTATGAGGTGGCATTTCAAATCCTCTGGAGCATTACGCAGTTATCTGTAATAATCTGGGTGTCTATGGAACAAACATATCTTCAGAATAGGCTGGTTTTGTGTTCTGAGCTCTTCTGCTCATAATATGTGGCATAAACATTACAATCTTCCTTCTTGTTTTGAATATGCATGCAATTAGCCAACCAAATTAAGCAGAACTAAATTAAATGGCTTTGGTGGAAACAAGCATAGCTGGTGATTTATGGCACTGCACTGTTTACAGGGATGAAGTGCCATGGGCTAATGAAAAGCCTGGGCAAATAAATACCTGGCTTTAAAAATAGAGCTGTGCCTGAAAAAACAAAGGAAAGATAAACTCCAATAAAGGAGGGACCCTTGTCCACTGTTCAAGTAGTGTCTGGTTCATTTGATGAACTGTACTCTCTCTATAGCTGTGAAGCTAATAATTAATCAGCTGCAGTGTTTACAACACTCCAGCTCACTGAATGATGGTTTTTAGACTCAGGACATGTGAGTGACACATGAAGCTGTTTTTGAATTTTCCTTTTCAAAGTCCTAACAGGACTGTGTTTGTGTAGTTAGCCTGAGTGACGGGTACTTTATTAATTTAGAATTGTTAATAGCCTCTATTCCTGTGTCAACAGGAGGCACTGTGTACAAATATAGATTGAGGATTATGCAGATGAGAGGTGGCATATTGAGCCAAATGCAATCAGAGTAAATGATGCATTTACATATTTCTTCAGAAGTAGTCCTTAGTCATTAGGATCAATAATCAATTTTTTCACATTTTCTTTGAAGAAAGTTACAGTATATACAAATTCTGCTGCCAGTAATTGATTTTTTCACATTTTCTTTGAAGAAAGTCGTATACAAATTCTGCTGCCAGTAATTACAATAATCAGAATCAGATCCTCCAAATTGTAGAAATAATCATGTTTTGTTTGGACCTCACCCTTTTGAAGCTCCTCTCAAAGTGCTTTGCAATGAACAGACTTAGTAACTTGATATACAGGTATAAGCAGATGGCCATAAATTTGTAAATAAATAAAATGCATTACAGGGACATATAGTGAGTGTTATTTACGATCTTCACAAGCAGTGAATGAGTTTATTTAGCATTGTGTTTATACAGTATGTTTCACAAAGGGTTCTGTGCTAAGATCTGTATGTGAAAATATCTGTAATGTTGTGGTGAGTCTTCAGGGTCCATATATAACAACTCAGTTGTGTGTCAGTCATGGCTGGTGTCTAGACCTAAAGTTGAATGTGTCACTGAATTTGTCTTTGAAGAATGGTACATGGTGTTAATATACAGTTGCCCGTGCAGCATCAGCGGCATGTAGGGTCAATTATTATTTAAGAGGGCTTTGAGACTTCCAGTATTTTTAAATATGTTACAAGATGAGAGAGATTCCAGTCACCCTGAGTTTTGCAGCAACAAAACGCCTGTCTGTTGAGGCAATTTACCTTGATTTTCAAAGTGCTATTATTTAGCTCTGCAACCAAGCACATCTGTGCCACACCAACCCCAAATCAGCCTCGTCCTTACTGTGGGGCTGCACGTTGCACACATCCTTCTGCTCCCCAATCGATTACACGCTAATCTGCAATTTGAAATGAGTATTAGGCTTATAATCCTATAGGAAGAGAGCCCTCTACTTCAACCCAAAGTACAGGAAGTTATATTATCTACCAAAGTTTCTGACCTTCTGTCTCCATTCCCCACATTCCATTTCCACTGCTTCACCACCCCACACCTCTCACATCAGGATTGTCAGCAAACGGCTCCTCCTTCCAGCCATGTTTTTCTAGATTAGCCCCCTGACATTGTGGGTCCAGCTATTTAATAGCTTGTCAAATGTAATATTCTCCTGTTTCCCCCCGTCATCTAGCTTGCAGATATTGCTTCTCATTAGCATGTCCTGTACCAGTAACATGCTCCAATTCCTTGCAGGAAAAATTATGTTCATCCTCCCACTGAAAACCAGCCTGTATACCAGTGAATAAAAGCCCATGACGCACTAATGGTTCTAAATACAGCAGCAGTCTTTTCATCTTAGGCAGCTGAAGTAATACTTAATCAACCCCCTTTGGATAAAAATGGAACTCTTTAAAAATCTGACAAAGTAATGGCTGTCATTCATTAAAGAAATATTCTGTCAGATATAGACTTATTAATCTTGAGCCTTTTTGTACAGTAATAACATTTTTTTGTAATTATTATATAGCAAACAAAAGTTATAAGCACTCTAGAAAGAATGAGCAAAACAGAAACAAAAGCGTTTAAAGGACGACTTCAGCAACGAGTTGTCGTGTCCTGTACTCACTATCTGCTGGCTGATTAACATCATCGGCTGAGTTGAAGAAGACCGTCATTGCCCTAATGTGACTGTTGTGATGCGCAGTATAGCTGGCTCACTGATCATTTCAGAGCACTTCAGGCTATCACTGAAGGGTTTGTTTTTTGTCCATGTTAACCCAATTCATGTTATAAGCAGCAACCAGACTGATAAAATCACACTGAATTTGATTTATTTTGATTAATTTCAAACACTGCAGTAAGATCTCCAGCACCATGGACAGTGGCATTGAAATGTTCTTTGTGAGTTTTCTTACTGGAAGATATGTTTGGATATTTATGTAAAAAAAGAGTTATACAATCATACGATTCTTCAGAGGAACATACGGTAGCTTTCCACAGCTACTACAGCTGTATTGTGTTTCTTTATTGGTCTTGGCTTCTAACAGTCTTTTTCTTGGATGACAAAAAAACATTCCCCTCTCCAACAGATTTATTAGGTATCCTCAGCTATTTAACATGTGGCCCTGCTTCCATGACAGATAGGCTCTTACAAGACTGCTCAATTTGCCCTAGTAATACCCCAGCTGGACATACATTATTTAAGGGGCAAAGTCTGGGAAGTGTCCACTGCTAGAATGGATTGCTCTGAGGTTTGTTTCAGTGAAGGATATTCTCTACATTGTTGTTTATCTTAATATACAGTAGAGGTCCACAGTCTTTTTTTTTTCAATTCCAGAACTAAGAATAAGCGCAGAAGGCTTGCTGACATACTGTATCAGTAGCTGTAGCTGAGCTCAAGGCAGCTTTATATATTATAGTCTATACTTTTAAGGCATGTACAATACTTACAAATAGTAAATGTCTTATACTCTTTCACCAACTGGGGGGTCCAGCAGCTTGCTCAAGGCCAGGAATCGAACCACCAATATTCTGATTATGAGATGAGCCGCTCTGCATCCTGAGCCACAGCCCTAGAAATAGAAGTAGCGATTTAGAATTTTGCATTGTCATGTTCTCAGTGCATCTCTGGATGCCAAGGTGAGACCAGTGTCAGTCGGGTTGGGTCTGAACCTTAGTTCATGCTGGGGCAGTGGAGAGGGGAAGGCTCAAAAAAGACACAGCTTTTCAGGTGGGGTTGGTGTTCAATAACATTTTATTGAATTTGAGTCAAGACTTAAATCTGTATGCTGAATGCAAAACCTTTCACATCCCTTCTACTTTCTGACATCGGTTTTTCTAGTTTAGGGGTTTTAATTAACTTGGAACTTGGTCCAAAGTGAAACCTGCTATCAAAGAACCCAATTCAATTCTTAGATCTAACTTATCTTCTTTTTCAATCCTGTTTCATTCCTTCTTTTTCTAGTTTACAGCTGCTGCCGATTCTTGGATCACAGTATAAGGCAGCTTTCTACCACAATGCTGACATCTTTTACTCTTACTTATTTTTCACTTAACCCTTCTTCCTTGTCTTTTTTTCTTCTCTGATTTCTGTCATTGCTTTCCTGTCCTCACCTCTGGTGTTGTTGTCCATTTATGCCTCTTGTTGCTGTGCTCTCCTTCCCTCTGTCTCTACTTTGGTGACTTGGGTGACACTTGCAGTAGAGATTAAAGTGATCAAGGACCTACCGTGGCCCCCTCCTGTCGGGCAACTCAACACCAGCTCTCCCCTAGTGGAGGAGCTGGAGTCTCCCTTCCAGACAGCTCAGCCCTCGCCAGGACAGACAAGCTGTGACCAGCACCACCATGGTGGGTGTTGGTGTTCACATTGTCCATCATCTTTCCCATCAGTTACCCCCATGTCTGTTTGTCCATCCATCCAACACTCCCATCATCTACTAGTCCATCCATTCATCCACTTGTCCATGCTAACACTTCCTTCAGTTTATCTATCTATCTATCTGTTTTTATTAATGAACAGTTTGAATGGTAATGAATGTGTGCTATTCTAAATCAGTAGCATTCAAATGTGATACTTAGTGTTATTTGTATTAAATGAAAGCAGTCACTTATATCTGCTGCTTGGTGATGACATAATGAAAGAGTTCACATCTCATCTCATAGAAGCACTGTATAATATGACTTTAGGTATTAGCACAGTAGTGGCTGACTTTTCCATCTGGATTACATGTGGCAGAAAATCACTAACTCTTGTGCAGGTTTTTGGGCTAAAGGCTCATTAGTTTTAATTGTGCTGAACTGCCTTCTGCACGCATAATTGCCATTCATTGTGACCCCCATTTCCTCTTGTCAACATACTCATAATGGTCCCAGATGTCCACAGTTGGCCCACAGTTCTTTACAAGTGGCTTATATGAATTGAAAAATCAGACTCATCAGAGGCAGTTTCAGTGCTTGACTCTCTTCACCTGAGGTTTAGCCATCTTTATCAACTTATCAAACAGTGGACAAATAATTCATCCAGCTTTCAACCAGCAGAGCTGGTAGTTGATTTTTTGAAGCCCTTCTACATGCTCACACTCTAACTGCTGTAATTACACAGAGAAAGCAGGACATGCAGCAGAACTAATGCCAGGAATGGGATTTTCCCTGGCAAAGTGGGAAGACATAGACTGGGGCCATGTAAGAGGACACCACTGTGTGCTGTAGGCGAGGACAGAGGAAGGAGTTGATTTATGTCCATAAATCCATGGGAAAGGTTCTGGTTCCCTCTGTGATGTGACTGGGTTTAAGGTTGGCGTCCAACTGTAAACTGATCCCCTCTCTGTCTGAGCCAGAGTGGCCCCACTCTACAGCTACAGGGTCAGAGGTCACAGTGGCAGACATGGGGGTGGTGATGACCTCCACAACCCTAGTGAATACAGTTACAATGCACTCTCTCGACCTCAGTGTGCATACTGAGACTTACATACTTGACTCAGTCAGGGTAAAGAGCTGTGGGTTTGTATGTGTTTATAAAGGCTGTTGTGGTTTGTTGTACTAATAGACCCGGAATAAAACAATATCCACTACAGTTCAGGGAAATCTGCCTTATCTGCTCAGTGTCAGTATCAGAATTTTAATGCAGCTTGACAGGACAGATATTACATCTACGTATAAATGGGGGGCACTTTTGTCCAAGTATAATAAATAGCTTCCGCCTTTGTTTTATGCTATGAATTAATTATCAGTAGTTTGAAACATTTATTTTACCTTCTCTTTCCTCTAAACTACAGCAGGAAGACTAAAAAGCAAACAAAGTAATTAAAAGTTACCCAGATTTAATTTTAAATAGATTCACCAGCTGACACTTTCGAAGGTCATTCCTTTGTCTTGGGAAACCTAATTATAGTGTCAGCTGGAGACTTATATAAAAGAAGAAAGCATAGATGACAGAATCATGAGCGTTTAAAATCCTGTCCTCCAAAAAGTCATTATAAAAACCATCCAACAAATCATTATTTGAGTGCCTGGTGCACATAATGAATATCAACATGAAAGTGAGTGATTTTGTTTGTTTCTTTTTTTAAGCTACCGTTACTTGGAGTATCATGCCACACAGCACAATATTTTCCCTGTGCAGTGCATTCTAATGAGATGTAGATCTGTTAATCATTTCACGTGTCCTAGCTGGAAAACGCAATTTTCACCTCACAATACAGCGGTCGATGACACACATCGCCCCTCGCACTTTTCATCATTTGTGATACGAGTACTATTATTAAATGAGAATTAGTTAGCCAGCTTAATTAGAGGAGTTTTCACAGGAGCATGTACAGATGGAGAAGATGAGTAGTCAGGTTGTTCAGAAGCCTCAGTGTTGAATGTTTTGAATATTGTGCCTCTTATAGCCTAGTTTTTCTAATTCATTGTGTAGTGTTTCTTTATTTGAAATGCTTTTTTGTGACCCGCTGCTTTAAATCTCACCTTTGTATGACTTTATTTTGTCTCATCCTGTGCTCTGCTGTTTTCTGCTGCATTACATTGCAGTGCTTTATGTTGTGAATTGGTTGCAGTGTAATCATGGGAATGTCAATTTAGCCTCCATGTTTATCTGTGTCCCAGCCAATCAGCCACCTCTCTCACCCACTCTCCCTCACCCCAAACTCCTCTGTGTGTGTGGGTGTGTGTGTGTGTGGCTCTGTAAAGAAAGCTGTATGTATGAAGGGGGCCGGCCTTTCAGCCATCAGTCACCATCTGACTGACAGTTCAATCTCATACACAGATTCCATTTGCTGCACTTTACAAGCAGCAGTAGTCATGATACACACGCAGATAGCCCTGCGCATTTACGAATGCGCCTTTCTGTGTGAATGTGAGTAGACATGAGTGTGTTCAGTTGGATATACGCGCACACACCTGTCTTCCTTAAGCTGCCTCCCAGGCCTTTTGTTCTCCGTGGGCCAATCCTCTTGTCAATCTCCTGTCAGCCCTGTCTCGGACTCTGGGCTCCAGGCTCCAGAGAATGAAAGGGGAATGAGTTTACTTCATTCCCATTGATATTCAGCCTTAAAACATAATTCTACAACAGTTTGAAGCTGGTGCTGGTGCTTTTGCAATAGCTTGTAATCAAAACAGACATGGGTCCATTCGCACTTAAGCAAATAAACTGAAGGTTTTTTTTCCAGTGTGGAGTTTCTTCATGTGGTAATATTCTTCTCACAGAACTGTGCACTCTCCCTGTGGAAAAGTTGCAGCTGTGACAGGAAAGTTGATGGGGTGAGCCAGTCAACCATTTCTAGGTGGTGGAGTAAAAAAGGTTTTAATCAAGGTCAAATGAAGCACTGATTGTGTTGGATTTGGGCAAGAGGAAGAATTAGTGTGGGAAGGATGGAGGAAATGTGAAGAGCTGAGGTCAGGCAAATGGTTGAGTGTGCTGCAGATACACTGAGAAATGGACTGTGTAGGGCAACGCAGATACTGTAGTACCCTTCTTTTTCACAGTAGCAGATATTTTTTCATTGGTGAACTGAAAAAGAGAAATCATATCATGCTCAAAGTGCATTTTATATATTGACGTTTAAGTACATAAACTTTGGCAGTTTTGCTGCAGGAACATACAGAAGCAGTGACTGATAACCCTACATTAGGGCCACCAGAACAGTACAGAAAACAGATCAAAGCTGTTACTAGTCTGTCTTTCCTTTCTGTTGTGCTAGCATTCCTCCACAGTCCATTTTCCACTGTCTTTTTCTGTCCTTTATGTGTTGAAATACAGAGAAAAAGACTGAATTAAAAAGTCAAGGCCAGAGTGTGTTGGATAGATCAAAAGAGAAGGTGCAGGGGAGAAAAAGAGGGAAGGCCGGACATATGTAAACAGAAAAAGAGAAACTGAACGTGAAGGAGCTAGAGAGAGCAAATGGTTGTGTCTTCATGTTGTGATCTGTCAGCGTTGACAGGGATAAGCAGAGCAAACATGCATCTCCCTTGTCCCCTTGGTCAGTTTCCATGGAAACACAATTTCTCACCCATACACATATACTGTATGTTCATCCTACTCGCACTGTATTCCCAGCAGTCACAGTCAGCATGTAGTTCAAATGGGCTACATGAAAAAGTCTAGAACTAATAGCATCTTCTGTGTGGAATTACATACAACACAGGAGCATCGTTTGACTGCTTGTACTGCGAGTATCATACCCTGAGGAAGTGAAGCCTCAGCTCACTGTCTTTCATGGATCTGAGGTCAGAGCCACAATTTACCCAGCTGTCATGCAACAGTGCAATTTGGCTGACATTTAAAGATTTGGCTGTAGACCCATAATGAACAAAGGTGCAGAGGCCAAGACAACAAAAGTAGCCAGATTCATTTGAAATAATAATTTCCTTGAGTTTATGTTTAGGGAGCATTAGTGAGCTCAAGGCCAGCAAGTTCAACCTGGAGTTGAGTGTGGAGGTGAAGGGGAGCCCCTGGTGGCTTGAGCTGAAACAACAGCATGTCCTAAACTTCAGTAAAAGGACTTATTATGCTGTCAAGAAAAAACAAGTAGAGGTTTTGCATTCAAACTTTATTTAAATAAGAATCCATCTGGATTACTAGTGAAATTTAATGAAAGTCAAAGTAAACTTTAACTAGACTTCCTACATTTAGGCAGTTTAATCTGGTGGTTCCCAACGCAGGGCTGGGGCCTTCCCCAAACGGTCACATGATAAATCAGAGGCGTCTCAAATGTTGTGTTTTTTTGTTTGTTTGTTTCTTTTGTGAAAGATTGGATCATTTTACATTTGACCAGGGTGCCCAAGCATCCACCACATTTTTAATCGATTACACTCAACATAAAAATGATTGCAACTGTTGTTTCTTTTGTGAAAGATTGGATCATGTTACATTTGACCAGGGTGCCCAAGCAACCACCACATTTTTAATCGATTACTCACTCAACATAAAAATGATTGCAACTATTTTAATAATTGTTAATCGGTTTTTAAGAAAATTTATGAAGAAAGTACAATACAAACATTTTCTAGTTCTGATATTTAATGAAGGCCAACACACATGTATCTCAGTTTTAATTTAATTAATCGATAATTCTATCATATATTATAATTCCTTTTTGTTATTTAGTTCTGTTAACTTTTCTGAAAGCCCGCTGGTGCTTGAGAGTTATATTTTTACCATTTGTATGTGTTGTTTCATCCTGAGCATTTACAGAAGGTCACATGTGTTTACCTCTACTTAGAGATGTACACAACCTCATTGAAATACATATGTTGACATGGTGTTGTCTCATATAGCCTAAATTGACTGATTGATAGTGCCAGATCTTCCACCCAGTCTGACTCAGGAACACTTGGCCACTCCTGACTGCACAGTCTCATCTCCATCAACATGTTGTGAAGGTCACAGTGCCTGTTTGTACAGTAGTTGTCATATTCTGCTAGGTAATTAAACACTAGATGCAAGACCGGCCATTAGTGACAGAAAACTGCAAAGGCCAACACAGTCTGCTTTCTGTGAGTTTCATACTACATTAGCTCCTTCCAAGGGCTCAGCTTTGATGCGTTTTTAAACCTTTAAGGAGCCAGCAGTGTCCAGCTAAAGCTTGTCATACGGTTGATATAGTAGGAAGCCGGCCCTCCGTTATTGCTTGAGAAGCGTGTCAGTGGCTCTAAATAGGTCTTTCAACACCAACAGTGCTGTGACATCAATTATAGTGATGGATGACTGAGGAAAAATGGCTAAAACACACATGGATGACCACACAGCTACACCAACCTCCAGTGCCTCCATAACCCTCTGCCAGAAGTGCAAAGTCACTTTCACTTGAAAATTATCTTTACTTTTGTTCTTATGTTAGATTGTTTAAATAAACATAAACGCTGTGAATTGACCTCCACCAGTCATGTCATGAGCAGCGTTCACCACCAGCCCCCACCTACTGACAAGCACTTCCCTGTGAGGTTGCTGTGGGAGCTTGTCATGTCCACAGTTGACCGTGAGAGTATGAAAGTTAGTTTAATGTTTAACTTGAAGTATGTACGCTTGAAAAGTGATGTATGTGTGTGTGAGCATTTTTATGTGTGCATATGAATTTTCCAACTGTGCTTGTTTGCATGACTTTATGTTCATATGTACTCTAGTATACATATACAGTACGTATGTCTGTATTTACAGACGTGGTGGTCTGAGTGGTTTGGAGGAAGTTTGGTAGGTATTTGTATTTTCTCTCTCTGGAATGTGTACACAGTGGAGAGGGATTGATTTATGAGCCCTCCACTGTGTACACATGTCCTTCATTTGAATGAGAGCAACAATGTGTCTGTATGTAAATGCACAACCTGGATTTTGGTTCTCACACACTATGCTGATCTAACTGAGCAGAGACATTTAACACAGTTTACACCATAACTTTTACAAATATTTACTTCCTGTTAAGTGCTCAACCTTTTTTAAGTGGCCTTAACCTGAAGTCTAGCTCAAGTGTATTAATATATAAGCTGTGAATGCTATTCAAATATTAAAGTTACCCTTTCAGAATAAAGTGTTTCAGCCCTTGTATTTTCCTGTATTACAGTCCAGTTTGATGGTGTGGAGAAGTCTCGAATGTCACCTACGAAGGAGGGAAAAGCTCGTCCGCTGCAGCGACACTCCAGTGGTTGTCTGGTCAACACCAAAATGACTTCGCTGGACCACTGCAGCTCCTCTCTTGGGGAGCGTATTGACCCAACCATGCCTCTGGAAAGCCAGTTGTGAGTCAAATCTTGGTGTTGTATTGTTTTGTCTAGAAATGTTAAATAATTTCAAATACGCCAGACCTTTTGTTAAAGATGTGTTTACAAGTGGGTTTGACCCTTTGTTTCAGCTCCTTGTTTCTATGGTCTGCTTATTCTGAGCATTCTGTTTTCTCCTTCCATTTTGCTCCCCTTTTCTTATTGTTCACTCTAGCTGGTACCATGGAGCAATCAGCCGAACAGATGCCGAGTCTCTGCTCAGGCTTTGTAAGGAGGCCAGTTACCTAGTGAGAAACAGCGAGACCAGCAAGAATGACTACTCCCTCTCCCTTAAGTAAGAACATCACTCTCTTTTCTGAGATAACAAGCCACAAACACTACAGTATTGGATACACAAGTGCACATGACAGCTGAAGGAAAAGTAATAAAGTGTCAGAGAGTTATGAAAATCGAATGTCTGTAAAAGTCAGTTAAGTATATTTTTCTGTGATTTGGCCAAAGAAGACAGAAACAAGTACCAAGTGCCATAGCAGTACACATACCTGTCGGTAGAGTACACAGTGTTGACCAGTCCAACAAACTGCTTGTAAAGGTCCTTGTATACCTGTGCCTGAGTAGTCTGCTGACTTGGTTTTTTCAGCATGGTAATAATTTTCACCTTTCAGACCTCTACCTCCCACCTACATCCTGCTCCTCCCTAGTTCCCCACCTGTCCCTGGTGACCCCTCTATCACTGTCGTCACCTTGATGTGCTGATGTGCCCACAACTCAATTAATGGGGCTCTTCTTCAGCGACCCATGAACCCTGTAACAGTACAGGTTACTTTAGCTTGAAGGCCTGCAGTGCAGTTATATCCCATTCTTCAGGCTGAAATGTGCAGCTTTGCTGGGCTTGGTTTAATGATTCTCACTGCCAGTTGTCAGGGCCAGGTGTCAGTGCAACAGCAGCAGAAACAGGAAAGAAATTTGCTCCTGAAACTTGGAAAAAAAAGAAGGTGAAACCAACTGTGGAATTTAAATTTGCTTGAGCTATCAGCTATAAAATCTTTATTATGTTTTTCTTTTTTGCATTATAAGGCAGGCTCGACCATATGACGTTAAGAAAATTTGCTGTGATGACCTTTAGATGGAATGAAACTGCAATATGCTGAGAGACACTGATTAGCCTTTGTTATTACAGCAGAGGTCACCTAGCTGGATGCTTATATGTTTTGGCAGGCAAACACAATACTGCTCACTGCTCCAATTTTGTTAACGATACTGTGGCTGGCTGCCTGTCTAACTTCTCGTCTCAGTGACCAATCATCTGCTTATGTTTGTGTGACTGCTTCTTTTTCTGCCTTACTGACAGATACAAAGCATGACATCCTAAGTGCTGGGTTGCTGACCTGTTACCGGCTGTGTCTGACTACAAACAAAAGAAATTAAATATCTGTCTGACTGGTTGAATATTAAACATCCCAAACATAAACATTTTAAAACACATACATGTCATCACACATTCACACAGCCCGGCCGTGAGTATCACATTGAAGCAGGCAAAACTGAAGGATAATTTAGATATACTCCATCCATGTCAAATATATAAAGGAACACAGAATGCATATAAGAACTGGAAATTGAAAACGGAGATGGTAACAATGGATGCATATTGTTATTGCATAGTATTTGTTCTTAAGGCACTACAGAGTTTCATCACTACAACACAAAATAATGGAATGTGACATTGCTGAGAGAGATAAAACCGATATAAATGTAATATCACTTTAAATACCATTAAGTAAGAATACATTACTCACTGTAAGAAAAATCTTCAGAAGTGCCAGCAGCGTTCTTCTGTGGTAAACACACAAATACACACACACACACACACAGAAGAATATTCATCCACTCATACAATTGAGAACCAGCTAGTTAAAACAGCCTATAATTCAGTGTTAAATGAAAAACTACCAAACAGGTAGAACTAAGTAAGACCACAGTGAACAAGACCCATATCTCCAAATATGCTTTAGATGTCATATAGGAACATGGAGCTAGCTACCTGTAATGAGCACCAATTCATTTCTGGAGAATAAACAAAGGTCCGTCCATCTGTATATCCATCTATTTTTGTAAAGCCAGAAAGAAGTAATAAAAGCTAAGTATTCCATCTTAAATTAAAGTTTTATTTTTATTTAGTGTGTGTTTAAAAGTGTTTCAACCTTCTGCTTCAGTAATGGGCTTACTAACATTCATGTAGTTACACATATTCACATCCCAAACTGTCCGGTTGACCCACAGTAATGATCTGCACGATTAGAGTAGATGATAGAGGAGTACCGCCGAGTGTCTTACTAATGGGCACCTTGGTTGGTAAGGTGAAGGGAAGCTTTACTGTAGCTGTGCTGTTTTTTTGCCACAGGCCTGCCTCTCTGATACAGAGGCCACAGTTTGGAGAATCTATAAAAGCAAGGTGTGAGATGACTTCTGTAACAGCCATAACAGTTTGCCACACTGAGGTATAAAAGAAGAGGAAAAGATGCTGAGAAAACTCTGTGTCAGTGTAGCAGAGCCATTTAGTCCCTGTGACTCTGGAAACTGCAGGATAGCATGGTCTGGCCTTTTAGCCAGCAGAAAAAAAATATCTTGGTACTCTACAGGAGGGATGGATATTATTCTTCCCAAAAGATATTCATGATGGCAGTGAAGATGCTGTCTAACACATTGCTCCAAAACCTCCCATAGGTGTTCAGCTGGGTTGAGATCTGGTGTGTGTGTGAAGGCCACAGCATATGATTCTCATCCTTTTCATACTCATTGAACCAGTCAGTGACCCCTTGTGCCCTGTGGATGGGGGCACTGTCATCTTGGAAGAAACCACTCATTGATTCAGGTTTTTCTTTAAACTGACACCCATCTGTATATGATAACACAGCAAACTGCTCACAATTTACTGCATTTGCTAGATAGCATAGCATCCTAATAGCATAGAAATGTTTTTTGAAGGGGTCTGCTTCTGTGTGTGTGTAGTCACATTTGTGTGACAGATCCTGAGTGTCACAGAACCTTATATTTTGTGCCTTTGGCCTAAAAAAAATCATCAGCGGGCCGATTCTGGGGAATGACAGGTGCCACCACACTGCAGACAGAGGTGATTCTGAGTTCAGCCCACTCACACAAGGCCATCTCCCCTTCTGCCTCTGCAATTGAGTGGAAGCCCAAGGTGAAGATCCTCCATGTCTGAGGTTGCTGAAAAATGCATAAGGCCATGAGATGGTCCATATGTGCATTGCATTATTGATAAAGACAGACGTTGCTGAGACCCCCAACCTTGAGAGGTATCTGGCCTGACACAGAGCATTTTCCCTCTGTTGTGCCCTCCTCACCTTTTTTTCTATTCATTTACTCCTCACCCCTCTTTCTTTTTCTCTCTGTGGAGAGAAACCCTTTAAGGGGGTTGAAACATATTAAAACCTTCACAAGTGTCTCAGAGCAAAGTGTCATCCTGTATCTCACTTCGTCGAGAGAGCTCCGCGCAGCGTGTTTCCACTGCCTGAGCAGAGAAATTGTTAGTGAGAGAAGGAAATCTATCCCACCGAATGTGTTTGACGCCAGGGCAGAGACAAGAGGAAGCTAAACAGCCAATTGAAAGAACAACCAAAAGGTCTTTTGTGTCCACATTGTAACTCCTCTTCCATAGATAACCTCCTGTTTTTATGGTGTTTTTTTTTTATTATGTTTAGACACAAAATATTTACTCTGTGTGGCACAGATGAGACAGTGACTATCTAGAACACAAAACTAATATCAAATCTGACTTTTTGCTGCCTATTTATGCAATCCAAGCAACAAGTTAAAAAAAATTGTCTTCTTGCTTGGTGCACATTGAACCTACATGACAGCTTTTGTTTCTTAAACTTAGCCTGCTTCATACCACTAACTGTAACCATTGCCATCAGTTGTAAAGGTAGGGACCAACCTGGGTCGACTCATTCAGTTTGTGCCCTTGTGAAATAATGGGCACACAGGGTATCTGATGCCCAATCATGCTTAAAAAGGTCATCTCTTATTGTCAAGAATCATTATCTTTTGGGAAATGACTTGAGCTTTTCCCGATGCCATAGATTCTTAACACCAAGAGTATAATTCATGAAGCAATACAATATGTTGAAGGCGAGGATAAGTGATGATTGCTGTCAGGCTGTTGCTGCTCTGAAGAGTACAGGGCTCAAATCAAAGGCATAAACCTCAATAAAAAGGACGACAGACCTCCACAGTGAGATTAATCTTGATTAGACAATAGAAGCCCAAAACACAGGGATAAGATAACACCACAAAGGCCTGTATTCTCCAAAGTAGCCTTGTGTTCATTTTATCAGCAACCTTGCTGCATTGCTCTCTTGCCCTGGTTTCTGTCTCTGCAGGACTGTAATATGATAAGCAGCCCTGAACACCGAATGGAAAATCAGCTGGGAATCCAAAAATGATGCTATTGATGTGTTTGCCTTTTTAAGTGTGGCTCTGTGTAACCTAACACCTGTCTCTCAGTGCTCCGCAGGAAATTTCATCAAATGCACTTTGCAGGGAAATTTTTTTGGATTTTTTTTGTTTGTTTGTTCTTAATAAGCTCTCCTGGCACGATGTGCAGAATACTAGGATTATAGAGACATCTGGCAGGGGAATTACGCCCTGCTCTCCTCAGATCATGATGAACTTGTTAATGACATGATCGAACATCGAGGCCAGGGGCACGGTAATGGAGAAGTCTGATAGTTGTGTTTACTTAAGCCTGTAGCTTTCTAGCTCAGCTCACCTATAAAACAAAAAATGTTAGCAATGATGTATTTGAAATATTCTCCATCATTTGCCATAAACAGTATGTAGGATTTCACAACTTAATTATCTCTCTTTCTCTATAATAATATTATTAATCATAATCATAATCATTAGCACAGAATCCTTAAAAAACGATCAGTCTCTTGAAATAAAGAATAACCTCACAGAAAGCCATCACAGTTTCACTGTGTTCTTATTCTTGATGGATGTCCCTAAATTGAACCCTGTACATAATTTTTAGATACCAAGTGTTATCTCTGTGCTAGTTTCTCTCAGGGAAAGAATATATCCACAGGCTTTGCTCATGTAATTACAAGATAAGTAAATAATGGACTTGCCTTATGTTCACTGTGCCTAAAGCACAGTTCCTGCTTCTGTTTGTCATTGATAATGGGCATATCCACACATATGTGCGTATATTTTCAGTGGGAATATATTTAGTGAAATCAAACCCATGGATTTCATTTTAGTTGCTTCGTTGATAATCAAGAATAGAAACAAATACATATAGAAAAGAGCAGCGTGGCCTGTGATAAAGGTTCTACACCTCATCAACAGTCCTGACCTATCTCTTTTCACTGTATCTTATCCAGTCTGAAATGTGTGCTTATGTCTGCTACCACTGGAATAATATTTCCACACCCTTTGCTGGCAGAATAATATCTGCCCTACTTTACACCTCGTGCACATGTATGCTGCATGTGCGCAGTCCACAACATCTTTGGAACAGTCAAAATGCAAAAAGAAAATAACATGGATCCACAGTGACTAACCTCATAAATCAATGGGTTTGCAGTTTTGCTGCTTTCCTTAATTGGTGTGTTTGGTTCCATGTCACAGAAAGGCCTAGTGCGAAATAGTAATCCTTGGTTTTGTTTTGTTTTCTCTTTGCTTTCTTTCAGTATAATTGAAAACTTGCATTATTGTCCTCCCTATAGCCAGTTTTTTCTTTTGCAATTCAGCAACAGGGACCACATTTCAAATTAAGGCAAAAATAACATGATATAAAGTAGAATAGGTGGGGGTTTAGTGAGCTGGAAAGAAGTGGTGCATATTACGTTGATGGCGTGCCATAATGCCCACTCGCAGCCAGTGAGTAAATAGTATCTGGGCCTACAGCTATCATAACTTGCTTGAAGTATTGACTGCTAATTTAAAAAAGCTATTATGCTAATGTGTTTGTGACTACAAATTATCAAACTGTATATTTACAGCAGGATATAGAGACCATTAGTTTTGTATCACTTCCTTGCTAAAGCTTACTGTTGCATCACTTAACAGCTCAGAAAAAGTAATTTTCTATTCTAAGAGCTTAAGATTACTAGCAAGCTGTAAAATGTATTGATCGAAGGCTCCTAGAAACACACAGGGAGCTTTTAATTTGCTGTGCATTTATTGGTGTGGCTTAAGTGATTTATCCTGGGGGTTCATTAGCCTCATCCTTATGCTCTGGGTGTGAAACCCAGCACCTTCAGCAGGCCTGCCTTTTAGTCTCCTCTCCATACAGCTCCAAAGTTATCATAGGTAATCCCCACTTTCAGAACATTATCACGTCCTGCAGAGAGCAAGTACAGTGGGAGGACATGAGAAAGGAGTTGTGAAGGAGTCGTGATCTGTTGAGCTTCACATTTATTCAGGCTCATACTGACATACTTAACATACTTCCTTTTAAATTACTTTTTTTGCCATACTAGTGGCATGACTCTAAGTATGGCAGGGTCTGTCTCTCAGCCGGTCAGTCCACCTCTTTGGTCCAGACTGAAATATCTCAACAGTTGGATGGACTGCCATGAAATTGTGTACAGATATCTGTATTCCCATTCAGTTCATTTGGAAGGTGTATCCAAACGTTTGACTGGTTGTGTACATCCAAATGACTTTGGTTATCCCCTGGTTTTTCATGTAGTCATCAGCAGTACAGATTCCACTTCTCCAGCAGAATAATATAAAATCTACAAGATGGACTGGCACAAAATTTTATTTTTTATGTAGTTTTATAGCGACATTCATGGCTCCCATGTGATGCCATCCACTCACTTGTTCTCTTACACTTTGTTTTATGAAACCCTGCTAATTCATTGTCATTCCTGTCAGTGTCCACTTTACTGTTTTTTTTTTCAAGCTAATTAGCAAATGTTAGCATGCTAACACACAAAACTGTCTTTTGTCTCCATCTGTCATCAGGAGCAGCCAGGGCTTCATGCACATGAAGCTGTCACGGACAAAGGAGAACAAGTACATCCTGGGCCAGAACAGCTGCCCTTTTGACAGCGTGCCTGAGATAATCCATTTCTACTCCAGCCGCAAGCTGCCCATCAAGGGTGCTGAACACATGTCCCTGCTCTACCCTGTAGCCATCAGGACACTATAGTGTTTTGGGTCACCTGCAGGTGTCCTCCCCCTGCTGTACTCACTGGGGCAACTTGTGGCCCAATTCTTC
Source organism: Monopterus albus (assembly GCF_001952655.1). NCBI lineage: Eukaryota > Metazoa > Chordata > Actinopteri > Synbranchiformes > Synbranchidae > Monopterus > Monopterus albus. The sequence goes on along the minus strand of NW_018127897.1, from coordinate 961,544 downwards.
CTGTCCCTCTGGACAATGCCCTGTCGGCTCATGGGAAGGAGAACAACTGCTGATCCTGATACACCTCACTGGCCGACTGATTCCAGACCTGTTTTGAAGGCCAGCTGCATACTATATCATATATACAGACTCAGTGTTGCAGAAATTTTTATGTTACTTTATTTATGACCAACACCCACTTCATTACATCACAGACTATCAGATGGACATTGGTTCTTGAGCTGATTTCCCTTAGCACTCAGCACTCACAAAAAGAAAGGTACAACACTGAAACATTTCTCACTGGGATGTACCTTTTACTATAATATGTTTCTCTTTTTTTCTAAGAGTGCACATCACGACAATTGTGTAAGAACAAACTGGTCTGATTTTCTTATTTGGTTAAGGCTCTATTAATACTGTAATTGTTTGTAAGGGGACTTGAAGATTATAGGAGCCGTGTAAGGGAAGCGACATTTATGAGGCATGTTGAGAGGTATTGTCCACATGGGCCCCATACACTGGCCAGAATATTGAATAAAGTGGCCTTGTATGAATGGTGTGTCCCCAGCTGCGCAGAGACAACAGGCCTGTGAGCTGTGCAGACTGATCTCTCTATCTTGTCATAGTCCATGCTGTCTACTATCCATCACTGAGGGGGTGTATCACACCAAAGACAGTGTAAGTGCCACAGTGGTGAGACAGGCAGGAGAGCATGATGGATGGGTCAACCCATTCACCACAGTACAATTGGCTGAGGCTAGAGACCAGAGCCTTTCCAAATGGACCAAATTAGCCCCGCTACCCCTGCTTAGAATGGCTTTGCATCAGGGGAATGAAATATGCCTGCATTGTCTACCTCAGAAAATCAATTTCCTTCGTCCATCTCCAGATCAATAGGTACAACGGGAATGCAGATATCGATCTGCCCTCCCTTCGACATTCCCAGTTCCCCTGAAATTGAATTACCCGTTTGAGGAATGTGCTTTTTTGAATAGAGGTAACCCAGAATTTTTAGTATGAAAACATTTTCATAAAAAACTGATTGTACAGATCAGCAATTGTATGTATAGTCATTAATATGATACTGTGTGATGTCAGTAACAAATGTTTGGTTAATACCTTATAATGCATGGGTCAGATCAGTCCGCTAGATCAGCCGATTTGCAGTTCTGCTTTTAATGATTGTTCTGTGACTGTAATTTATTCTGGGGTGATTATTACTGATGTGTTACTCCTTTGTGACTGCCCAGCGGCCCCCTCGCCCTCATTGTTCTGTACCGATGTGGTTGTATTTCTTAGGACTACTCCAGCCTCTCTTACTGTGGTGTTTTGCATTTTTGTTGTTTCCAGTTCTGCTAAATGCACGTTTGCCTCAGTGGCCTGACTCAGAGGTACAAGTCATGGTGTCTCCTGATCAACAGGATTGTCAAGCCTCACCTGAGAGATGACCGCGGACCCCCCACCCCCACCCAATCAATCAATCACATCTCAGCCTGTTTGAACCAGTTAACCACCTACCTTCAAGCTGTCATGCTTCCACTAAGCATTAAAATCTCTCTGTCTTCAAGCCTCTGCTACCACATGTGCTTGTGTGGATGTGAGAATGCATTTGTCTGACACATTCATTATTTGTATGCATATGGAAATGTGTGCACAAACTTTCTGGGTTCCAGTGTGTGTTTAACATTGCTGGTACAAGCTGGTGACAGTTATTGCTTGAACCTTTTCGGTTGTTGCAGCCTTTTTTCTCCCCCGAACTTGAAAAACTAGAATGCAGCTCGTTGATTCACTAATTTTCTTTTGTTCTTGTATTTAACCACATTAACCACATTTGATTTTAGCAACTCATAGGAATGGCATGTCTGTATTGTGGCCAGCTGTCTGAATGTTATTCTAACTGCCTGAAATTGTAACAAATATTTTAACCAATCACAGCAAGAAGGCACTGATTTACCAACAGTATGAAGGATCTAATGAGAGTGCTTAATGCTCATGTGGTCAGACTGTCTATTCACAAGAAATCTTTGCCAGTCTTATGAGTTGTAAAAATCATTTGCTGGTTTAATGAGCACATCCAAGTGAAAATGTTGGGGTTGGCTTTGTCCAGTCTGAAAATGACTTTACAAGCATATATGTACAAAGTCAAATCAGTGTTGGCTTTGTATCGCCGCTGTGTGCTATGCAACTATAAACTGCAGTCACTGAAGGGAAAATGATTGGAGTGTGTGCCTCCGCCATATGTTTCTGACAATTGTGATGGTACAACATGTCCACAGGGAAGAAATGTAATCAGCATATTGACCTGATTAGTAAAAGTAGTTTGCAGAAAGTGGGACGTATGCAGACATTTATTTTGTTGGTGCAGTAAGTGAGCAGACATATGTCAACGTCATCTGCTAAGTATGTCATATGAGTGTGTCTGTTCATGTGATGAGGCAACATCTTCAGTTTTATTTGGAAACACTGTAGTATGTTGCCAAAATGGACCTATGTATTTCCTTGAGAGAGGATATCCTAAGAAGAAATGCAAATTTAAAATAAACTATATGTGTTATGAATCCTTTTATGCTCCGAATGTTCCCTGTTAAACAGTAAAGGCTCTTTATTTAGTTACTGCTGCTCATGACTCTACTATAGGAGAGAGCCTGTGTATGATGGCCGCACTGTCTAGAGAGAGGCCTTAGCTTTGAAGAAAGGGGAGAATAAGGGAGGGACAGAGGAGATTGGGTTCTGACAGGGGGAGGGATTTGTTGCGATCAGCAGACACATTCCTCACATCTGTGTTTTTCTGTTCTAAGAACCTGAATGAGCCCTTCTCCTCCCTCAGAAGTGTCTTAAACTGTGTGCGTGTGTACACACAATTGTGCAAGCATGAAACAGTGTTTGTGTGGGTGTGCGTGCGTGTGTGTACTGCTGTAAGCATCCGTCAGCCATTGACTTGCCCTGTGTGTATCTTGTGCATCACTTTACTGTGGTAAAGTGGCATGTATGAGTTTCCTTTGTGTACATTTTTGTGCCACGTATGTATGCACTATTATAGCATATCTCTGTACAGTCCCTCATGGCCAAATGTATATATTGAATGTATTGTATGGGGACATCGAGGCATCAAGGTTCAAAATAAATAAAACTGGGTTTATGATTTATTGTGTGATTCACTCAACCATTTTCTTTTTGTTTTACACAGCTGACAAAGTAAAGCAAACACACACTTGTTTAGAAGGAGAAAAGCCCCTTCCTGTATCTTCACCATCACCAGTTACCATGGTGAAGCCTTTCGATAAACAGCGAAGAGCAACCATTGTTTGAGTCAAGGACAAAATGCTGGGAATATTATCAAGCCAGTGCTCCAGCACTTGTTCTCTATCGATCCACTTTGGAGCACAGTTTTGTAATATTCTCTTCACTCTGCTGTTCATCCCAGTAACATTTGGTTGCCTGTCCATAGTTTACCACAGTGAGGTTTCCTGCTTCCGGTAATCACACACCTCTTTGATACGCATATTAGCATCTGAAAAAAAGTCTTTGCCTCAAGTTAGAAGACATTTCTTAGCCATCCAACGTTAGACAGAAAAGCACTGTTGATTTCAGTGATAACACCTTCTTTTTTGTGTCTGTAATTATTTCCTACTCATTTTCTAAGACATTTTCTGGGAGGACCCTGTATATACTAATTATAGGACAAATAATAAATTCCTTGAAAAAAAAAATCCCTATTCAATATTCTTTTATTACTAAAAATGTAATTCTCTCTATTTGAATAAGGCAGTGTTTACAGTTTTGCATTTTCAGACGACCTGCTGAGCACCGACAAAAAGCTCCTCCAGGTTATGCTAGCAATTACTTTGAATTAATTAACTGGAAGTGTGCCAACTGAATCTGTCTCTATTCCCTAGAATTGTATGTTTCTGTCGATACAAATACCACCAAACCTATGTTTTATGGATGCTCTTCTACAACACCGATTTTCTAATCAGTCATTGTTTTTTGTTTTACAATATAATATTTTGTTGAATTGTTATGTACTATATATCAAACATGTTTTCAGTCAGTATTAATGCATGTGTATCACCTGTATAAAAGCTGTACTATATGCACTATAGTTTCCATTCCGATTGTGGATACTCTTTTGTTAGACACATCAATACAGTACTCACAGGCTATGACACCCTCTGGGGTGTTACTAAATGGAGAAAGTTTAGCACTCAGTTCAGCGGTTTTGAAGCATGAAATCCCTAATCCTTTATTCTAAGATCATTTTTAGAATTGTTACACTGTGTCAACAAAAACCGTTTTAACAGAGCAAAGTCTGGCCACATAACAGTTGGCAGACATTCGGAAAGGGCACAGGCAGGGGTTGCTGAGAGGAAACTGAGCATTCACAGCCTGTCCAGTAGTTTGATGGCAGGCAGAATCTGTCATGCACACACCTCAGACTTGCTGACAACCAAACAGAGGGCTGTCTCTGTATCTCTGACAGCAAGCTGTTGGCAGCTACAGACACATACTGTATGTCACAAAAACAAACATTTTCATATGGTCATGAGTAAAAACAAACATTATTCTATCACTTGATGTGTTTAAGCTGTTTTCTTGGCTGCATAAATACTTTATATAGAGTCAAGCAACTTGTGAAAATTTCAAAGAAAACTAACAAAAAAGGGAATTAGTCACTTCCTCCACACATCATTTTACAGCTTTGATTTTTTTAAAAATTTTTCTATCTCACTTGGCTCAATCAAAACCACAACTTCAATCAAAACAAGCAGTGAAGTTGCTATTTTAGGTTTCCATTCAAACTCCCACCTCCGCCTCCACCGCAGCTCTGTTCTCCTCCAGAGAAGCTCCATGAAGGGTTAAAGTACCTAAGATGAAATGCATCAAAGAGCCTTTTGTGGACAAAAAGAAGGGGCAGAATAAAAGCAAGGCTTGAAAGCAATGAATGAGCCACAAGGGGATAAAACGGCCTCGTGTCCATCAGAAGCTGATTTCATATTCTGCTCAGTCACGCCGGGCAGAAAGCAATCTCAGGTAGCACACCTTATATGTTAATAACGCGTGAGGTGCCTCCTTTCAGAAAGACAAAAGCAGATAGAGGACATTATACCAGCCTTATTCTTTCCTCCTCCTCTGGCACGTTGGACGGTTTCATCTGCAGAGAATAGTACCGATATTGTTGTGCCTGTCTGTGAAGGTTTGATTAGAGCAGCTTTTACACCACTATGAAAGGTCTGGTATTGATGTTGTCCATTGGCTTATCATATATTGCCCATAATGACATGGTGCAGAACCTTGCTCATTACTTGAATCCCTGGTCACTCTGGGAGTAATTGAGCAGATTTGTGCCAGCTTCAAAGCTCCAGGCTCTATTCACTAGGAAGGAAGTTCGGAGTTGTTTAAGCCATTTCCTGCTCCTGCACAGAAATGACTTTTCACAGATATGCATCCACCAAACGTGTCGTGGTAACATTTGAAAAATGAAAAGAACACAAAGAGAAAGTGTGTAAAAGCTCACAACTCTTTAAAGCTATTCAAAACCTCAGTGACCATGAGCTGAAGTGCAGCGTAGATAGTGTGATAGTGAAGAGGGACTATACTGAGCTCAAAACCAAAGTAGTGCAGTAGGCGGGAATAGGCAGAGAAGCTGGTCTTCCATTATTTCTGATCCCATAGTGCTCTTCAAAGTTGGTAGTTCACTTATGGTGGTGAGTGGGTGTAAAACTGCCCCACTGGGGAAAGAAAGAATCTGCTTATCTCTCACTTGTGTTGGGCTCAGATGGTTATTTTACTTCCATGTCAACATCACCTTTATTATCATTTTGATGTAATACACCCTTTAGATATTTTGGAATAGGATAAGGATAAGGATAATCACCTTTATTGGCCAAGTATGTTACACACAAGGAATTTGTTTCCGGTACAGAACTGAGGCAGTCATCTGCGGTGTCAACTCAACCGATGGAGATAGGACACATGGACACGTGGACTGCCGGCACCGAGATAGCCAGTTCATAAATACAGTATATATATATATATATATGTATTTAAAGAGGTGAAAAAAAGAGTAGACAGCAAACATTATTTATATTATCAATTATTATAGTTTTCCCATGGAGATTTAATATCAGACACAGTCTTGATAGTCAATTTTACTTTGAAATGTGTTCAGCTGACAATAAAAGGAACCAAACATATTTTCTATATCATTTGTGTGACGCCGCTTTGCACACAATTGATTGTCTGCACCACCTCACACGATGATTTGCCACAGTAAATTTGAATATTCTGAAAGTTAAGAAGCTTGAGTAGTCTATGAAATAAAGGTAGTAAATACACATAATATAGTCCAGTATATGTAGTAGCCTACATTTGAATTTAGTGAAGCATTAAAAACAAGATGTCTGGATACCATCCCTGTTTGGTTTAAAATTCCACTATTTTCTAAACTGTCACCTTGTCAATTTGCATGAAAGACAATGACACTTTTATTCAGTGCTGTTTTGTTGAAGCTATGACACCGTTTCCTTTGGCACAATGGAAATGCTTCATTTTTTAAAATACCCTTGGAGGCAGTTAGAGGTGGAAATTGCCCGCAGGTGTGCGTGCATATAAATGGTAATGGGGACAGACGGACACAAAGTGCTGTTTGGGTGCTGTGCTCATGAAAGGGCAATCCACTGATTGAGCTGTCACATTCACAGATGCAGTAATAAAACTAAGCAGGGCAATTACTGTAGATGGAGAACAGTGGGGGTGGGGGTAATATGTCCTCCCCTAAAATACCCTTATGGGAGACAACAAGACAAAGCAAATGTAGCCGTCTGTAATAAGGTTGGCTGAAAAAAAGAGCTCAGCTAATGTAACAATGCTCTGACAAGAACAGCAGCATAATAAAGCTATCACCTTATCTGTGCAACTTCCCATTTTATGTTGCTGGCTGGCTAAGCATACTGTCCTCTTAGAAAAATGAGCACACATGGCTACCGCTTATCAAACAATGTTCAACAGAGGGCAGATCAAGAACACGATTTTAAATTTATCAAGGGGAGAAAAAGCAGATAAACAAGCAGCATGTACAATTCGCTGGGATAATCTGAAACTACAGGATGGAAATAAAGTACTTCACTGCCATCTAGTGTACAAATAGGACAGTTACCAGTGACAATGTAAACAGTACTACTGTCAAAGCTCTAAGGAGAAGATACTTTAATGCTGCAAGTCTATAAATAGATATCTACTTATGATTGTACAATTACAAAGCAAAAAAAAAACAACTTATAATTGCACACCAATAGTTCAAAAGCAGTCAATAGATGTCACTGATTAAAAACAGGAGGTCATTTCAGGTGTTGGTGAAGTCAGCAGGATAAATTTATTACAAGAGCAATAAGAAAAGCTGTCATGGCCTTTGTGGAGATCAGCCGAAGCAGCACTGAATGTACATTTAAGTGGTGAATAATGTAATAATAATAATTTCTACATATTATCTGTCTGAAGCCTTAATGTATCATTCCTGGGCAGTAGGATGACAACCTTTCTGCTGCTCCCGCCTCTGTAAACACCTGTATCTGTGGAGAATGGGCTCAGTGTCCTAGGCCTCCAGCAAATATGAGCTCGAGGGCAGCTTGGATGTCACCATCTGTGGCCTGCAGTGCCCTCAGCATCAGCTCCTCATCTTGGATCCCCATGTCTCTGAGCTGTTGCATCTGGGACTGCCAGCGGCCCTGGCAAGACAAAACAACACTCAAAGAATCATCTTTTATCTGAAGACAAGCTGGCAGCTGCACCAATAAAGGATAACCTGGGCAGTTACCATTTGAAGCATTATTTGATATTTGAGTAGATTTCCTCAGTGAAGTGAATATGTGAGATTGAAATGGCGAGTTCAGTCTCACCTGTAGAGCCGACATGTTGGTGGCTTGTAGCGCTTGCTGCAGAGCCTGGCTGAAGAGATCGTTACTGACTGGGGTACCTGCTGGCATGGGGGCTACACTGGAGGGGTCCACCTAATCAAAGACAGAATGACAGTAAAGAAAAACAACAAAAAACAAAAGCTGAATGTGTTTATCGGCAGTAATATAACAAGGCTTTGTGGCAGAGATCATGGTATAAAAACATGAATGTCCTTATTGTGTCATGTTTTAAGTAAATGAATCCTACACTGGTTCAGTAGTTTTAAAAAAATGCATGAGACTGTTGTATATTTTTCTTTCAAACTGTAAATCTGTCTCACTTGGCTCGCTGTTGTGGGAGTGACTGCACTGCTGTCAGGAGTGCTGGCGAGCGCCAAAGCTGTTGCCAACTCGCTCTGTGTTATTGGTCGAGGGCCCGTCGCGCCGCTGTGGCTCAGAGACACCGGTCGTATTCCTCCTGGGGCCCCTCCCCTGTTGGACGGCCCTGCTGGGCTCCCCTTGTTCAGAAGCACATTAAAGCCATTAGCATGATTAGTTCTCGTCTTTGGGATCACTGATGTCGAGAATGAAACAGAGACTCACAGTCTGGAAATCTTCCTCGTCGTCAGACATGCCCTCGAACATGAAGCCTCCTGCCAGAAAACAACAATCTGAGTTATCTGGACATCTGTTCAGAAAACAGAACCAAACATGACTGAATGTCAGACTTTAATCAAAAACACAACCATGAAGGAAAGAAAATCTAAACAATAACCTGGCTGAATCAATTTCTATGAAAGCTTTTCTTTGACAATTACTCTTATGTTTAAGATAAAACTGTGTACTCTATTTAATAAGTATTAGTCTACTGTATCAAAAATTTTAAGTACTGTCAGCTTCGTTGTGGCTGCACTATTTCCTCTGAGCCCTCTTTTTTGCTTACCTGGCATATCACTGTAGGAACTGGCCGAGACGTTGCGAGAAGAGCTGGCACTGGACTGAGCGGGCATGCTGCCTGCCACAGAGTGCAGGACCAGGATGATGGCGTTGACAAGGGCTGGGTGTGAACTGATTAATCTATGATACAGACAGAACAAACACAAATTAAAATGACCTTCCATTTGCGCGCATGTATACTTGCTTTTTATATGTCGCATCAGAACCGATAAGAAAGACGAGCAGCACTCACACATCCAGCATGTTAGAGTCTGTGAACTGCACAAACAGATCTTTGTCTTGGAGCACCCCTGAACAGGTTAAAGAAAAATGTTTCTATTTGAATACTGCATGATGTCATGAATGGTACAATGGTGTGATGGTAAAACTGAGTGGGTCTTACCTAGAGCCACAGGGTCGGACCTAAGCCCTGGTGTAGCCACAATGATCTGATCCAGCGACTCTCTATTTGTTAGCATTTTATATACCTAGAGGTGAGGAAAAGACAGTACCGTAAGTGGCATTTGCACTGCAAATGCAGCAGCATCAGGAACAGCAGCTGTATGCAACACTAAATATATGATGCAGAAAACATACTGTATGCAGGTAAATGGTTTTGATTTCTGAGTGTAAAGTGCATTCTGATACTTATGTATCCATGTGCATTTCTTTTAGAAATCTCTTTTAAAGGTAACATTTTTGACATAATTAGCCCTCTGTTTCTGTTGGGGACAATCTCTGACCAACCCCTTGTTTACTGTGGTCCTTTTTACACTAAAATGCAGCTAGGGTGATCCAATCAGAAGTAAAGAGCTGCGAGCACAGGCGTGACCACATCCCAGTGACAGCGCAGAAGAATCCAATTACTCAAGCCCAGTAGTCTCCAGGTCAAGGAT